>NC_041215.1:119810753-119960753 GCF_002837175.3 Physeter macrocephalus | reverse complement strand
AGAACAGGGTTTTGTCAAGAACTTGCTCTACAAGTGAAGTAGGAGGGTAAAGTCACGAATCTGTTAATGCACAAAACAACGTGTGCCAGTGAGACTAAGTATTTATGGCCAACAAAGTCAGTACAATAAATGCATGCCCTATGTGAGGCAAGAGATGAAAATCACCCGAAGTGGATGTTATTAACTTGTCTACATGCTACGACATAGAATCTAGAGTTAGTGATTCTCAGAATTCCACTTTTAAGAATGTATTTCCTTATATACGATAAGACTCATAGCATGTAGATGATCCAAGAGTTGTAACAACACGGAACCTACAGTCACCCTCTGCCTCCCAATTATCCAGCTATACTACTGAAGGGGACTCAAAATGGTGGTGCCTTCAAGGAAAGCACTGGATTCTCTTTTCATCTTTTGCCAACTTTCAGTATCTGGAGACAAGGAGAAGTGGCTTTTCCTCTCCAACACTTACATCCTGGGTTAAAAAATTTTATGAGAAAGACACTTCGGGGGATTCACACAACAGAGTTTAAGGTTTGACTTGGCCGAATGACTTTCAGTAAGCATGCGTGACAGCCACACCAGGCTTCAGGACCAAATTCTATACTCACATGGTCTCATCATCCCTATAATGGATAACTGCCCTGTTCTCTCCTTCCTTGCCCTCTTCTTGGAATTGGAAATATTTCTCAAAGACAGAGGCAAAACAGTTTCGTTTCAACATGCCAGCCTGATGCACGATGGAATCCTTGGATGCAGGCAGATTTTCAAGGTCATATAGCAAAGAGACATTGTATCCTGGAGGGGAAAAAAAAAACACCCAACAATTATATTAAAAAAAACTTTACAGGTTCTAATGACATTTTATTTTGTCTCAATGTCTATACTTTTAACCCAGGTAGAAAGCTGTCCATTCCCATCTACTTCAAAGGGCAAATGAGATGAAATAAAAAATCTGAATTCTTGCAGAATTACTGTAAATATATATATAGCTAATTAACAGATACTATGCAAAAATTTGAATCAATATCAAAGATGATTGATTACAAATAAGGAATGGGAGGAAGTCATAATCCTGGAACTTTCATTAGAAATTTAATGTTCCAGACACAGCTGTGAAGGGGGCTGAAGATGCTATCAAGCTATAATATGAGTTACATATTTTTCTCTGAGGTTTAACATGCCAAGTGCCAACACGGCCAGCAGTTGGGTTGCTTTTTGATAATAAAATATACCCGCTTACACGTCACTACAAACCCTGAGGATGGAGGTAGGGAAAAAAACCTAAAAAGGAAAAAAAAAAAAAAGGGTACATATACCTCCCCAATAGATTTGTGTACCCACACACACACACACACACACACACACACACACACACACACACACAAATGAGTGTATGCAAAACTGGTGAAATCTGACCAAGGCTGGGATTGTGTCAATGTCAACTTCCTGGCTGTGATATTGTACTACAGAATTTCTGTACTATTTCTTACAACTGCAGTGAAATGTACAATTATCTCACAATAGTTTAGGAAATAAAAATGTCAGGACATTTCAGAATTCAATAACAGTCTCAAACCAGTCTGAAACACACTGAACCTGATGGAGACAAATTAAAAGGGGAAGCAAGAAGGTAGAAACCATTAGGGTCACCCTTAGACCATTTCAGGTGCCCCTAAAGTTCTTTTCTTTACCAAGCAAACTTTCTGAACCAATTGTATGTTAGGGATCAGTGGGGACAGCAGGATACCTTGCTAGGCTCTGTCCTGTTTATTAGGTAAGCATCTCCCACAGTGAGTTTTGTGGAGTGCCAGGCTATTGGGCTCTTGTGTGAGAAAGAAACTGTGCCCAGTTGTTTGCATTAGACCCACAATGACCTGCAGAACCACACACACCATGAAACACATTTGGGGAAACGTTATACATTATTCAAGATAAAAGACTTCACCAGAAAACACATTATAAAGTGCCTGTCACTGTCCTGCGAGCTTCTTGGCCACAGCCGGACAGACTTAGTAACCAAGCTTTACAGTGAGCATGTTTAAGTTTACTCAGAAATGCCAACTAAGAGCTTACCAGTGAGCCATTCTCTCCTCTACAGGGAGGCTGCGGGGGGGGCTCCCGAACCTAAGTTTTCCCAGTGCAGGTTTGCAGGTTCAAGGGCAGTACTGGTGCACCATTCATCCCTCCGCCTCTCTTGTTTGGACTCACAGTCCAGAAACCCAGTGAATTCTCATGTAAGATAGAAAGACTTTCTTTATTAATGACCCCAACCGTGTTTCTTTAGATACAGGAGTTCTGAACTCAAATACTTAGGAGAAAACAAGTTAAGATTGCATTATCCTGCAACTCATTACCAGTAACATACTGCAAAGCAAAACAGCTTGGAAAAGAGGGGGAGGGGAACGGGAGTGAGGGAGGGAAGATAAAGAAAAGGAATTAAGTTGATCAAGTGGAATTCTTTTTTTTCCTTTTTTTTTTTAATTCTTGGGAACCATGAAGTCCTTGCAAGCACAGCTCGTTTTTGCAGATTATTTTCCAAACGTGTACAAAATGGAACCAAAACGGAGAATCCCTTAAGAACCTGAAGAGGTGCAACATTAAAAGCTACGATTATCCAGTAGCAAGTGTTCCAGCCTTCAGTTGCCAGCCGCTTCCTCTTCCTGTTCCCAAGAGTTAGCGGGATGAAAACGTCTTCCCCGTGATTGTTTTCATTTCTTTTTTCTCAGCATCTGGGCGTGCACGGTTCAGCACCTTGAGGAAGTCAGATGTTTTTGCCCGCATACGTGTGTGAATATAGGCCTTTGAGCACTTGATGTGGTAGTGCAGGTAGTCCCGGAACGTGTGGATCAGGTTGATGGTGTTGTCTCGAGCACTGGCGTTGGTGTGGCGAGGGAACAGCACGAAGGTAATGTAGCCGATGTTGTCGCCCACGGCGGCATCGGTGTCTTTCAGCTCCAGAGGAGGTTCCCCGTGGCTAAAGAGGACCTGTGGGGCTGTGTGGCTGGCTCTGCGTCCTTCTTTGAACTCCGGCATGAACACCTTTCCAATGACCACATCGTCGTCATCCTTAAACACTGTGCTGAAGACTACTGTGACTCTGTCCACCAAATTCTATACTCACATGGTCTCATCATCCCTATAATGGATAACTGCCCTGTTCTCTCCTTCCTTGCCCTCTTCTTGGAATTGGAAATATTTCTCAAAGACAGAGGCAAAACAGTTTCGTTTCAACATGCCAGCCTGATGCACGATGGAATCCTTGGATGCAGGCAGATTTTCAAGGTCATATAGCAAAGAGACATTGTATCCTGGAGGGGAAAAAAAAAACACCCAACAATTATATTAAAAAAAACTTTACAGGTTCTAATGACATTTTATTTTGTCTCAATGTCTATACTTTTAACCCAGGTAGAAAGCTGTCCATTCCCATCTACTTCAAAGGGCAAATGAGATGAAATAAAAAATCTGAATTCTTGCAGAATTACTGTAAATATATATATAGCTAATTAACAGATACTATGCAAAAATTTGAATCAATATCAAAGATGATTGATTACAAATAAGGAATGGGAGGAAGTCATAATCCTGGAACTTTCATTAGAAATTTAATGTTCCAGACACAGCTGTGAAGGGGGCTGAAGATGCTATCAAGCTATAATATGAGTTACATATTTTTCTCTGAGGTTTAACATGCCAAGTGCCAACACGGCCAGCAGTTGGGTTGCTTTTTGATAATAAAATATACCCGCTTACACGTCACTACAAACCCTGAGGATGGAGGTAGGGAAAAAAACCTAAAAAGGAAAAAAAAAAAAAAGGGTACATATACCTCCCCAATAGATTTGTGTACCCTGTAAAATTTTCAAGGTGTTTTAAAATATCTGACTTCATTTGATCTCCATAAGAATTCTTTGGGGACTTCCCTAGTGGCACAGTGGTTAAGAATCCGCCTGCCAAGGCAGGGGACACGGGTTCGAGGCCTGGTCCGGGAAGATCTCACATGCCGCGGAGCAACTAAGCCCGTGCACAACTACTGAGCCTGTGCTCTACAGCCCGCAAGCCACAACTACTGAGCCTGCGTGTCGCAACTACTGAAGCCCGCGCGCCTAGAGCCTGTGCTCCACAAGAGAAGCCACCGCAATGAGAAGCCCGCGCACTGCAACAAAGAGTAGCCCCCTCTCGCCGCAACTAGAGAAAGCCCGCGTGCAGCAACGAAGACCCAATGCAGCCAAAAATAAACCCATAAAATTAAAAAAAAAAAAAAAGAAAAGAATTCTTTGAAATACGTAGGCCAGAATATGGTTATTCTCATTTTAGAGGGAAAAAGAGGTCCAATGAAGCAAAGTGCCAGGCCAAATGCAGCATGATATAAAGGTGGAGGCAACTCTTTTTTGAGCTGAACAAAAACTGGGTCCAAATCCTGGCCTTGACACTACTGGCCTTGGACAAATTGCCTAACTTCTACAATCCCTGCATCTGTTAAAAAAAAAAGGGTGGTGAGTTGGGGTAGGCTGCTGGGAGAATTAAAAGAACACACAGTATTTAAAGTGCCTGGAACATAGCAGGTCATCAATAAACGGTGCAGAACAGGGACTGAAATCCCAGTGTACTGACCACTACACTATTCTGCCTCCTTTATAGCGTGTCCAGTACAAATTCCAACAAGGCTGGGATGCTTTATTTTATAATCCAGCAATATAATACCTGCCCAAAAGCCTATAGATGATTCTGCAAGAGTATCTGTACATCACCGAGGATCATTTCATATTCTAGACAACTGATGGGAATAATTTTGCCAGAACTGTATAGATTTCACATTTCCAAGTATCTTAGACCTTTTTATACTTTGTTACTATTTAATTTTTTCCCAAAAGCATTCCTGGGGTCTACGTTTTTTGTTGGATCTATCCTCACTGAGAGCACTGGCTGGCTATCTAAATCTCTGTTCTAGATAGTGCTTAGCACATTTTTGGCACTCCAATATTAAATAATACCAATCACCATTCCATTTTGGATACCTGAAAACCAGATAAACAAATAGACCACAAGATTAGATTAAAAAAGAAAATATTTAAACTTGAGGTTTGCTAGTTTTAAGAAGCCAAATAAAACAAACTAAATAAAACTATAACTGAAGCCAGACTTAAGTACGGCTTCTGACATGATGAACAGAACATACTGAAAATGAAGAAAAGTAAAAATCTAGTATGCCCTGCTGAGTTTTCCAAACTTGTCTAGATAAATCCATAGAAAAAGAGGAAGAGACATGCTACCTTCACATGTTTTTATACTCGTCTGAACACAAGGTCTGCAATTTGGTAGTGTGTGCTTTAGCACAGGAAGTGGAAGAAAAGGCCCAGAGACAGAAACATAAGCTCTCCAAGTTATACTCCGCTTGTTCTGATAGATTTTAGGATCTGAGCGGTGACAAGCATGTCCAAGAGTTCCTTTATGCTTTTTCTGCTCTAGTTCTTTTCTTTTTTTCTTTCTTTCTGAAATTCCTTGATTCCTCTTAAAGCCTACAGTGTTATTTATCTTTTGGCTTTTATTTCTGAGATGAGCTTGTACCATCAATTTGGGGATTAACACATTTCACTATTCTTTAGGAGTGCAAAGCTCTCATCCATAAATACTCCTAGTAGCAAGTTACATTCCAAAGCCACTTTTTCTTTATTAGATATTTTGTTTCCAAAGCAGCATATAAGGGTCACAGGAAGGTATTCTAATGGGAATGGTGAGGTGGTGTCATGTTGTTGTTTTTAAAGTAACTTGTTAAAAGAGACAGACACACCTTCCTTTTTAGAAGGATTTGTTAGTCAAGGTACCAGTCACAGGATCTGAGTAACAAATATTATGTTCAAACAGTCTTACAACTTGGTCCTGACTATGGGGGCCAGGCTAGACACCTCAGAATTTGAAACTACCACTTAATCATAGGGATAAAAATACTGTTTATTGGGCTTCCCTGGTGGCGCAGTGGTTGAGAATCTGCCTGCCAATGCAGGGGACACGGGTTCGAGCCCTGGTCTGGGAAGATCCCACATGCCGCGGAGCAACTGGGCCCGTGAGCCACAACTACTGAGGCCTGCGCGTCTGGAGCTTGTGCTCCGCAGCAACAGAGGCCACGATGGTGAGAGGCCTGCGCACCGCGATGAAGAGTGGGCCCCGCTCGCCGCAACTAGAGGAAGCCCATGCCGCGGAGCAACTGGGCCCGTGAGCCACAACTACTGAGCCTGCGCGTCTGGAGCCTGTGCTCCTCAACAAGAGAGGCCACGATGGTGAGAGGCCTGCGCACCGCGATGAAGAGTGGGCCCCGCTCGCCGCAACTAGAGAAAGCCCTCGCACAGAAACGAAGAGCCAACACAGCCAAAAATAAATAAATAAATAAATAAATAAAAATACTGTTTATTTTTTTCTACTTTAAACTTCCTTTAAAGCTGTGTAACATAGCTGTTCTAATCAAGGATGGCCATGGTGCTTTCTAATACCTCTGGCCATGAAGGAGGCAGAGATCACTGATCAGAAGAACAGATGAAAGGGGCTGAAATTTTTGTTACTTGAAAATGTGAGAATAGTTGTGAATATTGCTTTTCCTTCTCCAAATGTACAGTGTACAGACAAAGGTGTTACTAGGGGCTGGGAGGGAGACTCAATGTTTGCTTAGTCTTCTCAAAAGGCATTTTAATCATCATGGGCAAACAAAGGTGGCCCTCTGGCTGAAACATTAAGGAAGAGTCATTAGGCCTTACCCAGTAAATGTTAAAAATGGCATACATCAATTCTCTGTGTGACTCTAACAATAATGTGTACCATTACTGGACAATGCAAAGCCCCGTAAAAGCTATTCTTACGGAGAAAGTTGAAGTGGGAACTGAACTCATGCAAAAATATTTGTAAGATGAATTGACATTTAAACGAAATCCTTTGGCTAAAAAAAGCACAGCACAAAAAAGGACAGGTCTCTTTCTATGTCATCCCAAAGCTGCTCACATTACTACATACCTGATTCTGGATTTACCAAAAAACTCCCGTACACTCTCTTTAATAACTAGAAAACACAAAAACAAATAGGTTAATTCAAAGTCCATGATAATTTCATTATTTTCAAAGCACTGTGCTGGCTAAGCTTTTCCTAAGCCAGCGTTCTTCCTAACTTTCAAATGGCAAATGAGAAACTGCATACAGAGGGGGAAGCAGATTTATCTGAGTTACCAAGCAAATCACTCACAGAACTGCAATTAACTCCAAAAGGTTGGTCTAGGATCTGTGTTTCAATCAAGGCTCACCCTTTACTCTTTTAGGACTCAGTCACACCCGTTACATGACGAGATAAAACCAGAACTGTCGGGAACTGATTCCAGTTAGCTTGCTTATATTGTATGCTTTAAAATTATTTAGCTCACCATCATCTTTTTTTAAAAGACAAAAAGCAATGGATAACTGAATCTTAGCCAGTTATTTATGCTGGTGGGTCCACAGAAGCTTGTACTCTCTAAATGTCTTTTTTCCAAAACCAATCCTTACAGCTGGCTACTTAACAGCTTTTTGGAGTAAATGATAAAACAAGAGCCCCTTTTACACCTTCTTATTTTTTCTCTGCCAGTATGACTGCTCTCCCTGGTAGAAACTGCTCCTAGGCTGACATGGTTTAAGAAACAAACTTTTTATTCAGGAAGTAACAGTTCTGACTTAAATGTTATATGGGACACATTAAGCGGTAGAAAGGCAGTTATTTGAAGAGAGAAAAAAAAATATTAAAGTCACTAGAATTTAATAACCTCTCAGTATTTAGTAGTCTTTATATGTTTAAGAGGCAAAACACAGACAGGGCTTATTACTAAGTCTCATTAAAACCTTACACTTAGGGAGGAAAGGTGTCATCACTATTTTATAAGGAAGGTAGAACTGAGGCCAATATATTAACCCTCAGTAGTATAACAGGCTGTGGGGTCTTGTCTCTAGGCATCCAATTTCTAACTCTATGCCACCACAAACACATTAATGATCCTCTTGCATTTTCTGGGATACCAAAAAAAAGAGATACTGAATCTAAGACAAGTTACCAAGTTAAAAATGAACAAGAGTACAAACTTGTTTTAATTGTAAGAGTGGCATGTGTGTTTTAAAGGATCCCACTAGCCAGCGAAAAGCACTGTGAACACAGGCAGCACTAGAGTGGAGGTCCATGTGAGCAGGGCCTCTGTCTCGTTCACTCCTGTGGTCTCATTGCCCATCTCCCACATCCGGGGACTCATAATAGATCTGAGCAAATGTCAATGCTTTTCTTCTAATCTTATTTTCAATGTACTCTCTAGGTTATTTAAAACAAACACAACAGGGCTTCACTGGTAGCGCAGTGGTTGAGTCCGCCTGCCGATGCAGGGTACACGGGTTCGTGCCCTGGTCTGGGAAGATCCCACATGCCGCAGAGCAGCTAGGCCCGTGAGCCATGGCCGCTGAGCCTGCACATCCGGAACCTGTGCTCCACAACGGGAGAGGCCACAACAGTGAGAGGCCCGCATACCGCAAAATAAATAAATAAATAAATAAAACATAAATAAAACAAACACAACAAACCAACCAACAAACCAGGAGCAAACCATTTATTTCATGTCCCATTTAAAAAAATTATCACATGGTAGGTTCTTTCCCCCCATTCTTATTCTTTAGTATTCCACATGTCAACCATTATCCTATAGCTGGAAGAAATTCTCAACGTGCAAAACTTGGATAATAGGGTGGACCTCACCACATGAATCAGTGACCACACTTTTTGTATAAAGGTAAAAGATAAGTAATGCCACATGTATTTCCTATTTGGTGACCATACAGCCACTGTAAGGTATCTCTTTTACAGAAGAGGAACTAAAGGGAGAGGTTCAAGGTCATAGAGTCTGTTGCCCTTCAGGTGTCCCATATACCACTTCTCCTTAACTGTCTGGGGGGAAAAAAAAGTAACACACATATCCCATTAACAATTTTAACTAGCTACAATTCTGTACTGTGTGTACTTGGAGGAAGGGAAAATCAGATGTGGGGAAACCACAGCACCTAAGATTTAGTTTAATTCCAAGTTACCAAGCTAATACTCTGAGATCGAAGAGGTTTTTAGAGCCAAAATTACACCACATTCAACTCCTCTGCTCCCTCCTCTTGGCAAAACCAGCTAGCGCTTCCCTGCGGACTTCACTTGCACTTTTAACCATGATTCACTTTTCAATTTGTGCCCCCTCTTCCAACCGGCCACCAGAAGATCAGACCTTCCCACCCCAGCAGCTGAGGCTTTCTGCTTTGAAAAAGGGCCTGTGACAAAGAAACTAGCTTCCTGTGGTTATCCCAGGCTGGCCACTGTTTAACCAACCCAGGGAGCCATTTACTGTGCACTCTGCCCCAACACTGTGAATGTTCCGTACTCCACCCACTTGAATGGGTGGGGCTGTTTCTTTGACCCTTGTGGTACCTATGAGAACAGCAATGTGTTCTGGAGTTCTACTATAAGGAAAGCACAGACTGGAAAGGAGATTTAAGAAATCTAGCTTAACACTTTCTCCCCCTCCCAAGGATTGTTCTTATTGCACCTAGATCTTTAAAGAGAGAGGACTATCTAGGGAGAATGATCACACAGTTTTTTAGTTGTTTGTTCAAATGTTCAACAGTTCTTTCCAGGTAGTTGTCTTCTACTTCATCTAATGCACGGCCAGCTTAATGCCATTTGTTTCCCCTTGCTCTTCATCTGGTAAAGAGTCAGCAAGTATCACTTACATAATTAATAATCTTTCAAATGCTTTAAAAGACTAGGTCTTTCTCCTGAAGCTCTTCCTTTTCAGGTAAAATAACCCTGAATACAAATTCTCTAAACCATTCTTCTTCCCGTGAATTTATGAGGCAAATCAGAAAAGGTTTTAGCTCTACCCTTGAACTTACAGGGCAAACCAATCACATATGAATAACTAAGGGAAGTGACTGGGTATGGCTCTTGGTATTCTTCATGGTTAACATCAATTTTAGTTTTTAGTATTAAGATTTTGATTATACTCTTTTGCAAACAGCCTTTTTCATTACATAAATTTTAAATAAGTCAAAAGCTACTACTCTTAATCAGAAAGAAAATATATCTGATTTCATTCACCAGACTGTATCTTCATTCACCAGATTAAGGAGAACCTACTTTGTTAAAACTAAAAGATATTTGAAAACTGATTCAGGAACTGAGTCATACTTCCTGCTTTGAGACCCAACCACAACGTGCACACACTGGTGTAATAGCATTTTCTTTCTTCCATAAATGGCTCTCCCCAGAGCAAACATAGTTCAACAGGAACCAAACCCATTGAAAGAAGCCAGTGAATAAAGCATGGCCATCAAGAGTTTCATAATGCATGGACACCCTTTCTTATTTCCCCTAAGGTAGTCATAAAGAAGAGCAGATACTTAAAGAGGCCAGCTCTAAAGAGCATTAAAGGGCAGATTTGTGTCTAAATTTCCAAAATGAGAAATTAAGATTGTAAACTTGAAACAGGTCAGAGGTTATATACCTGCTTCACAATGTAACAGAAATAGACCAGAACCCATCTCAGTCTTGTGAGTTATTTTTGTATTGGTCAAGGAAAAGTATTCTTTGCTACATTTTTTGAGAACTAAAGCTGTTTTTGTTTTCATTGGTTAGAGAAAATCTTTATTTCTTCAGAGAAAAAGCAGGCAAGCAAAGAACCAAAACTCTTTCTGGGAAACAGCCATCTTTACGACTATGGGAAACAGAGTCAAGAGCCCCTGGTTAGGTGAGCAAGCCATCCAGAGTGGCCCGTGCCAGCAGGGATGACTCAGTGCCATGGATCTTCTAGGAGTGGCAAGCTACCAAGAAAAGGTGAGGAGGAAACAAGAGTCCCAAGGAAAAGTGATGTGGAACTTACCTCATCAGCACCATGTGCCTGAAGTTCCTTGTAGAATTTCAAAGAAATACTGACCATTACTTTTGTTTTGTCTCCATTAGGATTTGAAATATGATAGAGGACTCCATCAAAATCTGCAAGGAAAAGCAATTAAGGTTGCTTAACTTGGGAATAGGGAATAATATCTCAAAGTACCTGCCTACACGTTGCAGGCCACAAGGAAGTCTCCCTTACAAGTAGGCACATAAGTAAAACTGCACTTATTTTAAATCCATGTGGAAGGTCAGCAGAAACACTGAGATAGAATTATAGAGCACTTATCTCTTTGCTCTTTTCTAAAATTACAAAGCTATTTTTTCTTTAATCACAGCTTGGTGCTAAAAGAATTTAAAAAAAAATCTTTATTGTGATGTATTTTAAACATGTATAAAATATAATGTATAACAAGCCCCTATTCTCATCATGGCTTCAACAATTATCAACATATGGCCAATCTTGTTTCACTTAGACACACCCCTTCCCAATGATTTATTCTGAAGCAAATCGCACACATCACTTCACCAATAAATATTTCAGAATACACCTCTAAAAGGTAGACAGTTGAAAAAAAAAAAACACCCCAATTCCACTGTCATGCTTAAATTAAAAAAACCAATTTATTAATATCAAATATCCAGTCAAGCAGTGAAATATTATCTCAAGAATTTTTAAAAAAATACTGTTGTCTTACTTATGTAAAATGTTCAAAGAAGAGAATGAATAATATTAAGCCATTCTTGATTAGGTCTGATAGCTTAGCTGACTTTTTTTTTTTTGTCTTTTAGCCTATTACCTTTTTAAAAATTTGGACCAAGCTGTTCATCTCCAAAAACCGAGTGACAGTGGTGATGTTAGTGAGGTTGTTTCAATATAGAATCCCTGTGCACAGATAATCATCAGAGTACCAACTTGAAGGAATCAAAAGGAGCCACATTTTAATAAGTCTAATTTGAATGTCAGAATGTGCTGTGTTGGGACGTTGTGGCCAACTCTGCCATGCATGTTCTGTTGATTCTGTCAATAAAGAAGACTTCAGCTTCAAAAAAAAAAATTGTTGTCTTATTTGAATTAGGATCCAAACAAGCCCACACACTGCATTTGGTTATCCCTTAAGTTTCTGTACTCCACAGGCCTCCCCTCTCTTGTAGTTCTTGAAACCAGGTGCTGAGTGTAATTACTTTAGGGAGATCTGACATTGCTAGTTAGTATGAGGGGAAGGGGATGGTGCCTGGCCTCCAAGTCACAGCACTTCAGAGCTGCAAAACGTGTTCCAAGATCATCTAGCCAAGTACCCTCATTTCTACAGAGCATGACTATCCAACTTCTCAAAGTTCACACAGCAAGTGAGTAGTATCAATACCTAATTCTTTCTAGGAAAAGAAAGCAGTAACATCTCTCTCTGACTTGTGGAACAGGTCTCTAGCACTTTTGTGATTCCCCACTCCTCTAGTGCTAGGCAAACTAAGATGATGGTTAAAGATAATAACATAGTATTTCCAAATTAAAAAAACCTTAGTTTGTACCACAAAATTAAACCCAAACTTCTAAGATATCAGCAGGCAACTTTATATAGCTCACTAAATGCATGGAATAATCATCTAAAATAAAGACCACACACACACAAAAAGACAAACAAGATTGTAGTCCTAAAAAGCTTATTTTAGGAAGAATTTTATTTTCTATTTTTTATATTGTGCCTTCTTCTTAGTAGGTGAGATAAAGGCACTTACCTGCAAATGTTACTTCTACAGCTTCTGGTTTGTTTCTGCAAAACAAAACAAGTCCTTTAGTTAAGATAACTATATTGCTGGGACTTCCCTGGTGGTCCAGTGGTTAAGACTCCGCGCTTCCAATGCAGGCGGCACGAGTTCGATCCCTGGTCGGGGAACTAAGGTTCTGCGTGCCGCATGGTGCAGCCAAAAAACAATATAACTATATTTCTGCTTGCCTTCAAGGGGACTTGCAAAAGGCTCCTGAGCTTTATTTAAGATCGGACCATCCTGTAAAAATCTTATACTTACCATTGATCCAGGTACACAATTCATTTTCTCATGCATATAAACCTCTGGAGTTATTTAGGGTGGAGGACTGAAAAAAGGAAGCAGGACAGATAAAGCTTTTGTTTTGCAGCTGGAACCTCTGCTGTGGTTGTACTCACCTTCAATTCTCAACTGCTTAAGACCATGACAGACACGTTTGTACATGTGACCCACAAAATGCCCTCTTTTGGTCAATCCCTCCCCCATGGGACATACTCAGTGGAGGTAGCACACTCAGCAGGAAAACTGCTAAACATAGAATGGTTTAAATTTACTTAAAGTGAAAGGATGATTTCAGGCCATAAACAATACAGTTCTATTCCATTTCAAAGACAATCTGTTAGTCTTCCTACACATCTTTCCCTCTCCCTTACATGACCGAAGTACTCACCACTCTCCTTAGTGAACCCCTCTTTGGTTCCACCCTAGTTTTTTTGGTTTTGTTTTTAAATTCCAGTGTGTACTTCCATTAAAGTGTAGCACAAAATAACACTGTGAAATCACTGAGAACAGTTAAGACACCTGTTTTCCAATTTTAGCCTTTTCTTCAGGACCATGTTTTCAGACAAATTAACACTACACGCCTTCATTTTCTTGCCTACTCATCTATGAAATGGGAGAACACAAATGATCCTACCTACCTCTCACAACTGCTAAAGATAAAACAAGAGAACAGACACAGAAGAACTTATCCTGGAAGGCAAAGACAGTCTAACACCTTCTGGGCGATTCCCAGATGAGCCTGGAACATGGACTTCTATTTGATAAATGCTGCTGAGTTATTACCTAGAAAGCATGACATATATCCTAGCTATAAACAATAACGGTCAATTAACCTCCAGTGAAAAGCTACTTTACATGCTTTCCTCACTTCTCCTCAAAGCCCAATGGTAGGAAACGAATGTTCTACAGTTTTATCAGCTAACACCCTAAAACTCAAATGATTCCACTTTGTTTTATGGGCCAGCAGACAGGATATACACATTTTCCTATTTATTCTTGCCTAGCTTGCTCAAGACCTCATGATCAAGTGCATATCTCTTTTACTATCTCCGCTCCCTCACCTGTAAAAGGAACAAAGACTGAGTTACCCTCCAGAGTTGCTGGGAAATAATGGAATAGATAACGTGGTTTATGACTGTTAAAAAGCTGCAGCAGAGCTAAACAATGCTTTTCAAGGAAACTGGCCTCCCCTAAGCATATGTTAGCCCTGTTGTAAAATCAGCCTATACAAATCACATACAAAGTTCCACTCTGCTTCTTCGAAGCCATCCATATGATATGTGACTTAGAAAAAGTATTTTGGGTGTCTGAGAATCGAAGCATCAAGTGGGTTTACGGACAAGCAGTGAGTTCGGAATATGATGAAAAGAACTGTATAAAAATTTAAGTTGTTTCTGATCTTTCATGTGAAACTGTAGCCTGTAGACTAAGGCAATGAATGGCCAACCACCGTTTTTCACTTCTAGAAAACAGGAGCCAAGGAAGAAGTAGACACGTTAATCTACAGCCCGCTTGAGTGAAATATTAAGAGGCTGCACAACGGGAGGATGCACTGAAGCACATTTTCCAGAGGAAGGCTGGCTGTGCCAAAGAGGCAGGGTGGAGGCTTATAAAAGGCCACATTGTATCACTTAGTAGGCGGCTGGTTTTTGTTTTTTTTTTTTTTTAACCTTTAGGCTTTAATTCAGCCAAGGAAGCACTGAGGGTCCTCACTTTCTCACTTCATTAACAGACCGAGAAAAATGAAGTATAGATAAAAAACCTTAGGGTTCCAACATTTTGACTCTGAAATTCTGCATTTCTCTAGGCTGTAAAGTTCCCTGAGCACAGCTCCCCACTGGGAGAAGTCTCTAAGATCTATACTACGTGGTTTGCTGCCTGACTTGGGAATATTTGTCAAATCATTGCCATTAATATTTTAGCTTACTATTTGTCTATATATGGCTGCATAAAGGTTGTAGAGGAGAGGCAGGCTGCTGAGGAGAGCACTGGGCCAAAGGAGTCCTCCTGAGGCGTCAGCTGGGAGTCAGGTATGAGAACTCTGTGCTCCAACACGGAGACTGCACAGAGCGGGAAATACACCACGACAGGGCCATGACTCAATTCCAAGACCAGGCGTTTCTTATTTACTTTTGTGGTTTAAAATCATGGAGCTAGAGGGGAATAAGATTGGTCTGGGAGAAAGTGTACCATTTAATAGGCCAAAAGGGTAAATCGTTAAGTTATTTTCTGTTCCACTGTATGCTAAAGTTTCAGATGCTGGGGGTGAGTTTAATCACAGAAAAAGCATGTCTTTCAGAGTTGACTCTTCACCTCAAGTTCTGTCCCTTACTGGCTATGTAACCACAGGCAATGTTACTCAAATGTCTGCGA
The DNA here is from genome assembly GCF_002837175.3 of Physeter macrocephalus. Taxonomy (NCBI): domain Eukaryota; kingdom Metazoa; phylum Chordata; class Mammalia; order Artiodactyla; family Physeteridae; genus Physeter; species Physeter macrocephalus. The sequence goes on along the minus strand of NC_041215.1, from coordinate 119,945,407 downwards.
GCCTAAAATTCCTTTTCTAGAAAACGGAGATTAAAAGCATCTACCGGGTTTCCCTGGTGGCGCAGTGGTTGAGAGTCCGCCTGCCGATGCAGGGGACACGGGTTCGTGCCCTGGTCCGGGAAGATCCCACATGCCGCGGAGCGGCTGGGCCCGTGAGCCATGGCCGCTGGGCCTGCGCATCCGGAACCTGTGCTCCGCAATGGGAGAGACCACAACAGTGAGAGGCCCGCGTACCGCGCCCCCCACCAAAAAAAAAAAAAAAATAAAAAAAAGCATCTACCACACAAGGTTGTTGTGAAGACTAACCGAGATGCTATGTGGACAGCAAAGTTTCCCAATCAGGGTCTTGTGACTAAGTTACAGATATGCTGAGATAATGATCCCCGCAGCCCTTAGGGCAGCCCAGAGGCAGGATCTCTAGGCTAGACCATTTACCCAGATGTGCCACAGATATGGTCATGTTCTGTGTGTGACATACCAGGAATCACCGGGGAAGGGTGCCTGTACAATGCTTAATACATACGTCTACTCCCTCTCCAACTCCCAAGAGCCCCAGTTTTGTCAACTGTATTATTGGAACTGCTGTCTGTCACCCAGGCATACTCTGAAATGGAACAAAACGTTAAAGCTTATAGTAAAGTGCCTGGTTCCCAGAAGGTGATCAATGAATTAGTTTTTCTTCTAGGCAGAATCAGAGGAGATCAGACTTTGGAGTCATGGTCGAGAGAGGTTTTGGGATTGTGGTAACTCCCAGTATCAGGAATTGGTCAGCACAACAAGGAGAAACAGAACCATATTACTGTCAGACTGTCGTAATGTCTGGAATCCTAGAATAAAGCCCCCTGGATAAGCCCTCAGGGTTACTGACTGGACAGCACAAGACACTAAAACATATTCAATTCATTCGATGGGTTTCAAGAGCCATTCTTAAAATCCTTTAGAAAAAAATTTCCTTTTATCCTTTTTCTAAGGAAGCTTCTAGAATGTCACTAATCAGTTAATAAAGAACTCCTGGCAACTGTTATTATCCAATCCTCTTTTCTCACTAAGGGTTTTGGAGTTTTTACTCCCGAATGCATCCAGTTCCCCGTTGTGCATTTATGTCCCTCGTCTAGTTATCCCTTCCATAAGGTGAATTAGAGGAATTATTGAATTCTGCTCATCGTCTCATCATAAAGTTTTTGATTACTCTCCTTTAAGTCCTCTCTAAGGCTCCCATCCTCCTTTTTGAGCAAAGCCTAGCAAAATGGATCATGCTAGGTAAGAGGTGGGTGGTCCTACTCTCTGTTAAGCCACGTCTCAAAATAAGGAGAACAAAGAGGGTCTAAAAGCTCATTCACACAATGTCAGAAAAGTGATAAACTGCTAAAGAAACTAAGAACCATTCTATCTGGCTTCATCCATTGCTTCAAGAAAACACTTATTAAGCTGACTATACACACAGTGAGAATGCTGGGAAAACAAAGATGACAAAACCATAGGCCCTGCCCCTAAGGAATCACAGGTTTGGTACACACGTAAGGAGTGCAGCTCTGGGGCTTTATGCCCAAAGTGGTCCCAAGGCAGCCAGAGGGTGGGCAGCAGTGTGTAACTACAGGGACCTGTAAAAAGACCAACTAGATCGTCTCAGCAAGTCAGCCACTACATCCAATTTCTCCTAAATGCTTAAACAATGTCCTAATTCCAAATCACTTCAAACTAGTATGTCTCTCTGAGGACATATGCAGCATATTCGGGAATGAGAACAAAGTATCAGCAAGATTTAATTTATTCCTTTCTCAAATTTCTCCTCCCACAGTCTTCGCCCACCCCAACTGGCACAGCCTGCTTGCTGAGCTTCACTCCCCCTCACAGAACCACAGCTCCCCACAATATGCACAGCTGTGGCAAGGAGCCAGCATGCACTTAAAATCAACAGCAATTTGCATCTGACAGCATTTCCTCAATTTTGGACTCTAGTTAAGCCGACAAGCCTAGCTTCTGAGGCTGTAAAGGTTCTTGGTGTGTATATACTAACAAAAGAATTAAATTAATTTGCCAGATTACTTCTGCTTTAATTGGGGGCCTGGGTAAGACTTCCTAAATGATTAAAAAAAAACAAAAACAAAATGCTGTTGACAGGACCTGCACATGACATTATCTGCAGTGTTCAGCATAGCTTCTTAATCAGTCACAGTCTCTTAGTTTGGAGGCTGCTGGGAAGACAATTTACCAATAACTATCATTCTGTAAGTATACAGAAATCATTCCAATAAGCCACCTTCCCAGCAGGGTGGTAGGAAAAAAAAAAAAAAGGTAAATCGTTTGGAATGAATCTTAGGCTTTGTCAGAACTACCTCCAAATTAAAAGGGTGTCGTGACCAAATGTATTCTTCTTCTTTTTTTTTTTTTTTAGTTTATTTATTTTTGGCTGTGTTGGGTCTTCGTTGCTGCATGTGGGCTTTCTCTAATTGCGGCGAGCGGGGGCTACTCTTTGTTGCGGTGTGCAGGCTTCTCACTGTGGTGGCTTCTCTTGCTGTGGAGCACAGGCTCTAGGCACGCGGGCTTCAGCAGTTGTGGCACGCAGGCTCGGTAGTTGTGGCACGGGCTTAGTTGCTCCGTGGTTATGTGGGATCTTCCCGGACCAGGGCTCGAACCCGCGTCCCTTTCATTGGCAGGTGGATTCTTAACCACTGTGCCACCAGGGAAGTTCCCAAATGCATTCTTAAACAATTAAGATGACAGAATTGCTTTATTCGAAGGAAATTTAGACTTTTAGTAGGATGTCACAGGCAAGAATACCCAGCAGGGTGACATGAGAGGCATCACTCTTTTCTGTTTCATACTGTACAACACCCTTCAGTGCTCACAGCCCACAGCTAAGGAGGCTGGGCAATGGTTCGAGGCTGCAATTTACTCTGGCATGGGTACACTATGAGAGGCCCATAGAGAAGGACCCGCCATAAATCCATTACCATGCTCTGAGAGGCATTTAAAATAAGATCAACTTCAAAAGGAAAATTACTCTAACTGTATTTTGAAGTATATACGACAGAACTATTTTAAAGACTATCTCATGCTTATGTTCTTAGTAGCTGCAACAGTGCTGCATTTCCAAATGCAGACTTTCTGCAATAATGGAAATGTTCTACATCTCTGCTACCCAAATACCGCTGCTCCTAGCCACATGCGGCAACTCAGCCCTAGAACTGTGGCTAGTGTGACTGAGAAGCTTAATTTTAATTCACTTTAATTAATTGTTATTTAAACTAAACTAGCCACATGTAGTTACTGGCTATCATTATTGGACATCATGGAGATGGAAGATTCACTCTGCGGAAGGCTGCTCAGAACCTAATTTCCCCAACTGGTTTGTTGAGAAGTGTAAAGCAGGGTGGAGCTGACCTCTCCCAGCAGGTTCCCACAAGGGCCAAGCCTTTCAAATCTCCAGGGTTTCTCCTCAGCACTACTGCCTTTCTCTAATCTTTCTCTGATCTCCACCCCAACACGTGTCACCCCTTTGGTCCTCTGTAACTTTGCCAATACTCTCAGAAAGGTCCCCCTTTCCTGTTCCTGCCTGATTCTGAGCACTGGGAGAACCCTACAAACGTTTATGATTATCACACTAGTTACCCTTCTCTATAAGTTCTGGCTAGGCATGCACCTTGATAAATTCTGAACTACTTTACTGCTGCCTCACCTTACTGGTATGCCTGGAAATTCACACTCCGTCTAGAAACAGGCTTCTGCTAGGTGTTTTATTTGCAATTCCAGGAAAGCCCTACCTCCTCGGCTGAATATCATAGTCTCCTTTCAAAGATTTTCAAAGTGCTTTAGAGCAGAATATGTTTTGAGCCCACTTACTTAAAGACACACCTCAAAGGGAAGATGGGCCAGAATAAAAGCCAAAACTTGCTGCCCTGCCCCAATATTCAACATTGCTACAACATATACTTTGTAAAAAAAAAAAGTCCCAGAAGTTCTAACTTATGCCTTCCAGACTTGAGTGTCTACTTTACTCCCACTGAAATGGTTAGTAGCTCTTTTTAAGAGTAATGTTCTATAAGCAGAAGAGCTGAAGCTCTGAGTAATGGGCTACATTTCAGAATCACAAGTTATTAACAAACAAGTAGCTGTGAAGGTACTCCTACACTACAAGGCATGCTTCTACTTGAAATGCACAGGCATTTATCTTGTAGATCAGCTTATAACCACCCAGGTCTCATTTTTTGCTAGTCTAAACTTGAGAATTCACTTGAGATCAGCTGTGAAAATGCAGAAGTTAATTTCACTTCCTCCTATGTGCCACACTGCTCAAAAAAGGACAGAGCAATCACCCAAAATAAGCCATTAAGCTGATTCGTTTGAACATTTAAAATGCAAAGCAACTGGTAAGTGAGGCTGAAGACACGAAGCAAGTTAGCCTAAAATATAAGCAACTGCAGTTCCTGGCAGGAAACAGTAGCTACTGCTCACTGTATGTGTTACTTCAAGAAACGTTGTGCTTTGTTTTACAGATAAAATCTGTGGCCTTATAAAAGAGATAGGAGACAATATATTCAATTTAAACAGTGGGTTATAAGTATTTTTTTAATGCCTCCAAGCCACAAGTTCACTATGTCCACTTAGAATTTCCCCTCCACCAATCCTCTTCCATCTGTGGCTCTCCAAGCACTTGCTCTCTTATTATTAGTTCCCAGTTCACCAGAAACGGTTTGCACTTATTTCCTCAACTGTGTAAGCAAGATGTGAAGCCCCATCCTCACAGATGGGGAAATGAGGCAAAGGGACTGGCCACAGGCCACCAAAAATTAGAAGCTAAAACCAACTCCTTGGTTTAAATATATTAGAAAAGCAAAGCAGCTTTTGGGGAAGAGGTTGTCTTCTACTGATTTCTTGTGTTTGACAGAGAAGGGTGCCTTTGAAACATGCCCTAAAGCCCACTTTTAAAAAAACCAATGGTTAAAAACAGGTTTCATCTAAGAATTTAATAGACTCTGGAGGCTTTTAACTGTGTATCTAGGCCAGAATTACTGCACAAGAAATCACAGACCAGGGGTATGGTATAAGAATTTAAAAGATAAACAACCAGATAGAGGACAGCGGGTGGGGAAAGGATTATTAGAACCTCAGAAGAGCGATAAGGAAGGGCTGTGGATGTGGGGGACGACTAACTTTGCTTGAGAAATGTAACAAAATGGCCAGTGTCTCTCACAGCTGGGTTCAGGGAAGGTAAACTAGAGAGCTCATCGGGTTTTCCGGCTGCAACGCTGGGCCTGCCTTCAGTCTTCCCTCCCGCTCCCTTAGACGAGGGGGCGGGTGGGGAGCGAGAAGACTGGTGGTGATCTGGGCCTGCATCTTCTTTCCTCCTCCAGTCCTGGGAATTCCTGAAAACTCCTTCCAACCCAATCCCAAATGGGCTCTCTCCGGGTTCTGAACAATGACGGGGAATACAGAGGGAAGTGGTCCCCTGCTCGCTCCAGCGGGCAATGGGCTCCTCCAGCGAGAGTTCTGGCCCAAGCTACCCTCACGTCCCACAGGTCTCCTGCACTTTGGTACGCGCTCTCCTGTCCACTCACTGCTTCCGCATCCCTCCTCTGAGCCTCTCCCCACGCATCTCTGCCCCTCACCCCACAGCGCCCAATCACCGCCCACGTCTACACCGCCTGGGCAGTCCCCACACCCTGCCAGGTCTCCCACCTCCCTCCTCCATGTCTGGGGGGCTGAACGATTAGCAGGGGTCAACTCTGCCTCCCCCGCCACCCACCAGCCCCCGGCCCCCAGCGCGCGCTCACCCGGCGGCCGCGTTCTCGAACTTCAGCGCGAGCGTCTCCTCGATGATGCGGTTGTTCACCTCCAGCAGGATCATGGCGGCGGCTGCCCCGGGCAGGGGAAGGAGAAACAAGGGCGGGTGAGGGTGGGTAAGGGAGGAAAGGACGGAGGGAGCGGCCCTGCTGCCCTCTGAGAAGGGGAGCTGGGTGGGGTAGGAGGTTAGGGGAGAAGGGGAAAGGGATCGGGGTGGGGGTAAGGGAACACGCGCGCGCTACGCACGCACTGACTGTGGAGACACCTACCCACCCACCCGACCGACCTGGCCCCTGAAGCCTGAACCCGCCTGCCGAGCCGCCGCCGCCGCCGCCGCCGCCGCCTCACCGACAAGCCCGGTCCCCGCCCAGCCCCCGGCTCCAGCCGGCCACTTCCGCCCTCACACCCACTTCCGCTCGCCGCCCGGACGCGCGGCCCCGCGGCGCCATTTCCGCTCCGACCCCTCGTGCACGCGCACGCAGGCGCGTCGGGCGGGGGCGGAGGCCGCGCATGCGCATGTGCGGTGCCACTAGTCCCAACTCCACTTTCCCGTGGACGCTCCAACTGTTTGTGGCTAGTGGGTTTTGTAGCCTGCTGTCCTTCCCCGAGGCCTGCCTCCTTGTCCGGCGTCTCCCTCCCGCACTCCCCAAAGGTTTACTTCCACTATTCCCGTCTTGTAATTTCAGAGACCCTACAAGAAGCTCGCCCTTGTCATCTCCCAGCCGGCTTCTTTGCTCTCAGCTTGTTTGCTGGCGGTGTGACCCTTCCTCCTCATGCCACACTAATGGCTGTCCGGCGGCACCGTCTTGCATTCATTTCTTCCACAGATGTTTAGTGGGCTCCTGCTCTGCGCTGTTATTACAGTGGCGCGTGAAACAGATGAGGTCCCCCCCTCGTGGAGGTCATAGTCTGGTAAAGGAAACGGACTACAAACTCGATTTATGTAACTACAGAGTGTTAAAAGGGCAAGGAAGGAAAGGAATGAGAAGTCACCGAAGTGAATAAGCCTACCTGGTTTCCTGTTATGCCTCCATTTCTGTGCCTGGAGCTGCCTCCAAGGTGCCCCGAACATGATTTTCTCTGCCTAGGAAACCCTTACCTTCCAGTACCTCTGCCAGAGACATACTTTTTTTACTCAACTGCATGTGGGAAATGAACTCATTTTTGTGCTGCGTCTGTACCTTCTGCTTGTGTGCCTTGTTTTATATTTTTCCTTCTCCAGGGAGAATCTGACAAATTTGAGTTCTTTTTACATGTATTGATTCATTTTATGCTCAGTGCTCCCAGGAAGGCGGGGGGGATGGGGAATGCAGAAAATGAGCAAAAAACTAGCTCTTGTCATCAAGGCCCAGAGAGCCCTTCAAAACGGATTTCTTTATTTACCAGCCATGGATAAACTTCGAGACATTGCGGATACCCCCAAATTATATGCTAACATTTTAACGTTGTTTATTGAACTAAAATAATGCGCATACATAGTTTAAAATATATATACATATACTAGAAGGCTTGTAATGAAAAAAGCAGTTCTCTGGCCTACTCTTTAGAGGCAATAGCCTCAACTCCTTTCGATAGTCATCCAGATTAGATCCATATATCTAAATAAATGTGTATACTACTAATTCTTGATGTGTTAATTTTAAGGGTTATTTGTTGACTTCCTGCCGTGATAGATAAGAACATGAATGACTCTATCACTTCTGTTCTCCACCTCCACATTTGTGTAATTTTTAGTTAAACCAATAATCAGCATTTAAATTATGTTTGCAAATACTGTTTACTAATGAGCCAATAAAGGTAGTACAACCGTGCCTTCTAGCTTATACAGCCCTACATTTTTCTTAAGAGTTAATTATTGCCGTTTTTTCCTCACTTGACAATTTTCTATATTATCTACAGTTGGCTGCCCCCACCCGTGCAAGTGCTCCAAGACTGTCCAGAAGTCTAGCAATATTTTCCAGATACTCAAATGCATAAGTTCCATTTTTTACTCTAGAGTCTTTGTCCCAGAGCCTCCTTCCTCTTCTTTCAATCTGGACTGACTGATCTCTAGACTTGCTATACAGTTGTCATTCTGGGATTTTCCTTCGTTGCTGTCATGGGCTGGTTTTGCCCATTTCATGGATCCCATGCCTTCTTCTTTCTTAGTTTACTTCCTTGTTTTGCTAAAGCACCTCCTTTAGTAACCTTGTAAGGAAGAGAGATAGGGAATATGTTGTTGGGATCTTTGCATATTTTAAAATGTCTTAATTTTATTCTAATACTTGATTTGTAGTTGAATTTATAGTTGGGCTGGTTATTGAATTCAAGTTTGAAAATAATTTTCCGTCATAATTTTGAGGGTATTATTCATTTTCTTTTACCTTCCAGAGTTGCTATTGTAAAAAGTCTGATTCCTGTTCATATTCCTGATCCTTTGTATATTACATCTTCTCCATCTCTGGAAGCATTAGGATTTTCTCTTTAGGCTGTTGGTTGGAAATTTTATAATGATGTGCTTTGCTGCGACTCTTAATTTTTTTGTACTGAGCACTCATTCATGAGTGGCAGAAGGCACACAGGCAGAAAGTACTCATGTACTTCAGTTTTGGAGGAAATTTTCTTTGATTATTTACTTGATAATATCTTCTCCACTTTTTTTTGTTCTCTTTCTGGAATGCCTATTATTTAGAAGTTAGATTTCTGGATTGATCCTTTCATTTTTTTCTTCTATTTTTTGTTTCTTCGGGTTTGTTTTATTTTTAATTGTGGTAAATGTACATAGCTTAAAATTTCTCATCTTAACCATTTTAAAGTGTACAGTTCAGTAGTGTTAAGTTTATTGACGTTGTAATGCAACCAATCTCAAAAACTCTTTTCATCTTGCAAAACTGAAACTCTGTACCCATTGTTTGTTTGTTTTTGTTGTTCTATTTTTCTGCGATATTCCCTTGTCATTATTTTCAACCATTTTAAGTTTCAGTTTTCTTATTTTTAATTCCCAAGACCTCTTTTCCCCAACTCCCCTTCCCATATTATTCTATCCTTGTTTTATTGACAGGAATATCTTCTATCTTTCTGAGGATATTATATGTTTTATGGACAGGAATATCTTCTTTCTGAGGATACTATAGTGTGTTTGTTTTTAATTTTTTTCTAAAAACTAAACTGCTCTTTGCTCTGTTTCTTTCTTTCTTTTTTTTTTTTTTTTTCGTCTCTCTCATTTCTGTTAATGGCCATCCTCAAAAGTCTGGTTACTTTAGCAGCCTGTTCGTATTTAGGGATAAGACTCCAGAAAGCTGAGTGGAGGCTGAAGTGTGTGGGCAAGAAGAGTTGACAAGCACCTTACTACTTAAAAGGGACTAGCAGCATTGGCTTCCTCTGGAAGCTTTTTGGAAATACAGAATCGCAGGTCCCACCATAAACTACAGATTTAGAATCTGCACCTTAGCAAAATCCCTAGGTGATTCAAATGCATATTATGTGGTGAGAAGCACTGGATTAATGGACTTCACTCTAAGGTGCACTGATGATGTGCCAGATTTCATGGAGAGCCCACAAATGTCAATATTGGGAGGTCTTTTCTCCAGAGAAGGATCCTCTGGTTGCTTGGGGCTTATAAACTTGGCTATGAGTGTTCCCAGAGTCTTAAGAATGCTTTTAAAGTTCCAGCCCACTTCCACTTAATCCCATTATAATCTGTGTGCCTCCCCACTGCCTTCCACTGGCCTTGAGTGTATAGAAAATGAATCTCTGTTGGTGGAGATGGAGGAAGGGGTGGAAATGGGATGGGTCAGGTGGGAAATGGGATAATCACCTGACTGCTTGGGGACCTAGAATGCTCTTTATACAGATATTCAACCAATCTTCCCATTTTCTTCATCTTGCTTTTGGTTTTTTTAAACTTCTGACTGATTGAACAAATATCTTTGTCCCACCACCCAGCTTCCTGGAATCGTAACATTTTATAATTAAACTTGCTTCAGAGCTTTTTAAAAAAGAAATACAGTTGAAACTTCCTGTGAACCCCACCCAATTCTATTCCTTTTTCTCCTTCCTCCCCCTCCTCCTCAAAGGTAACCATCACCTTGCATTTGGTGTTTATCCTTCCCACACATGTTTTTACACTTTTACTACATAGCATGTATCCATAAACAATGTGTGGCAAATTGGCATGATTTTAAGCTTTTTGTCAGTAAGTATCATACTGTACATCTCCCTTTTGAAACTTGTTTCTTTTAGTCAGCAATATGTTTTTGAGATTTACCCGTCATTACGTGAACCTATTTTAACTGTGATATAGCATTCCAATGTACGATTATATGTTATGATTACCAAGGTATTTATCCATTCTCCTGTTGAAGGACACTAAAGTTCTTTCCAGTATTTTTTCTATTACAAGCAATGCTGTTTGGAACATTCTTGTACACACTTCCTGTGTACAGGTGTGAAAGTTTCTTTAGAGTATACCCCTAGGATTGTAACTGTTGAGATGTGGATTATGGACACCTTAACTTTTCCAGATGTTGCCAAATTGCTCTCCAAAATAGTTGTACCAATTTATACTTCCACTTGCAATGTATGAAGGTTCTCATTGCTCCTTGTCCTTACTAGCACTTGGCATTGTCAGACTTTAAGTGGATGGATATTAAAAAACATCTGATTTTTTTTTTTTTTTTTTTTTGCGGTACGCTGGCCTCCCACTGTTGTGGCCTCTCCCGTTGCGGAGCACAGGCTTCGGACGCGCGGGCCCAGCCGCTCCACGGCATGTGGGACCCTCCCGGACCGGGGCACGAACCCGTGTCCCCTGCATCAGCAGGCGGACTCTCAACCACTGCGCCACCAGGGAAGCCCCATCTGATTGTTTTTAAAATAAGAATTAGCCAGGTAGATAAAGAGGGGTAGAGCTGGAGAGGGGAAGTGTCAAGAGATGGACAGCTGGAAACACAGTAATAACTAACATTCAGGTGGAAGATTTATTCTGTGCTAGGTGCTGTTTTAAGAACTTTACCTGTATCTCTTTGAATTCCTGTGACAACTCTAAGAAGTAGGAACTACTATTAATTCATTTTATAGATGATGAAACTGAGATGCTGATAGGCTAAAGAATGTATCCAAAGTAATATATGTGGCTAGTCATTGAACTGGGATTTAGACTCCAGATGTCATGTTTTGACATGCAATATTGGTATCCAACAGGATAGTTGACATGACATGCAATACTGGTATCCAGTACTGAACTGGATAGTTCTGCATTTTAGTTTCAAGTATGATAAAATCAAAGTATAAAAAACTGGACCTGACATTTCATTTAAATAAAGACAACAGCTTTTGATTGAACCTTCATCCTGCTGAAACCTGATGGCCAAAGTAGGGAAAGCGACTGTTCTAAAACAGCCTGAAATTTGCTGCTTTCAGTCTTAAAGACAGAGACTGGAGGTCATTTTGGGGTTGGGGGGCTGGAATAAATTGAAACTTGATTTTTATCCATTTAGAATGTCAGTTGTAATCCCCAGGGTAGCCACTAAGATAATAGCTAAAAAAATGTATAGAAAAGGAAATGAAGGAAGGATCAAAACTGTACATTAGAAAAATCAATCGAAAGTAGGGTGTATTCAAGGAAATAAAAAAATTTAAGATATAAAGAAAACAAATAGCACAATGGTAGAAGTAAGTCCTTTATTATCAGTAATCATTTTAAATGTAAACGGATAAGGCCAATTTATTAAAAGATGGAGATTTGCAGAATGTATAAAAATCTGTGATGCAGCTATATGCTGCTTACAAGAAACTTTAGAAGCAAAGACACAAATAGGTTGAAATTATTGGAAAAATATATTCTATGCAAATAGTAACTACAAGAGAGCTGGGGTGGCTATACTAGCATCAGACAAAATAGATTTTAAGTTAAAAGTTGTTACAAGAGACAGAAGAATGCTGTATATTGATAAAAGGATCAATTTATTGAGAAGATACAATAATTATAAACATATACACCCAAAATATAAGAATCAAATACTGACAGAATTAAAGAGAGAAATAGATAATTCTACAATAACAGTTGGAGTTGGCCTTCAATATCTCACTTTAAACAATGGCTTGAATATCTAGACAGAAGATCAATAAGGAGATACAGGACTTGAAGAACATTATAAATCAAGTAAACCGAACATACATGTACAGAACATCCCATACAACAACAGCAGAAATACATTCTCCTCAAGTATACGTGGAACATTCTCCAGGATAGACCATATGTTAGGCCATAAAAAAATCTCAGTGAATTTTAAAAGATCAAAATCGTACAAAATATTTTCTTCAACGACTGGAGAATGAAACTAGAAATGAGTAACAGAAGAAAACTGAAAAATTCACAAATGAATGGAAATTGAGCAACACACTCTTTAACAACCAGTACATTGAAGTAGAAATTACTAGGGAAATTAGAAAATACTTTGACAGGAATGAAAATGAAAACATACCAAAACTTATGGGATGCAGTGAAAGCAGTGCTCAGAGGGATATTTACAGATCAACACCCTAACTTTATACCTTAAGAAACTAGGAAAAGAAGAGCAAACTAAACCCAAAGCTAGCAAAGGAAGGAAATGATAAAGTTTAGAGCATATATAAATTAAATGGAGAATAGAAAAACAATAGAGAGAACCAATAAAACCAAAAGAAAAGTTTTTTTTAAAAAAGATTCAACAAAATTGACAAACGTTTAGCTCAACTAAGAGAAAAAAAGAGAAGATGCAAGTAACTAAAATCAGAAATAAAAATGAAGATCTAACAAATTAAAAGGATTATAAGAGAATATTATAAACAATTGTATGCCAACAAATTAGATAATCTGGATGAAATGAACAAAGTTTTTAGAAATGCACAAATTACCAAAACTCACTCAAGAAGAAATAGCAAATACCAACAGACTTCTAACAAGTAAAGATATTGAATCAGTAGTCAAAAACCTCACAAGAAAGAAATGTCCAGGACCAGGTAGCTTCACTAGTGAATTCTGATAAACATGTAAAGAATAATTAATACTGACTCTCTCCAAACTCTTGCAAGAAACAGAAGAGGAAGCAAAGCTTCCTAACACATTCTATGAGGCCAGCATTACCTTGATACCAAAGCTAGACAAAGATACCACAAGAAAAGCAAATTACAGACCAGTATCTTTTATGAGTATAGATACAAAAATCTTCAACAAAATGCTAGCAAGCCAAACCCAAGAGTACGTTAAAAGGATTGTATACCACAACCAAATGGAATTTATTCCAAGAATGCAGGGTGGTTCAACATAAAAATCAATCAATGTGATACAGAACATTAAGAGAATGAAGGAAAAGAATAAAGAACATCTCAATAGATGCAGGAAAGTCATTTGACAAAATACAACACCTTTTTTTTTTTTTTTTTTTTATTGTGGTATGCGGGCCTCCCCCTGTTGTGGCCTCTCCCGTTGCAGAGCACAGGCTCCGGACGCGCAGGCCCAGCGGCCACGGCTCACGGGCCCAGCCGCTCCGTGGCATGTGGGATCCTCCCAGACCGGGGCGCGAACCCGGTTCCCCTGCATCGGCAGGCGGACGCGCAACCACTGCGCCACCAGGGAAGCCCACAACACCTTTTAATGATAAAAATACTCAGAAAGCTAGGAACAAAAGGGAATTTCCTTAAGACAATAATGGACATTTATGGAAAAACCCACAACTAACATCACACACAGTTATGAAAGACTAAAACCTTTGCCCCTCAGATCAGGAACAAGACAAAGGTATCTGCTTTCACCATTGCTATTTAGCATTGTACCAGAAGTCCTAGCAGAGCAATTAGGCAATAAAAATAAAGAAAAGACATCCACACTGGAACACAAGAATTAAACTATCTCTATTTGTGCTTTTGTTTTGTTTTGTTTTTGGCTGCACTGTGCGGCATGCGGGATCTTAGTTCCCAGACCAGGGATTAAACCTGTGCTCCCTGCAGTTCAAGTGCAAAGTCCCAGCCACTGGACCACCAGGGAATTCCCTAAACTATCTCTATTTGTGGATGACATGATTCTATATAAAGAAGATCCCATAGAATACACACACACACACACACACACACACACACACACACCAGCTAGAGCTAATAAATGAATTCAGCAAAATTTTAGGGAACAATATCAGCACACAAAAATCAGTTGCATTTCTATACACCAGCAATAAACAATCTGAAAAGGAAATTAAGAAAACTTTATTTCCAATAGCATCTAAAAGAATAAATTACCCGGGAATAAGAATAGCCAAGGAGGTGAAAGATTTGTACACTAAAAACTACAAAACGTTGCTAAAAGAAATTAAGACCCGAATCAGTGGAAAGACATCCCATGTTCATGAACTGAAACACCTAATATTGTCAAGCTGGCAATATTCTCCAAAGCAACCTATAGGATCAATGCACTCCCTAACAAAATTCCAGTAGCCTTCTTGCATAAATGGAGAAGCTGATCTTCACATTTATAGGGAACTGCAAGGGCCTCTAAATAGCCAAAACAATGTTTTTAAAAAAGCAAAACAAAATCAGAGACTCACACTTCCTGGTTTCAAAACTTACTACAAAGTGGGACTTCCCTGGTGGTACACTGGTTAAGACTCCATGCTTCCACTGCAGGGGGCAGGGGTTTGATCCCTGGTTGCGGAACTAAGATTCCACATGCTGTGCAGCACGGTAAAAAAAAAAAAGAAAAAAAAAAAAAAAAGAAAGAAAAAACTTACTACAAAGCTACAACAATCAAAACAGTGTGGCACTGATATAAAGGCAGACATATATAGACCAGCAATATATTTTGAGAGTTCAGCAATAAACCCAACAACTATGGCTAACTGACTTCTGACAAGGGTGCAAAGGCCATTCAATGGGGGAAAGAGAGTCTCTCTTTAACAAATTGTACTGGGACAACTGGATAACCTCATGCAAAAGAAGGAAGTTGTACCCTTACCTCACTCCTTATACAAAAATTAATTTAAACTGGATCAACAACCTAAATATAAATGCCAAAACTATAAAACTATTAGAAGAAAACAGGGGTAGAATCTTTATGACCTCAGATTTGTCAATGGATTCTTAGACTTGACACTAAAAGCAGAAGCAACAAAAGGAAAAAATAAATTGTTCTTCATCAAAATTAAAAACTTGTGATAGACACATACAAGTTGTACCTCTAAACCTGAGGTGAGTCAGCCAAGAGCTCTCATTAGATATAGTCAGCTGGAAGTCTAAATATGAATAATGCTATTGGTTGTGCTATTTACGAAAATTAGAGATTTATTTAAATTTTAAGTGGTTTCATGTGCCTCCCGAGAAGTTATCTGCTTTAGAAAAATCACATGTATTGAGCCTCTCGTTTTAGTATAAAAAGAGAGACACAGCACTTTTATTAATAGATAATTTCTTCCATTTCTGCTGAACAAAAGTTGAATTGAAGGAACGCCAAAGCATTCGCTTGCCTGGGATGCTTTCATGTCTTGGCCCTTGTCTAATAGGAGGGGCAAGTGTGACGGGAGATCAGGAGGCTATTCTATTTGTCTGGGTAGTAGATGATGACAGTTTGCTCTGGGTGGAGTAGTGGAGATGGAGAGAATTGGATGTTTTTGAGAGTTATTTCAGTGAAGGAATCAAAAAGTTCTGGTGATAGATTGAATAGGTGCTGCCTTAATTATCTATACTGAGTAACAAGTTATCAGAAACTTAGCGACCTAAAATAACATCCATTTATTAGCTCACAGTTTCTATAGGTCAGAAGTTCAGGCATAGCTTGACTGGGTCCTCTGCTCAGGATCTCACCAGACTTCAATCCAAGTGCAGACTGGGGCTGTGAATCAGAGATTCAACTGGGAAAAGAACCACTTCCAAGCTCCCCCAGATTGTTGGCAGAATTCATCTCTTTGCAGCTGTAGCACTGAGCTCCCCATTTTCTTTCTGGCTGTCAGAGGGCCCCCCACACTTCCCTGACAAATATGACAGCTTAGTTCTTTAAAGCCAACAAGGATGTCTCTCTCACTTCAGCCTGCAGGATGGAGTCTTATAATAATGGGAGTCCTATAATTTTTGGAGTGACATCCTGTCACCCTCGCAATACAAGACAACCTGAGCAAGAGGCTGATGTTCATCACCTTGGCCATATGCTACTGATTAGAAACATGTCACAGGTTCAGACTTAAGGAGAAGGGATTATACAAAGGCATAACTCAGTGGAGGGGGGTTATCAATTTAAAGTGTGTCCCCCACAGGTAGGATAAGGGAGAGCAAAGCGTCAGCTCTAATATTCAGATTTCTGCCTTGAGCAGGTGGGTGGAAATTGTGCCATTTATTGAGATGAGAGCATGGGGGAGCATGTTGGCTGAGGGCAGATCTTGGGCTCAGTTGTTGACCTGTCAAGTTAAGATGCTCAAGGGCATGAAGGATGCCTATTCTGTTCTTCACTCTTTATCCAGTACCTAGTGTAGTTCCTGCCATATAGTAGGTGCTCAATAGAATGAATGAATGGATGAACGAATGAGTTTGTGAGACATCCAAGTGGAGACAGCGATAAGCCAATATCTCTTGGAGGTCACTGGTGTTTGTACAATGATTAACACACTGCCTTGGATGAGACTGCCTAGGAAAGAGTGTAGAGGGAGGAGGGCAAGGGTCTCAGGACTGAGTGCTGGGGCCCCCAGTACTGAGAGGTCAGGCTGGAGAGGAAACACTGCCAAAGGGTACCAAGAAAGGATGGGCACGAGAGTGTGGTGTCAAAGGCTCCTGAGAAGCCAAGACAGTACTGAGAGGTGTCCATGGGGAGAACTGGTTTTGGCGGAGTGGTGGAGCTAAGGAGTGGACAGGAGGTAAGGAAAGGGACGGCAAGCCAACAATTCTTTCTAGAAGTCTGGCTGTAGGGGAGGAGAGATTGAATGATAACTGGAGAGAGATGTCATCCACTATAGAGATCAGCCAGGTTCTGATGTTGAGAGAGGGCAGCTCAAGGCAGGTGCTGGGGCTAGACCAGCTCTCTTGGTCAGAGTGGTAGAGAACACCTTCTCTGCTGATCTCATGGTCTTGCTTTTATACTGCTTTCTCTATCACGTTTTTTATTGTAGTCAAGCTAACACATTTCTTTAAGAATGTTAAGGATGGAAAATACACTCAAGAGGTCTCTTTCCTCCCCCCTTTTTTCCTCCTCTTCCCTCCTTTCGTCCTGCTCCCAAATCATTCTGTCCAGAATGTATTTCCTTCCCTTCCTCCCTCCCTCCCTCCCTTCCCCCTTCCTCCCTCCCTCCCTCCCTCCCTCCCTCCCTCCCTCCCTCCCTTCCTTCCTTCCTTCCTTCCTTCCTTCCCTTCATTAGTATGGAAGAGACTTGAGCAGTTTTCATTGAGGACTAGTAGGCTGCAAAAGAAGAAGTTGAAGGTAAAGCAAAGATGGTAATTAATAGTGTGAGGCTTCTGAGAGAATGGTTGGGGGACGTACTGTAGGGCACAAACTGGCTTTGCGGTGGCTTGAGGGACGCAACTCCTCTGTGGTGCAAGCAAGGAGGAAGGCGTGCGGTGGGCCCAGTGAGAGTATTGGTTTGGTGTCAGGAGGTACAGGGAGGTTTCGGGGGCTTAGGTCCAAGTGCCTTTTGTGTCCACCTCCATCCGCGAGACACAACTTTTCATATAATAAACTTAATATTTGTTGAATAAAAGAATACGTGCAGGGCTTCCCTGGTGGCGCAGTGGTTGAGAATCCGCATGCCGATGCAGGGCACATGGGTTCGTGCCCCGGTCCGGGAAGATCCCACATGCCGTGGAGCGGCTGGGCCCGTGAGCCATGGCCGCTGAGCCTGCGCGTCCGGAGCCTGTGCTCCGCAACGGGAGAGGCCACAACAGTGAGAGGCCCGCGTACCGCTAAAAAAAAAAAAAAGAATAAGTGCAGAAGTCCTTTAAAGGACAGCATAAGTAGCATTTGTCTTCCTTGATTTTTCAAAATGAAATACCTATTGACTTTAGTTATCCTACAAATAATACATGCTCCTTATAAAAAATGTAAATAATATAGAAAATTTCCTTTGAAATTCTCCCCTACAGAGATAACAACTGTAAATGGTGAGCATCTACCTTGCCAGTGGGTTATATATTAAACAAAAGGGGATCACCTTATAGTGGAATTGGGTGAGCTGTTTTTCTCACTTTAACATTGTATCCTTTGTGTCAATACATAAAGACTGTCCTTATCTTTAGTAACACCTGCTTGGTATCCACCTCTGAGTCTCATACATTTATTTAACAAAAACCCTTTGATAATCATGTAGGTTGTTGGTAATTTTTCAGTACAGCTTTGCACACCTGCACCATTATTTTATTAAAATAAATTTAGAGGAGGGCAGCACATATGCACATTTCAAATTTTCATACCCATCTCCAAATTGTCCTCCAAAGGACTATGCCAATTTAAGCTTCCATCAACAGGATGTCAGGTTGCCTGTTTCCACACACTCTTGCCAACAACTGGCTATTAGAAATCTTTTTAATCCTGTCCATCTAAGTGAAAAATGAATCTCATTTTAATTTGCTTGGATGTAATTATTAGTGAGGTTTGACATCTTGAATATGAATTTTGGCCATTAACAAGTCTTCTTTTATGGAGTGCTTCTTTGTGCCTTTTACTTCTTTTCTATTTGGCTTGTAATTTTCTTATTTATTTCTAAATAATCCATAGTTTAATAATACTACTCTTTCTCCAGCATGTTGTAAATATTTTTTTCCATTTTGTTATTTGTCTTTTAGCTATGCTGTTGATTTGCCTTGCTATATAGAGATTTTTCATTTTCACATCAATTTTCTCAATTTTTTAAAACAATGGTTTTTGTCACTGGCATAGTACTGAGAAAGCTGATTGTCACATCAAAATTATGGAAAAATTCTTCTGTTTTCTCTATTAGTTTGTAGTTTATCATTTTTTAGTTAAAATTTTATCTGTTTCTGCTTATTTTTAATTACAAGAGCAATGTATGATTACATCCTAGTCACTTCCTTAGAAGTGATCACTGCTATTTGATTAAGGTCTGTGCTTTCAAACTCTTATATGTTCATATGAAGATACACACACATATTCAATATAAATGGCATCATTCTATATGTGTTATTTATAACTTGTTTTTTTCATTGAACAGTGTTTAAATATTTCCTTGTCAGTACCTATGGATTGATTTCTTTCTTTTCTAACTGCTGAATGATAGTTTATTGTATGAATGTACCATAAATTGTGGTTTTTAAAAAATATTTGTCTGCAATTCATCTAAATTTGTGTGTGTGTGTGTGTGTGTGTGCGTGTTGTGTAGAGTGAGATATGACTTAATTTTTCCCAATAATTTTCCAACTCTCTTAATACCATGTGTTGAATAACCCATCTTTCCTCTACTGACTTGAAATGTTACTTTATAGTTGAGTGAACACTAGATTGGCAATGTTGGGAGATGGGCATAGCAAAGTGCTCAGGAGAATATGAAGGCCTTTCTCTTCTGCTGTACCAGCTGTACTAGCTGGCCTGGCATTTCTGTTTCTCCCCTGGCCATGTAGCTTGCTCTGAACAGACATAAAGGGCTGACCAATATTCCCTAGTTGTTTTATACCCATGTACAGAGAAATCTTAGCTTTGAAATGGGGCCATTTCTCCTTCTTCTCCTTCACCACCACCATCATCATCATCATCCTGTATAAGGTTGTGGTAGACCTGCCAACTATTTCCATCTCCCCTGAGTTACCTGAGGTGTGTATGGCCTTATGCACCATGTGACTCAGGGGAAGACTCTCATCTATAACATTCCCTCCTGGAAATCTGGAACGGGAATATCTAGTCATCTGGCTTTGCTTTCGCAAAACGCTCCACTGGTAAAAAACAAGATGATTTGGGGTGGTACATGGTGAATCTGTTTTAATTTAATTTAATTAAAATTTAAAAATTATTATTCTTTTTTACTTACATTGTAAAGGATACAAACGAACAGCCAGATGAACAGGCAAGGTCTAGAAGTGTCCTGAGAGCAGGATCTTCCCTGTGGAGATGGGGTGTACCACCCTCGTGGCAGGTGAATGTACTCAGCAATCCAGAAACTGTTTTGATTTTAATCGTTACGTTTATTTATTTATTTTATTCTAATGGGTATTAAAAAAATGACACACATGAGAGCACAAGGCTTAAAATAGGTATTTAATTTAACACAAGTGACTCAATGTAAAGAACACTGTATTTGAGTGGACATGGCAAAATGCTACAGAAGGTTTGAGGATGATTGAAGTTTGGAAAATCCCACATTAGATGGCAGTATTATCAGTCAAGAGTGCCCTCAGGGGAATTCCCTGGTGGTCCAGTGGTTAGGACTCTGGGCTTTCACTGCCGAGGGTAAGGAGTGCCCTCAGATGCAAGTAACAAAAACCTAACTCATAGTGGCTTAAAAGCATGGGGGTGAGGTTTTAAAAAGAAGTTGGTTTTTGTCTTTGTTTTTTGGGTTTTGTTATTTTACACATAATTTCCACTTGTTGGACAATGTTGGTTCAGGGGCTCAATGATGTCTGAGGGTGAAAGACCTCTCTGTGATTCTTTTGGCCTTTTCCTCATGGTCCCATGATGCCTGCTGCTGCTCTGGCTATCACAACCAAAAGGAAGAAAAAGGAAGAGGTGGCACAAAGCAGTGCCTTGCCTTTTGTCAGGAAAAGCAAGAGCTTTCCCAGAGTTCCCAGCAGTCTTCTCCTTAAACCTCATTAGCCAGAACCGTATAAATGGCCACTGCTAGGTGTAAAGGAGGCTGGGAAAGTGGACCGTAGATTGTTGTAATTGGCTTAGACCATCCTCCTCAAACCGAGGTCCTCTTAGTGAGGAAGGAACGGGAACAGGTGGTGGGTAGACAATTGCAGTGTCTGCCATGTGGGGATGTGTGGACCTGCAGAGAGAAGCAGAGATGGGACACCATCCGCCCCAAAGAGATGCAACAGTGGAACTAATGTCAGGCTCTCAGCTCCAATCCCTAAATGACCAACTGTACTTCATTTCCTGTTCTTGCGAGTTGGCAAGATTGCCTGTTGTATCGTTTCTATAAACCATCCTTTGACTTGAGCTAGTGAGAGTGGGTTTTTATTCATTATAGCCCCAAGCAGTTTTTTTTTTTTTTTTTACTGAAGTATAGTTAATTTACAATGTTGTGTTAGTTTCAAGTGTACAGCAAACTGACTCAGTTTTATATATATTTTCTTTTCTATTATACGTTATTACAAGATATTGAATATAGTTCCCTGTGCTCCAAGAAGAGTTTTTGACATGTGTTAAAGTGTGTTTTCTCGTTTGTTCTTTACAGCAGTTACTGGAATCCTTATTGTACACAAGAGGAAAAAGAAGCTCCGAGGTTAACTTGCTCAACTTCATGTGACTTTAACTTAGGTTTTCTGACAACTAATATATTCTTTATGCCATCTCTGTATTTTTTAGAGGACCATCTTTAAAGGGGAAGTGTTTATTCCTTAAATAGTATCAAGAGGACAAAGGAATAAATACCCGAGAGAGGGAGTTTCCTTGGGGGCTGCTCAATGTCACCCATCAGCTCTGTCCCTGGCTTAAATCAAAAGGCAGAAGGCAGCCTGACTCTGTCACGCATCTGGGTTTCGGAGACCTCGGGAATGTTTAGCTTTCTGCTTGTCTATTTCCAAACTTTATGCATGTAATTTATTGTCCTGATTACAATTGAACGTGGTTAGAGGATGTGAGACATCCAAGTTACAGATCTGTGTGAGAAGCACAAGAGAAATAAAATGCATCTGGGAGCTGTGGTTTTCCTCCCTTCTCACACCAGAGTTGCTCCGTGGGTGACCTCAACCAGCCATGATTTTAACCACCACCAAGACAGTGCTGACTCTCAAGATCTTGATTCATCCTGGTCCAGCAGAAATCATTACCTCCTCTCCCTAAACTTGATGCTTTTCTTGCATTCCCTATCTTGGCAGATGGTAGAGCCATCTACACAGTCATGCCAGGACGTCATCTCTCCCACATGCAAACCCTTGCCACATTATGTAGATTCTTTCCTCTAAATCACGCTGTAATACGCCCCCTCTTTCCTTCCCCGAATGCTTCAGTTCAGCCCTTCATTCCCTTTCAGAGGATGGTGGCTGCCATCTCCTGGATTTGGTGTTTTCCAAGCTCGTTGGAAAACCTGGGGTGCTGGCTAATCACCTAGATTCCCAGGCCCTCCTCCTAGACTCGGAGTCAATAGGCCTGGGGTAGGGCCCTGGAATCTGTATGTTTAACAAGCGTCCCAGGCAATTTTTCCAAGCAATGGGCAGCACTGGTACCTCACTGGTCTCCCTGCCTCAGGTCTCTCCCTTGTCAATCTAGCACTGCTCTGCTGCAGAAGTATCTTCCTAAAATGTACCAGAGGCTTTTTTTTTGTGCTGCACAAAACACAGACTCTGTAACTTTATAAACAGGGTGTGATTTAGTCACTACCTCCCTCTCCAGTCTCATTTCCTGCCTTCCCTGGACTTTAATAATACAAACTGCTCGTCAGATTTGAGGATCCCATTGCTTTTTCGCTGCTCAATGCCTTTGCCTATGTTGTTCTTTCTGCCTGGACAGTCCACCTTCCCCAGGTCTACCTGGAAAACTCCTACCCATCCTGCAAGATCCAACTCAAGTGTTCCCTCTTCCCTGAAGCTTTCTTTGCCCCCTTTGGAGCTTGAGCATATGTTTATTATTGCAGCTGCCTCACTGAAGTCTCTGTGGCAGAGTCTCTGCTTAGCCCCCAGGTACAGGCAGTAGTTGTAGTTGTTGCAGGTGCTCATTAAACAACTACTGAATAGATAGCTTTTTCTCTGTGAGAGGAAATTTAGTGAAAGCAAATAGGGCAATTTCCAGGAAAATAGTATTCCCACTCTTTCCCCTGTGAGTCTAAACTCTATAGAGTTTCTTACTGTGAAAAGCAGTCATTATTCTATCTGTTTACATTTGCAAATTCAACACATTAAACTGTGTAATAACAGTCAACATTTACCTGGTGCCCATCGTGTGCTAGAAACTTTGCATTCACCACTTCACTTACCCTACAGATGAAAAAACTGAGGCTCAGAGGTGAATTAATTTGCCCAGGATCACAAAACTGGTAAGTGCCAGGATTGGTACAATGCTATTCTGCCTCTTCCAGAGATTTATGTAATAACCACTAGGATATGCCATATGTGTTTAGGATAAAACCTCCCTGCATTGAGGGGTGCAGGTAATGTGAGTGAAGCAGTGTGGGCATGAGGCAATAAGGAGGGGTGTGGAGTGTGGCAAACTGGAGGGTGTACACTCTGCTTCAAGGAGTTAGCCAAGACTTAGTGCCAGCTGATCTGCCTCCCCTGCATTTTTGTGAAAAATTTCTAACATGTAGCAAAGCTGAAAGAATTTTACAGTGTATGCCTATCTACCTAGTACCTATGAACATTTTACTTGCCTTATCTCATATCTATCCATTTATTCATTAATCAATTTTGTTTTTTTCTAATGTAAATATTTCAAAGTAAATTGCACGCACATCTCCCTAAGTACACCAGTATGTACATTAACTAGAGATCAATATTTTTTTTAGTTTTTAGATATAAAATTTATATACAGTGAAACGCACAGACCTTCAGTGTATATTCACTAAGTTTTGACAAATAACGCGCTCCTGTCATCTAAATTTCCATTGAGAAATATCCCCCAATCTAGAAAACATCACCATCATTCCCCAAATAGCCTCACGTTCCTCCTAAGTTTGTCTCTGCTTCCAACCCCCTAAGATAACAACTGTTTTGATTATTTTTCTTTCATAGATTAGTTTTGCCTGTTCTAGAACTTTATAAAAGCAGAATCATACAATATATACTCTTTTGTGTAAGACTTCTTTCACTCAGCATAAAGTTTTAAAGATACATCCATGTTGTTGAGTGTATCAGCAGCTCTTTCCTCTCTGTTGCTGAGAAGTATTCCATTGTATTTGACTTATGAACATACCACAGTTTGTTTATCCATCTTCCTATGCATGGACACCTGGGCTGTTTCTAGTTTTTGGCTATTATGAATAAAGCTATTAATATTTTTGCACAAATATGTTTGTGGACATGTATTTTCACTTCTCTGGGTATATTCTTAGGACTGGAATAGCTGGGTCATAGAGGAGGAGTAGGTTTAGTTTTATAAAAAAACTGCCAGACCTTTTACCAAAGTGGTTGCACCATTTTACATTCCCATCAACAATGTATGCGAATTCCAGTTGCTCCACATCCTCACCAGCACTTGATATTATCATTTAAACATTTTTTTGAGTCATTCTGGTGATTGCATAGTGGTATTTCCATTGTGGTTATAATCTGCATTTCCCTGATGACCAATGATGTTGAACACTTCTCATGTATGTACTAGTCATTTGTATATTGTCTTTTGTGAAGTATCTGTTCCAATCTTTTGCCCATTTTGGGGGGAGTTTTTTGTGTTTTATTATTTTTGGAATTCTTTGTATATCCTTGATGCCAGTCACATACATGTTTTACAATTATTTTCTTCCAGCTTGTGGCTTGTTTAATACTTTTTACAATGGTGTTTTTTTTGATGAACATAAACTTAAAATTTTGACAAAGTCTAATTCACCAAAAAATTTTTAAAGGTTATTGCTTTCTTTGATTTGTAAAAAATAGTTTGCTTACACCCAAGTCATGATATTCATCCACATTTTTCTCTAAAAGCTTTGCAGTTTTAGCTTTTACATCTAGACCTAGGATTCATCTCAACATAATATTTGTGTATAATGTAGGGGTCAAAGTTCATATTTTTCCATATCTAGTTATTCCACCACCATTTTATGGATGAAATTTTCCTTTCCCCATTTGATTGCTTTGACACTTTTGTTGAAAATCAAGTGATGGTGTGAGTGTGGTTCTACTTCTAGGATCTCCTTTATGTACCAGCTTTAGCTGATTTTTGCCATGGGCTCAGTATTGTCCCATCTTCCAAATTTTAGAAGAGAGGATAGAAATAGATAGATTTCTTTTTTTTTGTGTGTGTGTGGGATGCGGGCCTCCCTCCGCCGCGGCCTCTCCCGTTGCGGAGCACAGGCTCCGGACGCGCAGGCTCAGCGGCCATGGCTCACGGGCCCAGCCGCTCCGCGGCACGTGGGATTCTCCCAGACCGGGGCGTGAACCCGGTTCCCCTGCATCGGCAGGCGGACGCGCAACCACTGCGCCACCAGGGAAGCCCCCCAGATTTCTTTTAATGTGAAAAAGTTTAAATTTTAATAGGTTGAAAATCAATTCTAATTTAAATGAACAAACAGGGGACACAGGTTCGAGCCCTGGTCCGGGAAGATCCCACATGCTGCGGAGCAGCTAGGCCCATGTGCCACAATTACTGAGGCCCAGGCACCTAGAGCCCATGCTCCGCAACAAGAGAAGCCACCACAGTGAGAAGCTCGCGCACCACAATGAAGAGTAGCCCCTGCTCGCCGCAACTAGAGAAAGCCCGATGCAGCAATGAAGACCCAAAGCAGCCAAAAATAAATAAATAAATAAATGAACAAACAAAGAAACCAAACCTGTGTAGCCAAGGAAACTCACCTGTAGGCTGATCGGGTCTGTGGCATGGGGACTAGGAGAGGTAATTTCCAGCAGGAAGCTGGTTATACTATGTATGTTCAAGTATAAATCAAGGGCCTTATTTTGTTTTTTCTTTGAGGTTGAAGAATATATTTTGAATAAATCAAGGAAGTATAAGTTTGTGCAACTATTATTTCACTAAGATAATTAGTTATCTATTATTATAATACTTAAAGTTTAAATATAGAAATATGTTATCATGGAATTTGTATATCAACATACTCATTTAATTTTCTGAAAAATTTCCTTCAAATATATCAAAAAAAATTTTTTTTTAAATTGAAGTATAGTTGATTTAAGGGTCTTATTTTAAGGGAAAGAAAGTGGGAATGTTGCCAGGGAAAGTAGGTGGGTTTCAATAGTCCAGGAGAGTCCATGAGAATTCACTGCCAGGGTGAGTTTAAAACCCAGAGCCTGAAACCACAAGGTCCTACTGTATAGCACAGAGAACCATATTCAGTATCCTATGATAAACCATAATGGAAAAGAATATTAAAGAAAAGAATGTATATATATGTATAATTGAGTCAGTTGCTGTACAGCAGAAATTAACAGAACATTGTAAATCAACTATACTTCAATAAAAAAAAAGTCAATAAAAAAAAAAAAAGCCCCAGGGCCTGAGGTTTCTTTGGTGCCTAGGAGAGTGGGGAAGGACAGCAGCGGAGCTATTTGGAATTGCGTCTAGCAACAATACAGAGAGAGGGCCTAGTGGGAGACAAGAGAGTCCAGGACGCCCTTGATTGCAATGGAGGGGAGAGTGTAAGCAGCTAGACAGACCAGTGACAGGAGAGGGACAAGGACCAAGAGAGTTCAGGGTGAGCTGACTTGGAGTTAAGGGTCTGGAGAAGTGACAGGCCTCTAGGCCCAGGCCCAGGAAGATGCTTCCTGGAGTTGGCTGAGGCCTCTTCGGCTCGCTGGGTGGAAGGTGAGACAGCAGCCAGAAGACATACAAATGCAGATGCCAGAGCTTCAAGGATAGCTCCCAGCAGCACGACATACTTCCCACCCCCATGGTTAAGTTACTGGCTTTCAACATGTTAAGATTATATTTCACACTTAAAACTTAGAACGGGAACCATGTCACATGTTTCAAAAATTAAAAAAAATTAAAAGCTATTGATGAAAAGTCTTCTTCCACCTGCCTCCCATCTGCCCAGTTCCCATCTCCAACCCCTCCACCCCCAGGTAAACATTTGTGCTGTTTATTTGTATTGCAACCAAGGATGCTACTTTGGCTGCCCCGTCTGTCAGACAAGATGTTGATTATGCTGACTGAGCCACACAGAGTAGAGCTTAGTGCAGCTGGCGGCATGTAAGAGAACATGAGCAAGTCTGCATTAAAGACAGAAGTTTGTTAGAACTTGCTAGAACCTTGTCTTATGAATATGTAAGAGAGTGCTATCAGGGAAGGAGATCATTCTCCTCAAACTGGGACATGGTGGTTGTTATGGAGTGAATGTTTGTGTCCCCTCAAAATTCTTTTTTTGGGGAAGAAAATCCAAGATCGCTGTAACTGAGATCAATCACTTCCCGTGATTACATTTTAGTAGAATTAGAAAAAAGTAGCAAAAGTTGGAGTAAACCAGGAGGTCTTTCCCCAGACACTGAATCTGCCAGGGCCATAAAAATTCATGTGTTGAAGTCCTAACCTCCAATGTGATGGTATTTTGTGGTGCTGGTGGGGTCTTTGGGACGCAACTAGGTTTAGATGAAGTCATGAGGGTGAGGGCTCCCCTCCCCCCACCAAGTGATGGGATTAGTCTCCTTACAAGAGGAGGAAGAGGCCAGAGCTCTTTCTCTCTCTACACAGAAGGCAGCAGTCAGCAAGCCAAGAGAGCTCTCACCAAGAACCCTACCAGGACTTTCAGTCTCTAAAACTGTGAGAAACAAATATCTGTTGTTTAAGCCACTGAGTCCACAGTATTTTGTGATGGCAGCCCCAGCTGACTAAGACAATTTTGGAATTTTGGAGAACCAAAAAGTGAGCTATAAGAAAGCTGTGAAAAGATTTTCAGTTGTCTGAAATAATACCTTTTAATTGCTTTGCCAAGTGTGTCCAAACGTGCTGTGTTTAAAAGCATGAGTTCACACAAAGGGGCTGAGAACCGCTGGTCTGGAGGAAGGGGCATGGTCACAGGGACAGCTATTCATGAAGCCTGTGACAAGTTTGTGAGATACGACCAAACGGGCGGTAAACTTCAACTGCTCATCTCAAGCCGCGCTCACGCTCTGGCAATTGCTAAACTCTCATCTGGGAGGACGTTAAGGGGAGAATGAATGTAGAATGAATGTATGCGAAAAGGTTTGCAGACCTTTAAAGGTGGTGTTAGGTTCTAGACATTGGCTGCCTAATCCAACTTCTAGCGGGTAGACGGTGTTTCCACGTGGATTATTTCACTGCCCGCCCCGCCCCGCCCCTCGCCTGCCTGCCTGCCGGCCCCCTCCCGGTGTTTGCTTTGAATTGAAGGTAATGCTGCCCTCTTCTGGATTGATCTTGCAACTACAGTCCCTGGCCACCAGGAGTAGATTCTTTTTTTCCCCACTCTTGCTAGATCTCAGGCGCTGTCAGCATCACTAGGGGTCTCATGCTGTCCAAAGCCATGGTGGGGTCCACTTTCCCTCCAGGGTAATTTCCCAGAGGCCAGATGCGAGATAAACAGAAGGCAAGCCACTCGTGGGTCTCCCAGTGTCTAGAAATATAATCCACCTTTCTTTTCTTTTCTTTCATCAACAACTTTTTATGGCACCCTAATTGCCAAGCTGTCTCATAGGCACTTGGGATACAGTGATAAAAATAGATAAGGATCACTGCCCCCGTGAAGCTTATGTTCTAGAGAGGAGACAGACAATAAACAATAGAGTCTATAGTAAACAAGTAGATTATATAGTATGTTAGAAAGTTTTAAGTGCTGTGGGGGAGAAATGTGTAAAATAAAGCGGCGTTAGGCATACCCAGCAATGGTGATGCAACTGTAAATAGGTGGGCAGGCTGGGCCCCAGTGAGAAGGTAGCATCTGAGCAAACACTTGGAGGAGGAGAGGGAATAACCCGCAGGAGCATCTACAGAAAAGCATTACCAGAAGCGTGAACTGCAGAGGCAATGCCCTAAGGCAGGAGCAAAGCCAGCAGGCCAATGTGGCCGGAGCAGAGCTCTAAGGGACGAAAGAGGATACGATTAGAGAGTATTATGGACTGAATTGTGTCCCATCCCCCCAAATTCATATGTTGAAGCCCTAACCTCCACTACATCAAAACGGGACCTTATGAAGAATCCGCCTGCCAACGCAGGGGACACAGGTTCGAGCCCTGGTCCGGGAAGATCCCACATGCCGTGGAGCAACTAAGCCCATGTGCCACAACTACTGAAGCCTGTGCGCCACACTACTGAAGCCCGTGCGCCTGGAGCCCATGCTTGGCAACAAGAGAAGCCACCGCAGTGAGAAGCCCACGCACCGCAACAAAGGGGAGCCCCGGCTCGCCGTAACTAGAGAGATCCCGTGCGCAGCAATGAAGACCCAACATAGCCAAAAATAAAAAAATAAAATAAATAAATTTTAAATTAAAAAAAGGGACCTTATTTGAAAATAGGGTCCTTGCAGATTAATTAATTAAGATGAGGTCATCAGAGGGGGCCCTAATCCAACATAATTGTTGTCCTATAAAAAGGGGAAATTTGGGGGCTTCCCTGGTGGCGCAGTGGTTGAGAGTCTGCCTGCCAATGCAGGGGACGCGGGTTTGTGCCCCGGTCCGGGAAGATCCCACGTGCCGCAGAGCGGCTGGGCCTGTGAGCCATGGCCGCTGAGCCTGCGCGTCCGGAGCCTGTGCTCCGCAACGGGAGAGGCCACAACAGTGAGAGGCCGGCGTACGGCAATAAAAAAAAAAAAAAAGGGGAAATTTGGACACAAACACATGTACACAAGGAGAACACCATGTGAAGATGAAGGCAGAGACTGTAGTGATGTTTCCACAATCAAGGAATGCCAGAGATTGTTAGCAAACCACCAGAAGCTAGGGGAGAGGCCTGGAACAGATTCTCCCTCGCAGCGCTTGGAAGGAACCAACCCTACTGACACACTGATCTTGGGCTTCCAGCTTCCAGAACTGTGACTTCCCTGGTGGCGCAGTGGTTGAGAGTCTGCCTGCCAATGCAGGGGACGCGGGTTTGTGCCCCGGTCCGGGAAGATCCCACGTGCCGCAGAGCGGCTGGGCCTGTGAGCCATGGCCGCTGAGCCTGCGCGTCCGGAGCCTGTGCTCCGCAACGGGAGAGGCCACAACAGTGAGAGGCCGGCGTACGGCAATAAAAAAAAAAAAAAGGGGAAATTTGGACACAAACACATGTACACAAGGAGAACACCATGTGAAGATGAAGGCAGAGACTGTAGTGATGTTTCCACAATCAAGGAATGCCAGAGATTGTTAGCAAACCACCAGAAGCTAGGGGAGAGGCCTGGAACAGATTCTCCCTCGCAGCGCTTGGAAGGAACCAACCCTACTGACACACTGATCTTGGGCTTCCAGCTTCCAGAACTGTGAGAAAACACTTTTCTGTTGTTTAAGCCACCCTGTTTGTGGCCCAGAGTGCAGGGGGTGGAGGAGAGATGGAGAAAGCCTTAAAGGCTATTTAAGGACTTTCACTTTAAAAAAAAAAAAAATTTTTTTTTTTCTGCGGTACACAGACCTCTCACTGTTGTGGCCTCTCCCGTTGCGGAACACAGGCTCCGGACGCGCAGGCTCAGCGACCATGGCTCACGGGCCCAGCTGCTCCGCGGCATGTGGGATCTTCCCGGACCGGGGCACGAACCCGTGTCCCCTGCATCGGCAGGCGGATTCTCCACCACTGCGCCACCAGGGAAGCCCAGGACTTTCACTTTTATCAAATTCACTTTTTTTCACGATTAAGTGGGCTATCTCACTCCCAATGCAAGCATTACTCAATGTTAAAAAACCATTGATATAATTCACACGCTAATATATCTAAGAAGAAAAAAAAACCGTACGACTGTCTTGATAGGCCTTTGACAAAATTCAGTACCTATTCCTGATTTAAAAAATAAAGCTCTGGGACTTCCCTGGTGGTGCATTGGTTAAGAATCTGCCTGCTAATGCAGGGGACATGGGTTCGAGCCCTGGTCTGGGAAGATCCCACACTCCACGGAGCAGCTAAGCCCGTGCACCACAACTACTGAGCCCGCGTGCCACAACTACTGAAGCCCGCGTGCCATAACTCCTGAAGCCCACGCGCCTAGAGCCTGTGCTCCACAACAAGGGAAGCCACCACAGTAAGCCCGCGCACCGCAACAGAGGAGCCCCCGCTTGCCGCAACTAGAGAAAAGCCCACGACAGCAATGAAGACCCAATGCAGCCAAAAAAAAAAAAAAATTAAAAATAAATAAATAAAAGTCAGTAAAACAAAATAGGTAACGACGTTAATAGCAAGTATTGACTAAACTCCAGATTTTAGCTGGATTTTTCTAGATTTTCCATTATCTCCTCTTTCTGTACCAAGATCCAATCCAGGGTTCCCCATGGCATTCAGTTGGCATGGCTCCCCAATCTCCTTGGTCTGTGATAGTTTTGCTTAGTCTTTCCTTGCTTTTCATGACCTTGACAGAGTTGAGGAGTGCTGGCCAGCTATTGTGTAGAATATGCCAATCTGGGCATGTCTGATGTTTTCCTCATGATTAGACGGGGTGATGGGTTTTTGGAGAGACTACCACAGAGGTGAGGTGCCCTTCTCTTCACATCGTCTCGAGGGTACGTGACATCCACACAGCATCCCTGGTGGCATCAGCCTTCCTTTCTTGGTGAATGAAGATAGTGTTTGTCTGTTTTCTCCACCGTGCAGTTACTTAAAATGCACTTAAAAAAATGAAAGCAGTAAACTTCATCCTTTGGAGACATTGGAGGGTAGTAAGAAGGCATGACACGATCTGACTTAAAACATAAACAGATTACTCTGGCTGGTGTGATGAGAACAGACTGTAGGAGAGAAGAGGCAGACGCAGAGGAGACTGGGAGGTCACATTAGCGATTTAGGTGAGAAGGGATGGTGGCAGGGGCCAGGGCAATAGCAGTAGAGGAGACGAGAAAATAGGAGTTGGAATTTATTTTGGTAGAGTTAGCAGAATTTTCTGGTAGATTGAATGTTGGGTGTAAGACATAAAGATGTGTCAATGATGAGTCCACGAATTCTGGCCTGAGCTGTTGGAAGGATGGAGTTGCCATCACCTGAACTCAGGTAAAAAGTCCAGTCTGCCATTCATCTCTTCTCCACTCCTTCAAATACTTTTTTTTTTTTTTTTTTTTTTGGGGTACGCGAGGAGTTGGAATTTATTTTGGTAGAGTTAGCAGAATTTTCTGGTAGATTGAATGTTGGGTGTAAGAGATAAAGATGTGTCAATGATGAGTCCACGAATTCTGGCCTGAGCTGTTGGAAGGATGGAGTTGCCATCACCTGAACTCAGGTAAAAAGTCCAGTCTGCCATTCATCTCTTCTCCACTCCTTCAAATACTTTTTTTTTTTTTTTTTTTTTGCGGTACGCGAGCCTCTCACTGTTGTGGCCTCTCCTGTTGCGGAGCATAGGCTCCGGACGCGCAGGCTCAGCGGCCATGGCTCACGGGCCCAGCCGCTCCGCGGCATATGGGATCTTCCCGGACCGGGGCACGAATCCGCGTCCCCTGCATCGGCAGGCGGACTCTCAACCACTGCGCCACCAGGGAAGCCCCTCCACTCCTTCAATATTTCACCCATCTAAGAAATATTTATTTGGTGTCTGGGCTGGTTGCATAATTTGCAGGACCCAATGCAAAATGATAATGCAGGGTCCTTTGTTCAAAAAGCAGGAAAAAGCTCTTTTCTTTCTTCCATGGTCTTTCTCTCAAGGGGACAGACTGGGGAATTCCCCGGGGGTCCAGTGGTTAGGACTCCACGCTTCCAGTGCAGGGGGTCCGGGTTTGATTCCTGGTCGGGGAACTAAGATCCCACAAGCTGCATGGTATGCCCCCCTCCAAAGAAAAGGAGGACAGAGTGTTTTTTATTTTCTATCTAATGTTGCACTCCCTGAGGCTCGGGGTATTTGGGGGTGGGGGGAGTGGGAGGCTGAGCCCCTTGTCCCAGGGAGGCAACAAGAGGTGGGACTGCACTAGAGCAGAGCTCTAAGCCCCTGTGCGTGTTCCATTGCCCCATCAGACCTCAATTACAAAACACAAATTCCAAGATAAAATCATAATTTTATCTGGCCACAGAGCATTACACCCCAAGCGCAGGGCTCTTCCGAGCATGGGGCCCTGTACTACTGCACAATCATACGCCCACTCCCTGTTTGGCATCTACTAGTACGTGTCACACACTTTGCTGGGCACTACAGATGCAAAATAGAATCCTTTACAGAAGGGCAAGGAGGAAAGGAAGAGATGCTTTATTAATCACTGCTCTGTGTCAGAGTCTTGCCTATTCCCAGTTTGGTGGGCGAAAGAGTCATAGAAATGAGTGTATTCCAGTCTGAAAAGTACAATAGTAGAGAACGGGGTGGGTGGTACTGGGCCCCGAGGGGAAGGAGACTGTAGCGGACTGAAGGTTTGAGGAGTTAGGAGGAGGCTGAGTCTTGGGCATCTGATCACCAGCCTAGCTGGACAGGCAAATCTGAGGGAGGAGAAGGAAGATGACCATCAGAGTGTTATTTATTTACTTTTGAATGAAAATGGCTGGTTACATTTTTTTTTCTGATTGCAGAATTAATGCTCATTTTAGAAATTGGGCCACATCAAAGGATATAAGCAAGAAAGCAAATATCCGGAATCCCAACACCCAAAGATAACCACTGTTGACATTTCGACTCTTATTTTCTGCCTGTGCACATACATCCATACATTTATTACAAAATGTTACCATCCTGTACATTCTGCTTCTATTATAGATACCTTTCCACAGTATTAATAGTAGCTGTACATTATTGTGTTTAATAGAAACATAGTGTTCCATTTTACAGATCTACTATAATTTGTAAAAAAGAGCTTTTTGAAGGACATTGAAATATTACCAAATTTTATTATTATGAACAACTCCGAGATAAACTTTATCCTCCCTCTTCCTCCCTGTTCCTACTTCTTTCCTTCTTTCCTTCCCTCACGTAAGTGGGATTGCAGGGTCAGAGGGTTCGGATTGTTTAGTGAGTCTGATACGTATTCACCCAACGGGACTGTATATAGACAGTTAAAAGTCATGGACCATTTATTATCTGCCGGATACTATACTAAGCACTTTAATTTACTCAACGATCCTCCTACCAACCCTATGAGCTGGCTCCTGCTTTTAGTCTCATTTTACAGAGGAGAAAACTGAGGCACAGAGTGGGTGTCTAGCTTCCCAATGCACACAGCTGGCCAGGGACAGAGCTGGGATTTGCACCGAGGTTATTGGGTTCTAGAGCCTGTGATCTTACCCCATTTCATCATCACATAGCTCCAAGAGGCAAGTATCCCCATTAAAAAAATTTTTTTATTTATCTGGTTGGTTGCACCGGGTCTTAGTTGCGGCAGGGGGGCTCCATACTTGGCATGTGAACTCGTAGCTGTGGCATGTGGGATCTAGTTTCCTGACCAGGGATCGAACTCGGGCCCTCTCCACTGGGAGCGCGGAGTCTTATTCACTGGACTTCCCACCAGGGAAGTCCCAAGTACCCCCATTTTTATGGATAAGCATATTTTGATACATGTTAAGAAACGTGTCCAAGGTCAAAAACTGTTAAAGGAAAGCCGACGTTTGAATCATGGTCTGTCTGCCTCCAGAGCGGGGATTTCTGTGTCCCTCATGAGGATTTCTGAGTTCATTCAGGAGAGTGTCCTCAGCTGGGGTCTCACCGGCTCACTCTCCAAGGTTCCTCTCTGGCTTCCACCAGAGGCTGGCAACCAGGGCTGGGAGGTCTGCACCCCCAGGACACACCCCTGTCAAGTCCTGCCGTTACCTGACTGTCTGCCTGGACCCAGTGACACACTGACATTCCCTCCCCTCTCCTCTCGTCCTAGATCACTGTTGGGTTCCAGAACTCTCTCAGTTGGTCACAGTTCTGGTTGCGTGTACCAGACAACTCCATTTGAATTGGGCTTAACAACAAGGACAGTTTACTGGTTCATGTAACTGAAAAGTACACAGAGAAGAAGACCTCTGGGCACGGTATGTTCAGGGCCCTGGCTCTGTTTTTCTGTGATTCTCTCTGTTCTATCCTCCTCCAAGTGTTAGTTTTTGTCTCTGGATTGTTTTGCCATTTATGGTAGCAAAATGATTTGCAGCAGCAACAAGACTACGTACTTGCTTCTCCACAGTCATTAAACAACCATCCTGAACTTGGCTCTGAGTGGGATCATCTTAGGTCACATACTTGCCCTTGAACCTGTCACTGTGGCAACGGAGACCATCACCGGGGAGAGGGGTGAACCTTCTCCTCCACCTCCCTTGCCTCTACTTTGGTCCCCAGGTCCAAGTGGATTCTTCTGCAGGGATAAGAAGAGATGCTGATGCTGGCATCAAAGCTGACAAAGGGACGAAATAGATATCCTTACAGCTATATTGTGCTGTTCACATGGTCTTGCATAGAAGCTGCCATTTCTAAAAGAGAATGGCAAGAACAGGCCTCTGCATTTTGCCAGAGGACTGGCATTTGGGCTGCACATGTCACAACAATCTTTGTGGCACTGGATGCTCTTCACAGAATGGAAAAATGCTCTCCCATTAGGAACATGATAGATCCATTTAAGAGGGAGCCGTTATAAGTGGAAAGTGACGTACAGAAGATACGTTGGGTGGGCGAACTTGCTGGAACATTTTCAAGTGGGTAAAATTTTATTCCAAGCACATCTGTATGTGCCTTTCCCCCTCCTTCAGTGAAATGCTCTTTCCCACCATGAAGGGAAAGATTCTTTTCCACTCTTGTCCTCCAGATCATCTTCCCACTGGAGACCTAAGTTACCACCATTGCCACCCCCATGCTCATCCAGAGGGGCTGCTTCCCTTTTACTCCTCGGGTTTGAGGGAGTACCAGAACCTTCCCTAGGACCCCAGTGATTAGTTGAAATAGACTGGAACGCTGAACCAACTTGACTGAGGGCCTGGGAAAGCAGAAGGGAATTATACACAAAGAGGAGCTTAAAACCAGGTATTAGATCAGGCTGCTCTCTCCCTGGTCTTTCTCAATGGGTGTCTTCCTTGCAAAGACTTCCCTGTCCAGTGACTGCTGCCCCCTCGTGGCAAATACTCTCTCAGCTTGCACTTGAGTGTGTATGGGCTTTCGCAGTACACAACTTGGGCAGTCTGTTTTCTCTTGTGTTCCCTATCTTCTGCTCCAGGAGCTACCTTTTCCCTAGATGATTAATAGGAGTAATGTCTGCTCCCTCGAGGGACTACCCCATCTTCAAGTTCTTTCTAGTCTAGGCATCAGATCACAATTGGTCAACACCTGTAAAAGCAAAGCCTGGGTAACCCCAGGGCAATTGTCTCCTTACCCTTCCTGCTATTACTTATAAAGGATAAGAGAACCCAGGAGGAGAGCATGACTTAGTTTAAGAAATATGCTTGCCCGTGGCAGAATTGTAGGTACCAGTGCCATGATAAATTCGGCATTTATGGTAGGGGCAGTATTTACACTTGCATAGGTTAGCACCAACTCTAAACAGTAGAGGATGGTTTGGAAAGGACAGGCAGACCAGCTCGGCTGTATGGAAGTACAGCTTTCAGGCACACCTTATAGAGACTGTGTGGCTTCAAGTGATAGACACCCTGAATCATGGTGGGGATCCACGATGCATGAATCAAAGGAGATATGACTAATGTCATTTATTCTACAACCACTGAGTGAGCAATTACTCTGTTTCCGGGCAGAAAATTGGAGAGGGTCTCTGGCAGCCCACGGACTAGTGGGACAGACTGACTTGTAAACACAACATTACAGAAAGATAGGGTTCATGTTATAATGGAGAAGTGACTAAAGTACCAGAGGTAAAGCTAAGGGACAGACATTAGCTGCTGCGAGCAGCTGAGGCAGGTTTCCAGAGATGCCATCCATCATTACTGAGAGTGGGGAGAATGACATGACCCCCACTCCTCCATTCACCGACTGCCCCAGCTCCGACGGTCTCCCTGTGGTCCAGCCAGATTCCAGGAGTGGCCCCCAGCCTCAGGGCCATTCTAATCAACAATCGTGAGTTGGCAGTGGTTGTACCAAGGAGCGACTGGCGGTGGAGGGGGTTTGGTTCTCCCTCCAAAGCTCCACCAACAAAGATTTTGCTTCAGCAAATGTTTCACAATTTTGAAAGATATTTGAAAACTGTTGAAAACTGTTTAGGGCGTGATTTCATGGACCAACAAGCTTTCTCCACCAAAGCTTCGCAAAGAAGTCTAGAGTTTAAGTAATAATTGTGTGCTTGCTGTCCAAACACAGGTCAAGTGCAATCTTCTACCTCCTTCCCACTGGGTTGCCCCCTAGTCCCCCCTAGTGGAGGACTCCTACAAGGCCCTCCTACTTTGAATTCATTCTGAAGTCTCTACTATGCAAAGTCAAGTCTTTTGCCCTTTATTCATGTCAGGCAAGGTGGAAGCTTGCCTGGAAATAAATGGAAGTAAATGCAAGAAAAGGAAGACAGTAAAAATAGTCATCCGCAGAGTGGAGAATTCAGATAATGGACCCTGAACTCCATCTTCATGCCTGGCTCCCCTGCTTGGACGTGTGGACCCTGGGAGTCTCTGATGCCCTGTGATAGCTTGACTTAACCTGTTCTCCAAATGTAGACATGGGCAGGGCTCAGGGAGGAGCTGGGCTGTGACGTGCCTTCCCTATTTCATTTTATTAATCAAGTTCTCTCTCAGTGTTAAGTCACTCTGGTCTCTGAATTCCAGGCTCTTAGAGTTGGACACACATGGCCAGTGACTCAGGTAGGAAGACACCTCTGTTTGCCAGGACTTTCTTTGGGGCAGGGTGACTTGGTTTGACTGTATTTTAGAAAATGCCTCCATTTGTCTGGGACCTGTGACTTCTGCTCAGTTGACTCCCTGCCTCCTCCCTTGCGACCGTGTATTCAACCCTGTCCTTATACATGGTGACAAGGAGGCCACGGCCGTCTCACCTCCTCCTTTCATACCTCTCCCTTTTACAGGGAAGAGGATGACTTTCCCCAATCTGATGTTTATTGCTTTGCCCTAAGACTTTGTCTTCTGTGAAAATGCAGTCCTGGCAGGGATATTAAAATGTGTAAATCAAAATGAACTCATAGAACCTCAGGCTTGGAAGCATCTCAGGGGTTATTTACTCTGCCTCCCTCAATTTGGATGAGAAAATGGAAATCTGTAGAGGTAAAAGGACCCATTCAAGGTCATGTAACTTATTAATGACAGAATCAGGATAGTGAGGACTGGACACCAGATATCCTTATTTCCAGTCTTGGTAACTTTTTATAGGTTTTCCGATTGTTCTCGGAAGAGCCCTGGGGGTTTTGTGGGAACCTCCATAGTGGCTGTCTGGATGGAGAGAGCGGCACACCCTCCCTCCCCAGGAGATGAGCTTTTATCTGTTTTCCATATTGGGCTTCTGGTAAGATTTTGCTTCAGCAAATGTTTCACAATTTTAAAAGATATTTGAAAACTGTTGAATGATTCTGTGGATGTTTAGGGGGTGATTTCATGGACCAAGATGGGGGCTTCTCTTAAATGTTTACACTTCCTTTAGACAGAGGACCCAAACATTTATTGCTCCCTTAGAGAAAACGCTTAAAATACACTTTTTTTTTTTTGGCTGCACCACACGGCATGTGGGATCTTAGTTCCCCAACCAGGGATTGAAGCATGGAGTCTTAACCACTGGACTGCCAGGAAGGTCCCTTAAAATACACTTTAATGAAATCCATTGCTATCATTTTCTTCCCTCAGTAGATTTTTTTGTGTGTGTGTGGTATGCGGGCGTCCCTCTGCTGTGGCTTCTCCCGTTGCGGAGCACAGGCTCCGGACGCGCAGGCTCAGCGGCCATGGCTCACGGGCCCAGCCGCTCCGCGGCATGTGGGATCTTCCCAGACCGGGGCGCGAACCCGGTTCCCCTGCATCGGCAGGCGGACGCGCAACCACTGCGACACCAGGGAAGCCCTTCCCTCAGTAGATTTTAAGAAGGTTAAACAAGAATCAGGAAGGGAATTCCCTGGCAGTCCTGTGGTTAGGACTCAGCGCTTTCACTGTTGGGGCCTGGGTTCGATCCCTGGTCAGTGAACTGGGAACTCAGAGGCTGCACGGCACGGAGGGGAAATAACATAGAAAGGGACATCTGAGCAGATGAAGACATCCGAGGAAGGTTTGCCTCCTTCTATTTTGCCTGATTCTGGCCCTCCCAGGAATGTATAGGACCAAGCTGGTCCTCCCATCTGAATGCACAGACATGGCTGAGGATGGAGAAAGCCAAATAGAGCACAGAGGCAGTATTATAGGTAGAGTTGATGCCGTTGTAGGGCCGACCAACAGCAGAGGTTTTTCCCTGTAGTCCATTTTATCCCACACTCAAGCCTCAGAGTTATGGAAAGTTGACGACACGGTGAAGTTGATCTCTAAAGCAGACCGAGATAGAGATGAAAGAAGGGATCTCCAGCTACCAAACTAGCAGAGAAGCAGAAGATATCCCAGTAACCATTACCACGTCCTTTTAAATTACTTACTTACTTACTTAATTTACTGGCTGCATTGGGTCTTCATTGCTGCGTGGGCTTTCTCTAGTTGTGGCTAGCGGGGGCTACTCTTCGTTGTGGTGTGCAAGCTTCTTATTGTGGTGGCTTCTCTTGTTGCAGAGCTCAGGCTCTAGGTGTGTGGGCTTCAGTAGTTGTGGCACGTGGGATCAGTAGTTGTGGCATACGGGCTCTAGAGCGCAGGCTCAGTAGTTGTGGTGAGCAGGCTTAGTTGCTCTGCAGCATGTGGGATCTACCTGGACCAGGGCTCAAGCCTGTGTCGCCTGCATTGGCTGGCGGATTCTTATCCACTGCGCCACCAGGGAAGTCCCGTTATCACATCCTTGATGAGAGTGACTTGAATCTGAGTTACTAAATCACTTTTCCTTCCTTCTAATCTTTCAACCAGATCAAACCATGACTATCATCCTGTATGATTTATTGAATTACACTGATTTGTGGCAGTTGTTTGAGTATGAGTTTGCAAATTTCACCGGCACGCCACCCACAGACGAACATAATTATAGTCCCTGTAAGATGAACACTGAGGCACTCAACAAGTATGCCGTGGTCGTCATCTATGCCCTGGTCTTCCTGCTGAGCCTCCTGGGAAACTCCCTGGTGATGCTGGTCATCTTATACAGCCGGGTGGGCCGCTCTGTCACCGACGTCTACCTGCTGAACCTGGCCATGGCTGACCTGCTCTTCGCCCTGACCTTGCCTATCTGGGCCACCTCCAAGGCAAAGGGCTGGATCTTTGGCACAGCCCTGTGCAAGGTGGTCTCACTCCTGAAGGAAGTCAACTTCTACAGTGGTATTCTACTGCTGGTCTGCATCAGCATGGACCGCTACCTGGCCATTGTCCATGCCACACGCGTGCTGACCCAGAAGCGGCACTGGGTCAGGTTCATATGTTTAGGCGTCTGGGTCCTGTCCTTGATCCTGGCCCTGCCCGTCTTTGTCCTCCGTGAGGCTTATCAACCACCCTATTCCAGCCCAGTCTGCTACGAGGACATGGGTGCCAATACAACAAAATGGCGGATGGTGATGCGGGTCCTGCCCCAGACCTTTGGCTTCCTCCTGCCCCTGCTGGTCATGCTGGTCTGGCTGAACCTGGCCATGGCTGACCTGCTCTTCGCCCTGACCTTGCCTATCTGGGCCACCTCCAAGGCAAAGGGCTGGATCTTTGGCACAGCCCTGTGCAAGGTGGTCTCACTCCTGAAGGAAGTCAACTTCTACAGTGGTATTCTACTGCTGGTCTGCATCAGCATGGACCGCTACCTGGCCATTGTCCATGCCACACGCGTGCTGACCCAGAAGCGGCACTGGGTCAGGTTCATATGTTTAGGCGTCTGGGTCCTGTCCTTGATCCTGGCCCTGCCCGTCTTTGTCCTCCGTGAGGCTTATCAACCACCCTATTCCAGCCCAGTCTGCTACGAGGACATGGGTGCCAATACAACAAAATGGCGGATGGTGATGCGGGTCCTGCCCCAGACCTTTGGCTTCCTCCTGCCCCTGCTGGTCATGCTGATCTGCTACGGACTCACCCTGCGCACGCTCTTTGCGGCCCAAATGGGGCAGAAGCACCGGGCCATGCGGGTCATCTTTGCTGTCGTGCTCGTCTTCCTGCTCTGCTGGCTGCCCTACAACCTGGTCCTGGTTGCAGACACCCTCATGAGGGTCCGGGTGATCGCGGAGACCTGTGAGCGCCGCAATGACATTGGCCGGGCCCTGGATGCCACCGAGATCCTGGGCTTCCTCCACAGCTGCCTCAATCCTCTCATCTACGTCTTCATTGGCCAGAAGTTTCGCCACGGACTCCTCAGGATCATGGCCATCCATGGCCTGGTCAGCAAGGAGTTCTTGGTCAAGGACGGCAGGCCTTCCTTTGTTGGCTCTTCTTCAGGGAACACTTCTACTACCCTCTGAGACTGCAGGCAGGGCCCCCCCCTTCCCTTCAGCATCCGCCCCAAGCCGCATGTCCTCTGGCTGCTCACAGCCTTGTGTCAAAGCAGCCGCCCATTGTGGATACAGGAAGTTGCTGAGGCCACATCCTTACTAGGTCCCCAGCTATGGATTCGAAAGCCCTGGCCCCCACCTCTTACCGTAATTACCATGTCCACTGCTAGAGCTCGGCCCATCCTACCACTGAGACCACAGCACTCTGTCTTCTGGCAGACATTCTTTGAATATATTCTTTTAAGTGATTACAAAAAGTTCCCACCATTGGGAGGCATTAGTGTCAAACACCATTGGTTGCTTCCCCAACTCTCCCTTTCCTTGCTGGCTAACGAAGTCCACCTCCCTTGAGAGAGGCTGAAAATGACAGATACTCACTTTCTAAGACTCCCTTAAACTAGGAGTGGTCATATCATTTGGTTCTGATTAATAAGACTCAAGGGCAATAGTGTGCTGGTAAACCACTTTCCTGGGAGAAAGTCTTAATGTTCTGTGGTGTAAATAAATGCTCTTGCCATGGCTGATTTCAAGGGTGGTAGTGTTTAGCAACAAGCTCACAAAATCTAGATAATGTAATAATCTGCTTTCACAAACTGGACTCAGTGCACTATTGCTTAAGAGGAAGTCTACTGGGACCAGGGGACTCCTGGGATATATTGCTGATTTAAAAGACACACACAGTCTGAACCTTTAACACTGTGTGGTGATGACAGCATCAATTAGTGAAAAGTTCCTGAAGTGGAAGGTGAATCCGAAGGATCAAGACTGAGGCTGTATACCCTGTAAAAACCATAATTCAAAAAGACACATGCACCCCCAATGTTCACTGCAGCACTATTTACAATAGCCAGGACATGGAAGCAACCTAAATGTCCATCAACAGATGAATGGATAAAGAAGATGTGGTACATATATACAATGGAATATTGCTCAGCCATAAAAAGGAACAAAATTGGGTCATTTGTAGGGACGTGGATGTACCTAGAGACTGTCAGACAGAGTGAAGTAAGACAGAAAGAGAAAAACCAATATCGTATATTAACACATATGTGTGGAATCAAGAAAAATGGTACAGGTGAACCTATCTGCAAAGCAGAAATAGAGACACAGACGTGGAGAACAAGTGCATGGACACCAGTGGGGGGAAGGGGTGGGGTGAATTGGGAGATTGGGATTGACATATATACACCACTGTGTATAAAATAGATAACTAATGAGAACCTGCTGTATAGCACAGGGAACTCTACTCAGTGCTCTGTGGTGACCTAAATGGGATGGAAATCCAAAACAGAGGGGATATATATATATACATATAGCTGATTCACTTCGCTGTACAGCAGAAACTAACACAACATT
Organism: Physeter macrocephalus; assembly: GCF_002837175.3. Lineage (NCBI taxonomy): Eukaryota > Metazoa > Chordata > Mammalia > Artiodactyla > Physeteridae > Physeter > Physeter macrocephalus. The sequence continues at coordinate 119,902,981 of NC_041215.1, read as the reverse complement.
GTAAAGCAACTATGCCTCAATAAAAAATTTAAAAAAAAAGAAAAGAAAAGAAAAAAAAAGACACACACACACATACATATCCTTGGTTCTTGCCTTTGAATATGGTTATAGGATATGATGTATAGAGCTGAGCCAGTCACTTTGTGACAATGAGGCAAGAAGTGTGCCCAACACACTTAGGCTGGTGGAGCCAAAGGATAAAAAGGACCTGAGAATAAAGAGCCCAGAATAAACCATAAATGGTCAAATGACTTTATTTATTTATTTATTTATAAATTTGTTTGGCTGCGTTTGGTATTCGTTGCTGCGCGTGGGCTTTTCTCTAGTTGCGGCGAGTGGGGGCTACTCTTCATTGTGGTGCGTGGGCTTCTCACTGCAGTGGCTTCACTCTTTGTGGAACATGGGCTCTAGGCACTCGGGCTTCAGTAGTTGTGGCACATGGGTTTGGTAGTTGTGACTCATGGACTCTAGAGTGCAGGCTCAGTAGTTGTGGTGCTTGGGCTTAGTTGCTCCACGGCATGTGGGATCTTCCCGGACCAGGGCTCAAACCCGTGTCCCCTGCATTGGCAGGAAGATTCTTAACCACTGTGCCACCAGAGAAGTCCCGGGTCATATAACTTTAAACAAGGGTGCCAAGACTATTCAATGGGGGCTTCCCTGGTGGTGCAGTGGTTAAGAATCCTCCTGCCAATGCAGGGGACACGGGTTCGAGCCCTGGTCTGGGAAGATCCCACAAGCCGTGGAGCAACTAAGTCTGAGCACCACAACTACTGAGCCTGCACTCTAGAGTCCACTAGCCACAACTACTGAAGCCCACGAGCCACAACTACTGAAGCCTGCATGCCTAGAGCCCATGCTCCGCAACAAAAGAAGCCACTGCAATGAGAAGCCCACGAACCACAACGAAGAGTAGCTCCCGCTAGCCACAACTAGAGAAAGCCTGTGCACAGCAACAAAGACCTAACGCAGCCAAAAATAAATTAAAAAAAAACAAAACAAACCTATTCAATGGGGAAAGGGTAGTATTTCAACAAATTGTGCTGGGAAAATTAGACATCCACATACACAAGAATGAAACTGGACCCTTACCTTACATCATATACAAAAATTAATTCAGAATGGATCGAAGACCTAAAATTAGAGCTAAAATGATAAAACACCTAGGAAAAAAAACATTAAAAAAAGCATAATTTGGTTTGAGGTTGGGAATGGAGTGAGGCTCAGAGATGGGATTTAGGTCAAGGTTGAGTTTGGGATCAGGGGTTGAGGTTGGAGTCAGAGATGAAGTGTAGGGGAGCCAGGTATGGGATGGCAGCTTGTGATGAGGTAGATGGTCAGAGAAGGGTGAATGTCAGGAATAAGGAGAGATCCAGAAATAGACTGAGTCTGGGGACTGGGTGAGTGAGATTCAGGGAGGTTGGAGTTGGAGTTGGGACCAGGTATGGAGTAGGGCTTAGGAATGGGATGAAAGTGAGGGTGTGGGAGGGGTGTTAGAAATGAAGTGAATGTCAGGGATGGGTAAGTGGCTACAGTAGTGGCCACTACTATTTAGTCTGGTTAGTGGCTGCAGTGAAAGACATCACTGTAGGGTCACCATCTTCTCTGGAGTATTGTCTAAGATGCTCTTCCAGGGGCCAGGATGGAGACACCTTTGCCTGTCCAGCTTGAGACTCTACAAGTAGGTTTGCAAGGAAGGAGTTAAGGGCTCAAGCCCTAAGAGATACATCTGATTCAGGAGAGTAGACAGAAGAATGTAGAAAGAATCCAGGGAGGAAGGCTGGGAACTGGGCCTGGAAACCTCCCTTTCCTCTCCCTCCTTCCCTTAATACCCTCTCCATCTCTCCTACTGTGTGACTCAGTGCTCACCTTCCTTCATCCTCTGCTGCCCTAAAGACAACTCCACCAGGGGCTTCAGTAAGTAAATAAGGATCCATATCGGGTCTGGGAAAATACAAATGACTAATACACATCTGAAAAGATGCCTGGCCTCACTAGTAACCTGTGAAGTGGGAATCAAACAGCAATAAATAACTTGGAAGTGTTTTAAACAGGTCAGGGATGTAGTCAGAACTCTCTTCAAACAAATGCAACATTGTTCAGTTAGATTTTTTAATGCAGTGTGTAATTGTCTGGGTATAGCTCAATGATTTGGATTTCAGATCTGTAAGAATGCCAAGATGTTGGTACTGAAGTAACACAGTATATGAAAATATCAGAAACTGGTGTTCCGATCACTAGATAGGGTAAGGATTAGACATCTGGTCAAGGTTAGGGAGATGGTTCACCTTGGGGAGGAGCTCCATGTCCAGGATGGGGCTGGGATCAGGGATGCGGTACACCTTAGGAGAGGAGTGGGGGGTGGTCAGAGATGGGAGAGAGTCAGGGATGGAACTGGGGTTAGGGATGGGGTAAACATCAAGGATTATACAGGGGACAGGGATTGGGATGTGACTGTATGTTTTGCACAATGTTTGCTGATTTTTAAAATTATTTTTTTTATATTTTGGCTGCACCATGAAGTATGCAGGATCTTAGTTCCCCAACCAGGGATAGAAACCCACACCTCGTGCTGTGGAAGCGCAGAGTCTTAACCACTGGACCGCTAGGGAAGTCCCAATGCTTGCTGATTTTAAATTTTGAAAATTTGTTTTGTGGGCCTTGTTAAAATGTTCCAGCCTCCAAGTAATAACGTTGAATTATATTATTTCCCCCTACACTGTTCCCCTACTTACCAACCACAGCCTCCTCACCACCCCTTGCCTCCCTATCAAGTGGCCTATTCTTAGTGGTTCCAGCAAAAATATTAATTGATAATCTGTATTTTATTCCATAGGGGTTTAAGATTGCTCCTTTCCCAGCAACTTGCATTTTAATTAGGGTCTTCGAGCGGCTGAAAAGACTCATAGATGCAGATGAAATAAATCGACTGTCTCCTCTTTGGTCTAAGGGCCTTCCCAGAGATATATTCCAAGAGATAACCATGAACCAAGGAATAATGAAGAGTTCAGGCATAACTTGGAGATATTACAAGTTTGGTTCCAGACCACCACAATAAAGCAAATATAGAAATGAAGTGAGTCACCTGAATATTTTTTTTTTGGTTTCCCAGTGCATATAAAAGTTATGTTTATACTGTAGTCTATCAAGTGTGCAATAGCATTATGTCTAAAAAATGTACATATCTTAATTAAAAACACTTTATTGCTAAAAAAGGCTAAGCATCATCTGAACCTTCAGTGGGTCATAATCTTTTTGCAACAGTAACAGCAAAGATCACTAGTGAGCAACTGCTGTTGGAAAAATGGTGCCAATAGACTTGCTCTGGGTAAGGGTTGCCACCAACCTTCAATTTGTGAAAAACGCAGTATCTGTGAAGAGCAAAAAAGTGAAAATGGTGCCAATAGACTTGCTCTGGGTAAGGGTTGCCACCAACCTTCAATATGTGAAAAGCAAAAAAGTGAAGCACAGTGAAACGAGGAGGCATGCGTGTACAGCCTTTGCTATTTCTATGCAGAGGTTGGAGAGGCCAACGATCTCTCTGGGTGTGACCCAGAAAGCCACAAGTGGCTAACAGCTGAGCCCTCACCACGACTGTTTTTATCTATCCTGGTATTCTGTTTTTAAACTCAGGATTCTTCATCCAAGCCTGAGGGTAGAAATGAATTAAAGAATTAAAAAAATAAAAATAAGCAGAATATGTTAATGCAGACTTTCTAAAATTAGTTTTTCTTTTTTATTAAAGTATTTCACCTACATTGTTTAAAAAAGTGAAATAGCTTTATAAAGCTTATAATGAAAGCCAGAAGCAGCCCTCCTGCCCCACGTGCCCCAGGCAAAGGCAACAATTTTTTTTCTTTAAAATAAATTATTTATTTATTTTTGGCTGCGTTGGGTCTTCGTTGCTGCTCACAGGCTTTCTCTAGTTGCAGCGAGCGGGGGCCACTCTTCGTTGCGATGCGTGGGCTTCTCATTGAAGTGGCTTCTCTTGTTGAGGAGCATGGGCACGTGGGCTTCAGTAGATGTGGCACACGGGCTCAGTAGTTGTGTCTCGCGGGCTCTAGAGCGCAGGCTCAGTAGTTTTGGCACATGACGGGCTTAGTTGCTCCACAGCACGTGGAGCAATGACCACTGCGCCACCAGGGAAGTCCAAAGGCAACAAATTTCAGCTCGCATAGCTGTTTCATTCAATAGAGGTCTACATATTTCTAAATATCATGCTTATTCTGCTAGCTCTTGAGATTTTTTTCTGAGTTTTAGATATCATCTATTGACTTTCAATCTTGTCTTATGAAGATTTAACAGTCTCTCACACTCTCTCTTGCTTTTACTCCTGTCCAAGCAAACACAAATACTGCCTCTTCCTTTCTTCCAGGACATGGATAACACACTTTTTTGGTTAAATCAGCATTCAATGTTTTAGTTAAAATGACTATATAAAAAAACACTTCACAGTTGGGTGCAATGTTTACACTTCCTTTTTTTGTCCAAGTTTTGTTTTCCTTAGAATTAATGATAGGATTTTTCCATGTACTTTTCATTACATCACTCTCAAATGTCTCCCTCAATACATTCACAGTCATCAGATAATCAAGGTAATAAACATCAGATAATCCATAATTTTTTTTTCTTTCTTGGAGACCCCTTGCCTAGAGCCCTTTATACCCCTGTTCCAATCTGGGCAGGTTACTATGCCTGCTCTTTTTTTCTAAAAAGCTTTAACTACATTTCCAGATAAATTTCAGAATCTGATTGCTAATTTCCATAAAATGTCCTGCTGAGATTTTGATCTGCATTATGTTGAATCTATCGATCAATTTGGAAAAAGTTGACGTCTTAATAACATTGAGTCTTCCAATCCATGAGCATGGCACCTTTCTCTAATTATTAGGTCTTTTCTAGTTTGTCTTGGCAGTGTTTTGTAGTTTTCAGTACATAGATCTTGTACATATTTTGTTAGATTTATCTCTAAGTATTTTATGGTTGTTTAAATGCTATTATAAATGGTATTTAATTTTTTAAAAATTTCCAGTTTTTTCTTACTATAGAGAAATATAATTGAGTTATGTATATTGATCTTGTATTCTGGGACCTTGGTAAATTCACTTATTAGTTCTAGTAGTTTTATTTTTAAAGATTCTTTTGGATTTTGTGTGTACGCAATCATGTCACCTGAGAATAAAGACAGTCATTTCTTCCTTTTATTTATGCCTTTTATTTACTTTTCTTGCCTTATTTCACTGGCTAGGTCCTCCAGTACAATGCAGAATAGAAGTTGTAAGAGTTTTCCCTGTTCCTAGTCTTAGAGTAAAGCATTCAGTCTTTCTCTATTAGACATCATGTTAGCTAAAGATTTTTCATGGACACCCTTTATCAGGTTGAGGAAGTTCCTTTCATGAATGGGTGTTAAATCTTCCTCTTTCTTTAAGGGCATGGCCTCTGGAGCCAGACTACTGCTGCTTACATGCTTTGTGACTAAGGGCAGATCATTTAACCTCCCTCTACTATCTTGTAAAATGTGGATAATGATGATGTTCCACTAATTCCTATGAGGATTAAATTAAATGACCACACACACACACACACACACACACACACACACACACACACACCATTTAGAAGAATGCCTATTATACCATAGGTGCTATATAAATGTGAACTATCATAATTTTGGTTTACTCCTTTACTTTGTTGTACTACTGGATTTTGCTGAGAAAAGATATATAGTGGATAACTTTTTAGAGATCCTGAATTTTCAGAAAAGCCTTTATTCTACTCTCACATGTGATTGGTATTCTGGCTGAGTATTGAATTCGAGGATAGAATTCATTTTCCTTCAGGCTTTTCTTAATTTCATTTTTCAGGCTTTTCTTAATCTGTTCTAGCTTGTAGGGCTGCTGTTGACACTTATGATGTTATTCTATTCTTAATCTATTTTATGTGACCGAATTTTCTCTTAGAAACTTTTAGGATATTCTCTTTATCTTTTCAGTATTAGAATGTATGATGATGTGCCTTGCTGGGGGTTCTTTTCTCATTCATTTTGTTGGGCACCTGGTGAATGCTTTTAATCTGGAAACTCAGGTTCTGTGAAATTTTCTTGTATTATTTCTTTGATATTTTCCCTCTCACATTTCCAATTCTCTTTTTTCCCAGGATTCCTTTTATTTGACTGTTGAACCCCCAAGGTTGATTTTTTAATATTTTTTCAAATTTTCCTGTTTTTTTAATCTTAATCTTTTCACTTTCCATGAAATTACCCTTAACTTTATTCCTCAGCTTTTTAATTGGAACTTAAAATGTCCACTATCATATTTTAAATTTCCAATAGGCTTTTTTTGTTCTCTAATGTTTCCTTTTATGGCACTTCTTTCTTGCCTCATGGATGTAATATTTCCTCTTATCTTTCTAAGGATATTATGGTTTTTGTGAAGATTTCTTTAGCTCCCTTACTGTCTCTGTGCTTTTCTTTTGGTCTGATAACTCAGTTACAACTTGATTTCTACTTTCTGACTTCCATTAAAAAAATCTCTTTTATTTTCCTTCACATTCTCTTTGTTCGTGTACTGTGTGAGAGTATGCCTTAAAAAAATCCCTTTAGTGTAATTTGTAGTGGATTTTTGAGAGGGAGCAGATATAAAAACATTTCTCCAGTCCTCCATTTTTGATATAATAAGTCCCCTGGATTTAAAAAACATACTTATTTTAAAGTCTCATCCAGATTGTCTTATTTTATCTTTAGTTCCTCAGGTGTGAATTCTCCTTTTTGTTATGTTGGCTGATTGTTGATTGTATTTGTTATTAGTTGTTTGTAATATTCGATTATGAGCTCATCTATTGAAGAGCACTTTTTTTTTCCCATGGGAGTCTTGCATGTGTCTGGGATTATGGAGAAATCTACACAGGGGCAGTGTCATGGCTGTCCTTGCTGGGGCCCTACTGTGTCATATGGTTCATAGTATTTTTAGTAATTTCTGTTGTTATTTCTTGGTCCTAGGTTTCCACATCATTCCAAAGGGCATATTTGGATCCTCACCATTTTCTACTCAGGACTTGTAAGTCTGGATTGTCCCTCAGGTGGCCCTCTTACTCCCATGTCTAGGGCAGGCTGCTCACTTTGGGGTCATGTCTCATGGCTGGCAAATGTTTTTCTATCCCCAGGCAAGGGTGGGTTAGCTCTTCTCTGGTTCCTGGCTTTTTGCAGGGAATCCAGTTCCAGTTCCCTGCTGTACCAGGGTCTGTAGACCCACTGGTGTTATCATTCTCATCCTTGAGATGCACAACCTTTTCTAGCATCCTCTGGGCTCCTGTGGCTTCAACTCCTGCTTCTTGATAAGTCTGTACATCTCTAAGTTCCCTTTTCATATCTGGCCTTTAGAGAACCCCCTTTGCCTTTTTTTTTTTTAGATTTTTTGATGTGGATCATTTTTAAAGTCTTTATTGAATTTGTTCTAATATTGCTTCTGTTTTATGTTTTGGTTTTTTGGCCTCAAGACATGTGGGATCTTAGCTCCTCAACCAGGGATTGAACCCACACTCCCTGCATTGGAAGACAAAATTTTAACTACTGGACCACCTCGGAAGTCCCTCCCCCCTTGCTTTTGATCTCAGATATTTATTTAAAAATTTAAAATATATGTTATCTAACATTTCAATGTGTGTGTGTGTGTGTACTGTTGCTTCCCATGGTCCTCAGAGCACTATCATAATAGGATATCAGTAAAAATTCAAATAGCACATAAAATCAATCAGTTTCTTCCCATTCATTACTTTCTTTCCTTAAAGATATGTGTAGTTAAAACTTTCTCCCAGCGAATTTTAATGTCAGTCTGGAGGACACATTGACCAAATGTCTAGTTAACTCACAGCCTCTAAGTATATGCTGCATACGCACGTGTGCATGTGTATGTATGTGTTGGAGGTGAATGACCCTGCAGTATCTCAGGATCATCACGCCCTTCTTTTAGCCAGGTTCAAATCAGCAGGGTGAAAGAAGTAAGATACAGAAGGTAAGTGGGGAGGTGCTTCAGGGGAAATCCAGTCACTTCCGACATGGGAAGAAATCAGATTGCCCAACAGAAACCTGTGAGGCCACATCCGTACTTCTCTTGGTTCCCATGTTGTAAACAGGACTGTCTTCCCGAAAAAGCTGGCTTTGCTCCAACTTTGAGAGTGTTGAAGGTGGAGGAAGACTAAACAAGTAAGGCCTAAGGGCCACACAGTGCAGGGCTCCCCACTTTGCCAGCGTCCTTGTACATTCCCCTTAGCTGGGATCCTGATGATATTCTGCAGGCACTGTCCCCTGTGCCCATTCGCCAAGATGTTATAGAAAACATATGTTCATAAATAGGAATCAAATGGCCAGTTAGCTGATTATGTATCAAATGCCTATTATGCACCCAACTTTGTGCCAGACCCTTAAAATAAGGACAGGTACTATAGAAATGAAACTTAGGGGACAAGGAAACTTGTGAATGGAGGATATGTGAGGAGTTCATGAAATTTCCTATAGTGTCAAGGTGATCAGGACAAAGAGATCTGTCCGGGGGTTCTAGTGAACCACAAGCTGAATCTGAAGATTTGGGAAAAAATGTTTCTAATTAAATAAAAGAAAGAAATGAAAGACTTAGTAGTTGTGTGACCTAGAATATTCATTTAAACTTTCTGCTGGCACATAAGAGCTCAATAAATATTTGCTCTTTTAGGAGTAAAAACAAACAAAAAACAAACAAACAAAAAACCTTTCTGAGCTCAGTTTCCTCTTCCATGAAATGAGGTTGAATTAGGTAAGCTCCTTTCTAGTTCTAAGACGAGATGCTCTATTGAAGAATCTATACATCGTCAGATGTGAACTTGATATGAAACTTCTATCTTTGCTCAGAGCATGAACCTTAGTAATTAGGTGCTTCGTAGAAGATCACTTCTTAGTGTGTGCTTTCTGGGCAGCTGATGACCAGGGTTGACATGAAAATTTCTAGAGAGGGCTCCCTCCTTCCCCCTCTCTTTTCTTATTCCTCCTTTCCCCCCCACCTCACCCTCCAACACCTTCCTCCCTCAACTGTCAGCAATTCATTCCTTTGTGCTTGGCAGGCCCCTTGGAAAAACAGCAAATACCCCTGGTGAGGGGAATACATTTCTTTCAGTCATTAAGCCTAGAAAGATAATGGGTTTTTGAAATCATTCTCTTACACAGAAGAGCCTCTCTTTCTGAGCCTTCAGGGTCATGAGCAAACTTGCACACTACAATGCAACACGTCAGCTTAGCCTCTTACTAACAGATGTGTCTGCTGGTAACTGCAGACCTAAGATGTGCCAGTCTCCGTGAAAAGCATTTTTTACATGAATTATTTCATTTAAAGCTTACCAAGACCTTACGGTAGAAATTATTATTATCCTTTCTTATAGATGAGGAAAATAAGGCCCAAGGAGATTAAGTACCTTGTCCAAGGTAACACAGCAGCAGATAAGTGGTAAATTGGAGTTTAAATCAAGGATTAACTGTTTTCAGAGTCTGGGTTCTCAACTGCTCACGATACGTGGAGAAGCACTAGGGTGGAGTGAGAGCCCCAGGGGGCTTTGAGTCAGGTTGGGTCTTAGTCTATCCTGAGTTGTATAATCTTGAGCAATCACTTAACATCTCTGACCCCTGTTTCCTTGAAGGCTCAGTAGCATTAGAAGCTTGTCAAGGTTCAAGGTAATGGATGCCAGGTTCTTGGAATAGACTAGGGCCTTGAAAAATGGCAGACATTATTATCAGAGCAGAGAGTCTTAGAGAGTTGTGTCAGTTGAGGAACAGGCAAGTAATCCCAAATCTAACTTTAAGGGCAGTGCTTCCTGCATGATATCACAGGGTCAGGGGCTAATAGGAGAGATAGGATATACTGCTTTCAAAGACATCGGGCTGTTCTGAGATGAAAACACAGCTGGAAAGGGGACCAGTGGTCTTCTTTCATGTTCTTCCAACATCCATTTTTTTCTTCTTCTCCCGGGTCATCGCCATTAACATACAAGCTCTCGTCTTATAATAACTCTTGTTGACCCCACAGCGCCATCAGCTACGGTCCTATTTCTCTGCTACACTTTGCAGCTAAGCTCTGAGTCTCATTGCTCGAAGGGTGCTTTAAGCCTGTGAAGGGAGCTGGGGAACATTTAGCGGAGTCTCAGCTGGATCCTGACCTGGGCTGACTCTGGGGTTGGGATAAGTCTGGGCACAAATGAAAGAAATGAATGGTCAAGGGCCCTTTAGGGAACGAGCTCATGCCTAGGGAGCAAGAGTAAAACTCATGGGCCTGCAGAAGGCCATCACTCAGAACTGGAGGCAGTAGGAGTGGGCGCTGCAGTTAAGACCAGCCCTGGCCTGTGGACTCTCGCCTGAATGTTAGGGAGGTGGGGCTGGGAGTGAACATGAGAAAAGCCGGGAGACTTTGGCAGTGCAAGCAACATACGTGGATAACCTGGCCCTGTTCCGTTCCAGGCGGCTGAGCTGGAATTGGCTGAGGGTGAAGGCCAGCTTGGCAACAAGGTCTGCGAGCCTCAAGGGGGCAGGTGGGAAGAGGGTCCTGGAGAGCTTTCCTGAGGCGCTGAATCATTGCATTCTCACCGGATGTACACAGACAGATGTAAACAAAGAAAGAGCTCAAAAAGAGAAAAGGAGTCAGATTTCTGTCCCATGAGGAGTGCAGAAGAGCATCATTGTTATTTCCCCACTCGCCACACACTTCCTCCTTCTTAAAGTTCTGTTTTCTCTGGGCTCCTGCTTTCCTCCTGCATCTTTGCCTCCTTTGCAGTCTTTTTGGAAGACCCCTTTCCTCTTTCAGTCCTTTAAATGCTGACATTCTTCCAGATCCTCTTCCTCCCCCTTTTCTGCCCTTTCCCTATTGTCTGCTTTCCCTGAATGACATCATCTACTCCTGTGGCTTGAATGATCTGCTGTCTCTGTGAGAATGATCTCCAGAAATGTGGAGATTCTAACCCATTTTCCCTGGGCTTCCAGAGCTGGATTCCAATGCACATTGACATGCCTCCTTGTACCCTCGCCATAAATTCAAAGTTAAAGCCAGCGTCTTCCCTCCAAAACCTGCTTCCTTCAAGCCGTTGGTCCAAGTTATAGGTTGAAGAATCCTTTTGACTCCCTCCTTCTCACTACCCCACCCCTATACAATTCTTAGCCAAGTCCTGTTGCTTTGCCCTTAAAGATCTCTTAAACTCAAGCCCTGATCTCCACCCCCTCTGTCATTACTTTGCCCAGACACTCACCATTTCTTCTGTATCCTCCTAACTGGACACCTGCCCTGATCCTTAACCCCTTTCAGTCTCTTCATATACCACTCAGGGAGCAATCTGATTGCAGTGTTCATCTGCTTAAAGCTCCTGTTGCCTGTGGGATGAAGTTTCCACACTTTAGCACAGCACTCAAGGCCCTCTGCCATTAGGCCTTGCCTGCTGGCCCAGGTCTCGATATGGCATACCCACATCTGGTATAGCCTTTGCTTTGGCCATACTGGATTCCTTAAATTTCCCTGAATACCTCATACTGGCTGCCTTAGTCCAGATTTCTTTGGTTGTAAGTAACAGAAATCTGCTTAAAGAGGCAGAAGCCTAAAGGGAATTTAGTGACAGGATCCCAAGGGTATCTGATGGACCCCAAGGGTCATGAGATTCTAAGAGGAGCCAGTATTAGGAGCAGGAAGGTGGCTCCTTACTTGGGCTCTCTCTTTTTGAGGGCCACACTTCTTCATCCCTACTTCATTTAGCAGGTCTGTTTCACTCCTCTTTCTAGGTGCACCAGCTTTCTCTGCTTCTTTCTGCCCGCAGCTATCCATGAGTTTACATCACCCCAAATCAACTGAAAAGCTGAGGTAACATCCCAGTCTCCCATTTCCAGGAAAGCAACTCTGGTTAGCTCTGCTTTGGCCGGGGAGGTAGAACACACGTAGCTTGGAGAAGTGAGGCTTGGGTGAGAGACTTCTGTATGACCCATACAAAGTCTCTAAACTGTAACGTTGCTGAGCCTTTGCATATACTATTCCCCTTTACTGCATGTTCTTCCCTGCATCTCCAGTTGGCTAAATTCTATTCATCCCTCAAAAGGTAGGTCAAGATTTAGACCTTCCAGAAAGCCTCCCCAGGCTGAGTTACGAGTCCCTCCATGTGTTCCCATAAGACCATTGCATAACTTGTCTCTAACGCTTATCACATTTGGGTTGTGTTAATTGGTTTCTGGTCTATCTCTCCACTACACCATGAGGTCACTGAACCTTTCACCTCTTTCCCTCTAGATTTAGAGGAATAGCTAGGTCTAAAATGGGGATAGAGTCAACTTTTAAATGAATGAGTGGAACAGCCCATTATTCTCTATCCACCACATGCAGGTTTTTTGAGGGGCTGGATTCAGGCATAAGATGGGAAAAAAGAAAATACCACAGTTGGCTTATTCTGATGGCAGCATGTTCCTCACTGTTCATCAGAGTTCCATGAATATTAGCCCTTGGGAAACTGCATAATTTAGGCTTAGTTTTCTCCAAGTTTACAGGGTTGTGACTTCCTAGATGAAAACTGCCTAATTTCACTTAGTAGCTGACATAAATAAATGAATGGCTAAAAGCAGAACACATCAGATTTTAGAACAGATTTGAAAAACATCACCACCTTTATATGACAGGCAAGTGGATGGTGGCTGTGCACATTTTGTGTTAACACTATAGCTAGGAACTCATTTGAACTTTATATGAAAATTGCTATGCATAAAGTTAAGTCCAAATGACTACACCCATAAGTTGGAACAAAATTAAAGATTGAAATAAGTATTAATAGCTAACTTTTTTTTTTTTTTGGCCTTGCTGTGTGGCTTGTGGGATCCTAGTTCCCTGACCAGGGATTGAACCCACGACCTCGGCAGAAAAAGCACCAAGTCCTAATCACTGGACCTCCAGGGAATTCCCTAATAGCTAACATTTATTGAAAACTTACCATGGTCTATTACTGGGCTAAGTGCTTTATATGTAGTAACTAACTAATTTAATCACTAGACTACCCTATGGGGCTAGTTCTCGTTAATTACCTTTTAGCCCATTTTACAGAGGAGGAAACAGAAGCACAAGAGTTTAACTAGAGTTGGGATATGCATGCAGGGATTTGATCCCAGGGCCTACCCCCTCAAGCACTCTGCTAAACCACCTCAAGGTACAGGTTGGTACCTTTCTTCCTATACTTATCTGTTAATGATGGTTACTTAATTATGCCTTGTTTCACCATGCTTTAGTTGAGTTTTTCTTTTAAAACATCCTTTATGTTTATGCTTTTAGGTAAAAAAAAATCTCTCTGTGCCTTACAAAATCCATATTTGGAATTTCAATTTCCCCCTTTTCTTACTAACCCTGGTATAATAAAAAAATTTAACATTTTCTAATCTGCTGGATTAAAAAAATGCATCTCAAAGATGAATTAGTTATAGAGATCTGCTGTACAATATAGTGTCTATAATTAGCCATATGATATCATGCACTTAAAATTTTGTTAAGAGAGTAGATCTCAAATATTGTGTTCTTATCACAAAAAGCAAGCAAGCAAACAAACAAACAAAAAACAAAACCGAAAACAACAAAAAAACAAAAGCACAAAGGGACACAAGGAAACTTTCGGAGGTGATGGATATGTTTATTATCTTGATTATGGTGATGGTCATGGGTGTATTCATATGTCCAAACTCATCAAATTGCTTACATTAAACACCTGCAGCTTTTTTGGTATGTCAATTACATCTCAAAGAAGCTGTTAAAAAATGTAAAAATCCCCCTCTCTGTGTGCCTGTTAAGACTTCGTGGCAGGGCTTCCCTGGTGGCGCAGTGGTTGTGAGTCCACCTGCCGATGCAGGGGACACAGGTTTGTACCCCGGTCCAGGAAGATCCCACATGCCGCGGAGCGGCTAGGCCCGTGAGCCACCATGGCCGTTGAGCCTGTGCGTCCGGAGCCTGTGCTCCGCAACTGGAGAGGTCACAGCAGTGAGAGGCCCGCGTACCGCAAAAAAAAAAAAAAAAAAAAAAAAAAAAAGACTTCATGGCATTAAAAACTCTTGCAAGAAGCTTTAATTTTGTTAATGTTTGCCACTAAATGAGCTCCAAACGTGTACCTGCTTCACGTGATGGTTGGGAATAAATGAATAAGTGACGGAGCAACTTTGGAGCTACCCTCTGGGTCTCTCTCAAAACCAGGTCTTCCGGCTTCCCTGGTGGCGCAGTGGTTGAGAATCTGCCTGCTAATGCAGGGGACACGGGTTCGAGCCCTGGTCCGGGAGGATCCCACATGCCGCGGAGCAGCTAGGCCCGTGAGCCACAACTACTGAGCCTGCGCGTCTGGAGCCTGTGCTCCTCAACAAGAGAGGCCACGATAGTGAGAGGCCCGCGCACCGCGATGAAGAGTGGCCCCCGCTTGCCATAACTGGAGAAAGCCCTAGCACAGAAACGAAGACCCAACACAGCAAAAATAAATAAATTAATTAATAAACTCCTACCCCCAACATCTTCTTTAAAAAACAAACAAACAAACAAACAAAAACCAGGTCTTCTTTCTCCCTGAATCTTTATCTACACGTATGCAAGAAAAAGGTCATGGGGACAATGGCGAATCCTGCCATTTGTCCTGTGGGAATTAGGTTCCCCAGCGACTTGTGAGGAGGTGTCCCAGTATAGCAAAGAGGGGAATGAATGGGGAACCTGGAGACCTGGGTTCAGCACTGCTTCCATCACCTGTAGTTCAAGACCTTTGGCAAGTGTCCACCTGCTCTGGGCAACAAGTAGCTCACCTGTCAAAAGGGCAGGTCAGTCTATAAGTGAATCTTTTAAGCTTCCTTCCACCCAGACAGTCTAGATTTAGGTAAAGCAGTTCAAGGCCACCACTCACAGATGTGCAGGTTTGACACTGTACAGTCCTAGAGGGGTGCCATTTGCAGAGAGTACAATGTGACAAACACACTTATTACATGTATATGTCCGAAGCGGAATTAGTAGAATCTTCCCATAAATAGAAGGATTTTGTGCAACCTTGACCCTGGTCCCTGGGAGCTACTATGACACTGAGACCCTGGAAGCTTTCAGAAGCTCCCTGGGAGTCATGCTTATTCATTTTTGGCAGTTGACTTGGACACTTGGGCAAGGGAGTTAGGCACGGGGCAGTAGAGGTGTCCAAGTGCCATAGCTAACTGTATAGTCTAGTGAAGTAAATCCCTTAGCATAATGCTGGACCTCCAAGCAAGTCCTCTAGAAATGCCAGCTGGTATTATTGCTGTAGTGGGAATAGAGAACAAACATGGGACAGGACACCTTGGGGTAATCAAGAGTTTGACCCAAACTCTGGGTCAGCTTGGCACAAAGCCAGCTTTGCTAGGAAACTGTTGCTGCTGTTTATGGCCGGGGGAATGTGTCTGACATCAGACTTTGCAAGGCTCTGTTGGGAAATCAGTGATGATGCATCTGTCTTCTCCCGGAAGGTGCCTTGTGCACGTTTCTGAAGCTGCTGGGGGAGGGGACTTAGATTGGGGCAGTGATGTCTGCACCTCCCCGCATCCCCTCCCCCCCACCACATCTGCCCCAACTTGGGCAGATGGAATGGTCAGGAGGAGGCTCCATGCAAGGCCACCTTGCTTTTGGCTGGAGGTCAGCTAAGGGGAGTTGTGGGGGTCTCAGAGAGCGGGTGTATGTGGAGAGAGAGAGAGGAAGTAGAATACGTACCCGCAAGGGAAAGAATCATCCTCACAGACAATTTTAATTCCAACAGGACATTTCTCATCTCCAGTTTGAAAAGCTTTGCCACCATTGTTTCTGAGTCAATGGGTTTTAAACTTGGGTTTTTTTGAATAACATTGACTGTTTGAAAATTTATTTTTTATTGAAGTACAGTTGATTTACAATGTTGTGTTAATTTCTGCTGTACAGCAAAGTGACTTAGTTTTACACATATATACATTTTTAAATATTCTTTTCCATTATGGTTTATCCCAGGATATTGAATATACTTCCCTGTGCTCTACAGTAGGACCTGTGGTTTATCCATTCTATATGTAATAGTTTCCATCTACTAACCCCAAACTCCCAGTCCATCCCTTTCCCCATACCCCCTCCCCCTTGGCAACCACAAGTCTGATCTCTAAGTCTGTAAGTCTGTTTCTGTTTTGTAGATAGGTTCATTTGTGTCACATTTTAGATTCCACATATAAGTGATATCATATGGTATTTGTCTTTCTCTTTCTGACTTACTTCAGTTAGTATGATAATCTCTAGTTGCATCTATATTGCTGCAAATGGCATTATTTTGTTCTTTTTAATGTCCAAGTAGTTTTCCACTGTATATATGTACCATATCTTCTTTAGCCATTCATCTGTCAATGGACATTTAGGCTGTTTCCATGTCTTGGCTATCGTGAATAGTGCTGCTGTGAACATAGGGTGCATGTATCTTTTTGAATTATAGTTTTGTCTGGGTATATGCCCAGGAGTGGGATTGCTGGATCATATGGTAATTCTATTTTTAGTTTTCTGAGGAACCTCCACACTGTTTTCCATAGTGGCTGCACCAACTTTCATTTCCACCAAAATAAACTTGAGTCTTGATCAGACTCATCTTGGGCTCCAAATTTCCAAGGACCCACCCTCAGCCATTCAGATTCCTTGGGCCTGGGACTGTCACCTTACCTTAACCTTAAGCTGGGGTGGTGAGTTGGGTACCTTCTGTTTGTTCTTCCAGATCCATTCTCTGCGTTTCTCTACCACGCTCTATGCCCTGGGATGCTGACCAATATGGACTGCCTTAGTGGATTCCCCATCCTCTGGTTTCTGAGCTCAGCCGATAGGAGCCCTGGTCGGGTATCTGTGGGCAGAAGCTTCAAGTCAGGGCATTTATTCTCCCAGCTTTGTCCCTGCTGGATGCTGGGATTGGCTCTTGTCAGATAGGTCTTATCATATGGCTTTCCCTCTGGACTCCTGCAGTGGCTTCCCTACCTCACCCCTTAGGCCTAGGGATAGTAACAGCTCTCAGTTGTTACTGGCCTTGGGGTGTTGACCATTGCTCATTACTTTCCCCAAACCCTTCTCACACTTTTGTTAAAGGTCCCTTTATTCAATTCTCATGAGTTTGATGAAACTCTCTCTCCTTGCCCAGCTCCACTCTGCCACCTGGTTCTTGCCAGGACCCGGATCCATACAGGGCTTATCCATAAAGCTGCATTTTAAGCAAGGAGTCCATTTTAAACATGGATATAGAAATTATTATAGAAATACATTAGAAATACTGCTCCAATGGCCTTGAATTCTTCTTAGTTCTTTTTTTGCCCCCTAGTGCTTAACTTACTTGAGACTAAGGTGATGTTTTTCAAAAGCAACTTTACCAAGAAATGAGGTTTTTAAAAAAAAAAGGACTGATACTATTCAATGAGAAAATATAAAGGCATAGAAATGGGCATATCCACAAAGCTCAGCCTCCTCGTCCATAAGGAGGCCTATATCCATGCTAGCCCATAGGTCCCATCCACAGATACCAGGCCTCAGTTCCCTCATTTTTGGAAAAACTCTGCCCCAACCAAATAAATTGGAACAATGCAAAACTGTATGAATTAATCATGAATATTACTCTACCCTCCAGTTCTCTTTAACAATAACTCCTTTTAACAGTTTGGCGTATATCCTCCCAGATATTTTTTGAACACTTATAAAGCCATATATATTATAATGTTTTTACACAAATGGATAAGCCATTTACTACGCATGCTGTTCTACTTTCATTTTTCATTCAACATTATTTCTTGAAGATCTTCCCATGTCCATTCCTATACAACAAACCCTCAGTATCACAGGGTATTTGTTCTAGGACCCGCTGCCATGGGTACCAAACTCCATGGATGTTCAAGTCCCTTATATAAAATAGCATTGTACTTGCATATAATTTCTGCACATCCTCCTGTATACTTTCAATCATCTCTAGATTCCTTATAATAGTTAACACAATGTAAATGCTATGAAAATACTTGCTGATAGATGGCAAATTCAAGTTTGGCTTTTTGGACCTTTCTAGAATGCTTTTTCCAAATATTTTCAATTCACGGTTGTTGAATCCACAGATGCAGAACCCATGGATATGGAGGGCCGACTGTAACTACTTCATTATTTTTTAAAGATTTTTAAAAACAGTTTTATTGAAGTATAATTTACTTCATATAAAATTGACCTGCTTTAAGTACATGATCTAATGATTTTTAGTAAATTTACAGAGTTATACAACTTTTACCACAATTCAGATTTAGAGTATTTCCATCATCCCTAATAGAACCCTAGTGCCTATCTGCAGTCACGCCCTGCTCCCATTCCCAGCCCCAGGCAACCACTAATCTGCTTTCTGCTGCTATAGATTTGCCTTTTCTGGGCATTTTGTTTTAATGGACTCAAATATATGTGGTCTTCTGTTCTGGCTTCTTCCACTTAGCATCATAGTTTTAACCTTGTTTAAACCACTGCCTTCAATGTATTCCATGATATGGACACACCTTCATAGTTGAACTAGCCATTTCCCTATTGATGAGCATTAGGTTGTTTCTAAGCTTTGCATTTTATAAATAAAGCTGCAACAAATAGCCTATATACATTTTTCCACTTATGTGGGTATTTCTATAGGGTACATTTCTAGAAGTGCAGTTCCTTGATCAGAGTGTGTGTGCACTAAAATAGGTATGATCAAATTGCCTTCTCTAAAGGTTGCACCTATTTACTCTCCTAGAAGTAGTGGATGATGATATTGTCTTCTAATCTGCTGAATTCTGACCCCAGAACTATAGGATGTAGAAGCCTCTGCCCAACTCCCTGCCAGGGTTCCTTGAAATGATGGGAGTTGTCCCTTTGTGCTTTTGATAATTCTCTTCATAGTTTTCCCCTTTATTTTAATGATTAAAAGCATTTTTATTGTGAATAGCACACATACTACAGCTTGTAGAAAACTTATGTTTATAGCTTAAAGAATGATAGTACAATGAACCCCAGATATCTGTGATCTAGGTAAAGAAAGAGAATATTATCAGGGCCCTCAAAAGCCCCAGTGTGCTCCTCCCTGATGGACTGAAACCTTAAAAAAACATGATCCAAACTTTTGTGGTAATCATTCATTTTTCTTTAGATTCCTTTTCATAGGTAACATATATACGTGTGAAAGATTTGTACGGAGTCCATTTAGTTCAGCTGGAACTATGCTTCCCCCGATTCCCTTCCTTGCATAGTTCCAGGTTAGTGTTGGCCAGAAGAGTGTGGGATTTGGAGGGCAGGGGTAGGGCAGAAGCTGCATTTTTTTATGCTCTGGAAGGTCAGCGCCGCTGTGACGTTGCTGTGCTTATCTGCTGGCTGCTCTTGCTGGCTTGGCTGGAAATGGGTCCACAGCTCCGTACACTCCTGAGCCGGGAGTGTGCTGATCTTTGTGATACAGGAGCCAGCTTCTCCAGCAGGCAGGCCATCCACAGCCTGAGCTTGGAGGCTGCGAGAGCCCCACACAACTTTCAGTCTGTCCTCGCTCTTCTCCACTTCAAGTGCTTCTTTCCTTCTCAGCTGTCTGTCCTGCCACCTTCAGGTCCCAGAACCAGAAGCAAAGTCAACAGCCTGCTCTAGACTATTTAACCAGCTCCCAGGACTTCCCTGGCGGTCCAGTGGTTAAGACTCCACACTTCCACTGCAGGGGACGTCGGTTTAATCCCTGGTCGGGGAATTAATATCCTGCATGCCACGAGGTGTGGCCAAAAAATTAAAAAAAAAAAAAAAAAAAAAAAAAGAAATGCCGGAAACTCCTCACCATGTGAAAAGACAGGTCTACGAACCAGGAAGGGTGCTCTCACCAGGCACCAAATCTGCCAGTGCTTTAATCTTGGACTTTCAGCCTCCAGAACTGTGAGAAATAAATTTCTGTTGTTTACAAACAACAAACAAAACAACAGCAAAAAACCAGCTCCCAATTGCTATAGTCAGATCCCTGTAACAAATCCCTCCTTCTAGTGGCTCTGCTTTTCTAAATCAACCTTGTGTGATAGAGCGTGTGTCTCAACACAGGGTTTAGTTTGGCCTGTCTTTGAACTTTGTGTTGCGCTCCGATTGCCTCTTAACTACCCTGCCTGCCAGCGCAGAATAGGGTAACCCCACCCGAGCCTACTCCCACACCTGTGCCCCAAGTCTCAACTGGCCCTTACCTCTCAGAAGATGATGGAGACTCCAAACCGCAGTGCCAACACAGATGAGTCTAGGCACTGAAGAGGTAGACTGGCCCTGCCGAGTGAGCAGAATTCTCTGAGAAGTTCAATGTATATATTACCCATTCATTCGTAAGATGTCTAAAAATTGACCATTAGAAAAGAAAATATCTGAAGAAATGAACTAGGAATTTTAATTCCAGTTCCATTACTATTTAGCCATGAGATTTTGGTCAAGTTGCTTTGCTTGGGCCTCAGTTTCCTCATTTATGTATTAAAAGAGTTGGCCTGGGGGGGGTTGTCTCTAGGTTTCCCCTGGCTTTGCTATTGTGTGATGATGTGGTCCTCCTTGTGGGCCTACATGTGATGCGTTTCAATGTGATGTGCAAACTGGAGGTACTTCTTCTCATCATCCAAGAGCGGCTGGCGGCTGTACTGATGTCATGAAAAAAGGGAGCCCGTCCTGCAGAGTCTGGGGAGGGTTTGTGGGGGAAGAAGATGTCATAAACATTGGGGACAGAGCGAAAAGACAGATGGTGTTAGTGTAAGTATAGGAACATATCTCTGGGAGCAAGAGGGTCCAGCTCAGACTCAGCGGGCAGATCTAGGCAGAAAGCTGCTGGGCCCTGACACAGTGGGACTTAAGCCTGGAAAGATGGGAGGGAAGAAAGAAATCAGCAACTCAAAAGCATGCCCTGTCCTAGTGATGGCTTGGCTGGTCGATTATTTATGCCAAGACTGTCTTTATATGTGTATGTGAGAGAGAGTGTAAGAGCCAGGGATAAATATTAATAGTTCACGTAAGCACAACTCAGCCTCTGCCTCATTGCTTCTGGGCTTATTTTATCCTCTTGTTTTCCTTGGAGAACCATGTTTCCTCTAGCCCTTGTTCAGGGAGGAAAGAGCAGCGTTCCTGGCACCAGAGTGGCCTCCTTCCACCGACAGTCATCTCAGCGAGCCGTCCTGTCGGTTTGTCTTGTCCTGTCAGGACACCATTGGTCCCTCCGGCAACTTGGGTGTTTTGTAAAAACACATTCCCTGCCTTTCCCTCCTGCTGAATCGGAAGCTGTTCTGAAGACTCAGCCAGAGCAGCTAAGTCATGCTTGATCCTGAGTTTAGCCCCGTGCCTGGCAGGGTGAGCTTGGAACAAGGGATTATTGTTGCTGAATTAATCCTGCTTGTTGACTGCAAAAGGAAAAGCACTTTCGTGAGTTAGGGGTGGTGGTTACCTGCCCCTTGAGCACTGAAGCTCAGAGGTTTGCCTCTGTCTGCCTGGAGAGGCCTCTTGTCATAGCCACAGCTGCTGTCTCCTTGATTTAATGGTCAGAGAGTTGTTAGCATGAAAGGGATTGGAACCTGGTAAAAGCGACAGTGAAGTTCAGTTCCCCTTGTTTCCTTATCTCCTTAGTAGGCTGCTCAGAGCCAGAGCCCCTCCTGCCCAAGACGCTTCAGAGACAAGCCCTATGAACAGGGGCTGTGCCAGGGTGAGGCACTCTCTGTTTTGATTGTTTATATACCCAAAGCCCTAGAAGAGTAGGTTCTCAATACTGTTGAAGGAATGAGTCCAATTCTTTGTTTTGTCTGGGTGACATAGTCATTTTCCCATTCTGCATGAGTGCCCTTTTGTCAAACCTGAATGATGGGTGTGTGTGTGTGTGTGGGAGAGGGGAGAGTGCGGAGGATGACTCAAAGTGAGAGTTGCTGGTCGAGCTCAGAAGAGCTCTCTGACTTCCAACTACCCAATCCAGCTGATTTGGTAGACTTTCTTGGCCGTTCTAAGTCCCACCCTTGACACTCTTGACTCCTGTTTCACCCAAGGATACGAGAAGAACAAGATGATCCCAGGACATGTTTCCTTCCATAATACATGTTCAGCAGCAGGAGGCTTGGGCTGGGGAAGAAGAAGGAAGAAATACCAGCCTCCTTCTCGATTTTAGACCTTCTCTCTACGTACCCGTTAAACAACGAAGGGATTTATTTACTGTAAAGACCCTCATTCAGGACCTCTGCTCACTCTTGCCTGACCTCTCTGTAGCACTTTGGATGTTTTTTGTTGCAAGTAATGAAATACCCAACTAAAAGCAGTTTATACAAAAAAAGACATTTAATTATCTCACTTAAGAAGTTACAGGTAGGTGGTTTCAGTGGTTCAAGTTTGCCTTTTTGGAACTAGGTTTTTCGTTTTTAATTG
This sequence comes from Physeter macrocephalus, assembly GCF_002837175.3. Taxonomy (NCBI): domain Eukaryota; kingdom Metazoa; phylum Chordata; class Mammalia; order Artiodactyla; family Physeteridae; genus Physeter; species Physeter macrocephalus. The sequence goes on along the minus strand of NC_041215.1, from coordinate 119,880,587 downwards.
TGGTAAAATATACGTAACGTAAAATTTACCATTTTACCCATTTTAAAGTGTACGGTTTAGTGGCATTAAGTACATTCACATTGTTGTACAATTGTCACCACTGTCCATCTCCAGAACATTTTCATCATCCCAAACGGAATTATGTACCCATTAAACAATAACTCCCCATTTTCCCCTTACCCCCCAGCCCCTGGTAAACACTATTTTACTTTCTGTCTCTATGAACGTCACTATTCTAGGTACTTCACGTAAGTGGAATCATATAACATTTGTGTCTGGCTTATTTCACTTAGCATAATGTTTTCAAGGTTCATCCATGCTGTTGCATATATCAGAATTTTATTCCTTTTTAAGACTGAATGATATTCCATTGTAGGGGTATATCACAGTTTGTTTATCCATTCATCTGCTGATGAATATTTGGGTTGTTTTCACCTGTTGGCTATTGTGAATAGTGCTGCTATGAACATTAGTGTACAAATATTTGTTTGAGTCTCTGCTTTCAGTTCTTTGGGGTATACACCTAGAAGTAGAATTGCTGGATCATATGGTAATTCTATGTTTAATTTTTTGATGAACTGTCACACTGTTTTCCACAGTGGCTACACCATCTTACATCCCACCAACAGTGCACAAGGGTTGTAGTTTCTCCATATCTTTGCCAGTGCTTGTTATTTTCTTCTTTCTTTCATTCTTTTTTTTTTTTTTTTTTATAATTGTCATCCTAATATGTGTGAAGTGGTACCTCACTGTGGTTTTGATTTACATTTTCCTAATTATTAGTTATAGGCTCTTTGTTTAAGTTCTTTGGAGAAATGTTTATTCTCTAATTCTTTTGCCTATTTTTGAATTAGGTTGTTTCCTTGTTTGTTTGTGTTTTGCTGAGCTGTAGGAATTTTTTATAAGGATATTAACCCCTTATAGGATATATGATGTCAAATATTTTCTCCCATTCTGTGATTTGCCTTTTCACTCTGTTGATAGTGTTCTTTGCTGCACAGAAGTTTTAAACTTTGACGCAGTCCAATTAAACTACTTTTTCTTTTGTTACCTGTGTTTTTGGTGTCATATCCAAGAAATCATTGCCAAATCCAATGACGTGAAGAATTCCCTCTGTGTTTTCTTCTAAGAGTTTTATAGTTTTAGCTCTAATTTTAGGTCTTTGATCTGTTTTGCGTTAATTTTTGTGTATGGTGTAAGGTGAGGGTCCACTTTCATTCTGTGCATGTGGATATCTAATTTTCCCAGCACAGTTTGGTGAAAGACTATCATTTCCCCATTTAATAGCCTTGGCACCCTTGTTGAAAATCGTTGGACTGTTTATGCTTAGGTTTATTCTGGGCTCTTTATTCTCAGGTTCTTTTTAAAAAAAAAAATAATTAATTAATTAATTTATTTTTGGCACATTGGGTCTTCGCTGCTGCTTGCGGGCTTTCTCTAGTTGAGGCAAGCAGGGGCTACTCTTCATTGCAGTGTGTGGGCTTCTCATTGCAGTGGCTTCTCTTGTTGTGGAGAACTGGCTCTAGACGCATGGGTTTCAGTAGTTGTGGCTTGCAGGCTCTAGAGCGCAGGCTCAGTAGTTGTGGCGTATGGGCTTGGTTGCTCTGCGGCAAGTGGGATCTTCCCGGACCAGGGCTTGAACCGTGTCCCCTGCATTGGCAGGCGGATTCTTAACCGCTGCGCCACCAGGGAAGTCCTCTCAGGTTCTTTACATCCTTTGGCTCCAACAGCTCGAGTGTGTTGGGCATACTTTTCGTCTCATTTTCACAAAGTGGCTGCCTTGGCACCACACATATCCTATAACCATATTCAAAAGCAAGAACCAAAGATATGTTTTCCTTTCTCTCTCTCTCTCTCTCTCTCTCTCAGTCACATCAGGAATACTTCCCAGGGGTTTCCTGGCCTCAGTAGACTTCTTAAGCAATGATGCGCTGAAGCCAGTTTGTATGTGCTTGTGAAAGCAGATTATTACATTTTCTAGACCTTGTGATCTCGTTGCTAAACACTGCCACCTTGAAATCGGTCATGATGGGAGCATTTATTTACACCACGGAACGTGGTAAACGCTACAAATCAAGACTTTTTCCTCCAGGAAAGTGATTTACCAGCACACAATTTGCCTTTAACTCTTATTTATCAGAAGCAGATGACATGGCCACTGCTGGCTTAAGGAAGTCTGAGAAAGTGAGTATCTGTCATTTTCAGCCTCTCTCAAGGGAGGTGGACTTCCTTAGCCGGCAAGGAAAGGGAGAGTTGGGGAAGCAACCAATGGTGTTTGACACTAATGCCTCCCAATGGTAGGAAATTTTTGTAATCACTTAAAAGAATATCTTCAAAGAATGTCTGCCAGAAGACAGAGTGCTGTGTTCTCAGTGGTAGGATGGACTGAGCCCTAGCAGTTGACATGGTAATTACGGTAAGAGGTAGGGGCCAGGGCTTTCGAATCCATAGCTGGGGACCTAGTAAGGATGTGGCCTCAGCAACTTCCTGTAACCACAATGGGGGGCTGCCTTGACACAAGGCTGTGAGCAGCCAGAGGACATGCGGCTTGGGGCGGATGCTGAAGGGAAGGGGGGAGCCCTGCCTGCAGTCTCAGAGGGTAGTAGAAGTGTTCCCTGAAGAAGAGCCAACAAAGGAAGGCCTGCCGTCCTTGACCAAGAACTCCTTGCTGACCAGGCCATGGATGGCCATGATCCTGAGGAGTCCGTGGCGAAACTTCTGGCCAATGAAGACGTAGATGAGAGGATTGAGGCAGCTGTGGAGGAAGCCCAGGATCTCGGTGGCATCCAGGGCCCGGCCAATGTCATTGCGGCGCTCACAGGTCTCCGCGATCACCCGGACCCTCATGAGGGTGTCTGCAACCAGGACCAGGTTGTAGGGCAGCCAGCAGAGCAGGAAGACGAGCACGACAGCAAAGATGACCCGCATGGCCCGGTGCTTCTGCCCCATGTGGGCCGCAAAGAGCGTGCGCAGGGTGAGTCCGTAGCAGATCAGCATGACCAGCAGGGGCAGGAGGAAGCCAAAGGTCTGGGGCAGGACCCGCATCACCATCCGCCATTTTGTTGTATTGGCACCCATGTCCTCGTAGCAGACTGGGCTGGAATAGGGGGGGTGGATGGCCCTTCGGAAGATGAAGACGGGCAGGGCCAGGATCAAGGACAGGACCCAGACGCCTAAACATATGAACCTGACCCAGTGCCGCTTCTGGGTCAGCACGCGTGTGGCATGGACAATGGCCAGGTAGCGGTCCATGCTGATGCAGACCAGCAGTAGAATACCACTGTAGAAGTTGACTTCCTTCAGGAGTGAGACCACCTTGCACAGGGCTGTGCCAAAGATCCAGCCCTTTGCCTTGGAGGTGGCCCAGATAGGCAAGGTCAGGGCGAAGAGCAGGTCAGCCATGGCCAGGTTCAGCAGGTAGACGTCGGTGACAGAGCGGCCCACCCGGCTGTATAAGATGACTAGCATCACCAGGGAGTTTCCCAGGAGGCTCAGCAGGAAGACCAGGGCATAGATGACGACCACCGCATACTTGTTGATATCCAGAGATTCCGGCTGGCATGGGGCAGAGTCTGGTAGAATAGAGGGCAGGTCAGTGTTGTAACTGTAATTACCAAAATCTTCATCACTGTAGTTTTCCCAGTTAAATCCTTCCATATTTGAAGTAAACTTAATTTCCGGCCTAGAGAAGAGAGAGGAGGGTTACTGCACAATAAATCTCCCCCAGATTCTAGTCTGTCTGCTCACATCATTTAGATAGGATTCTTTGTGTCAGCTTGTATATTACATGGAAGTAGCTTTCACTTCAAGGAATGGCCAGAGCACTAAGGTTTTGGAGACATAGTTAGTAAAAACTGATACATTTCACAAAAAGCTTCTAGTTCCCTTCAACATCAGAGAGAGGTTCTGATCACTTTCCATAACATTGCTATCACCCAAACCATTGTTGAGACTTCCCCTTGGATAATGCCTACAGAACATGTCTTGGATCCTCAGTGGTGGGCATCTCTGACTATTGAGGCTGATTTTGATGTCCGAAACATGAGGTACCGTTCAGTTCTCAATCTGGGGGACTAAGCAGGCAATCCAATTGTGTTAGATCCCTAGGAAAAGATCAAGGCTTGACTATAAACCTAAGAGATGAGTCCCTTTGTCCAACTTTCTGAAAGTTATTTTAAAAGAAGTGTTCCGGAAAAACAGTCTGAGTGATAGCAGCACGGAGTTTCAGGATGCTCGAGCTAAGAGAAAGTTGACTCCACTAGTACAGCCCAGCATTTTTCTTCTGACATGCGGGGGGCCTGCTCTGGGCATACTTGTGTAGTTTGAAAAAAATATATTAAAAATCATAAGCAGGTGGCTGACTGATTCTCCACATGGGTGGAAATGTAACAGATTATCTTGCGACCTCTGAACAGGCATATTCTGCCATGCAGGGGTGAGCAGAGAAAGGCTGTATGTTCCCAGCATAAGGAGGAGGGGCAACAGGAAGCAGAGAAGGCAGGTGGAGACACACGATCCTTGTTTTGGTGGCTTTCCAGTCCTGGTGGGGACCCTTCATGCCCTGCTAGTGAGTGCCTTCTTCCAAACCTGACTCTCCAGCACACCTAGCTAACCTCGGTGGGCTCTGCCCTTGTTATGGGGGTAGCAGAGAGCCTTCTTTTGGGGGAAGCTGCAGCCACCCTGAAATATTATCCCAGTTTGCAAAGAGGAAGTAAAGTGACCAGCTACTGAATTAGCTTCCTTTTGAACCACAAAATATATCAGCATCATGCCATTTCTTTATAACAAGATATGGCCATCCTGTTACCCTATGCCAGTCTGTAGCCCACCTCAACATGGAACCCAGTGTTAAAGTGAAGAACATAAAGTAAAAAGGCTCAGGAACTACCGCACACTCACTATCATGATCATAATTTTAAAAGATGGACTATAACGATGGTGATGAGGATGTGGAAAAGTTGAACCCCTCATACATTGCTGGTGGGAATGTAAAATGGTACAGTTGCTTTGGAAAACGGTTTGGCAGTTGTTAAGAAAGCTAAATATAGAGTTACCATACGACCCAGTGATTCCACTCCTAGTATACCCAAGAGAATAGAAAACATACGTCTGCACAAAAACTTGTATGTGAATATTCTTAGCAGCATGCAGCGAAAAAGTGGAAGTAATCCAAATGTCCATCAACTGATAAACAGATAAGCAAATTGTGGTATACACATACAAGGGAACATTATTCAATCATAAAAATTAATGAAGTACTACAGGCTACAACATGGATGAACCTTGAAAACATTATTCTAAGTGAAAGCCAGACACAAAAGGCTTCATACTGTATGATTCCATGTATGTGACATGTCCAGAATAGGCAAATTGGTAGAGACAAAAAGTAGATTAGATGTGGCACATATATACAATGGAATATTACTCAGCCATGAAAAGAAATGAAACTGAGTTATTTGTAATGAGGTGGAGAGACCTGGAGTCTGTCATACAGAGTGAAGTAAGTCAGAAGGAGAAAAACAAATACCGTATGCTAACACATATATATGGAATCTAAGAAAAAAAAATGTCATGAAGAGATTAGTGGTAGGACGGGAATAAAACACAGACCTACTAGAGCATGGACTTGAGGACATGGGGAGGGGGAAGGGTAAGCTGTGACGAAGTGAGAGAGTGGCAGGGACATATATGCACTACCAAATGTAAATTAGATAGCTAGTGGGAAGCTGCCGCATAGCACAGGGAGATCACCTCTGTGCTTTGTGACCATGAGAGGGGTGGGATAGGGAGGGTGGGAGGGAGGGAGACGCAAGAGGGAAGAGATATGGGAACATATGTATATGTATAACTGATTCACTTTGTTGTAAAGGAGAAACTAACACACTATTGTAAAACAGTTATACTCCAATAAAGATGTTAAAAAAAAAATAGATTAGTGGTTGCCAGGGGCTGGGGGCGGGGGAGTGTTACTGAGTACAGGGTTTCTTTTTGGGGTGATGAAAGTGCTCTGGAAATAGACAGTGGCAATGATTATGTAATTTTGTGAATATAGATCTTCCTCAACTTACGGTGGGGTGATGTCCCAGTAAACCTATCGTAAGTTGAAAATATCCTAAGTCGAAAATGCATTTAATACATCTAACCTACTGAACATCATAGAGTAGCCTAGCCTACCTTGTACGTGCTCAGAACACTTACATTAGCCTACAGTTGTGCAAAATCATCTAACACAAAACCTATTTTATAATAAAGTGTGGAATACCCCAAGTAATTTATTGAATACTATACTGAAAGTGAAAAATAGAATGGTTGCTTGTATGGGTAAAGAATGGCTGTAAGCGTATCATTTGTTTATCCTCATGATTGCATGGCCGCTGCCCAGCATCATGAGAGAGTATCCTATTGTACACTGCTAGCCTGGGAAAAGATCAAAATTCAAATTTCGAAGTACAGCTTCTAGCTAAGGAGTATCACTTTTGCACCATCATAAAGTTGAAAAATTTTAAGTTGAACCATTGTAAATTGGGGACCATCTGTATACAAAACCCCACTGAATTGTATACTGTAAATTGGTGACTTTTTGTTCTAAAAAATTTTTTATTGAAGTATAGTTGATTTCCAATGTTGTGTTAGTTTCAGGTGCACAGCAAAGTGACTCAGTCACACATACACATTCCATTCTCCTTCAGATTCTTTTCCATTATAGGTTATCACAAGATACTGAATATAGTTCCCCGTGCTATGCAATAGGTCCCTGTTGTTTATCCATTCTACACACAGTAGTGTGTATCCGTTAATCCCAAACTCCTAATCCATCCCTTTCCCCTCCATTTCCCCTTTGGTAACCATAAATTTGTTTTCAATGTCTGTGAGTCTCTTTCTGTTTTTTAAATAAGTTCATTTGTATCATTTTTTTAGATTCCACATATAAGTGATATCGTGTGATATTTGTCTTTCTCTGTCTGACTTACTTCACTTAGTACGATAATTTCTAGGTCCATCCATGTTGCTGCAAATGACATTTTTCATTCTTTTTCATGGCTGAGTAGTATTCCATTGTGTGTGTGTGTGTGTGTGTGTGTGTGTGTGTGTGTGTGTGTATGCACATAAGATGACTTTTACAGTATGTGAATTATATCTCAATTAAAAAAGATTAACCAAAGGTATATAGGCTTGCAAAGGAAACACAAATATTGAAACAACAATATCATCATCATCATCAACAACAACAAAGGTCCTAGGAAGCTTTTCTCTTTAGCAGAAGAAACTGTTACTGTCAATCATACATAGCAAAAAAAAAAGCTAAATCAGGTTAGGGAAACTGGAGAAACAATGCCCCTTTTCCCTAGAGTGATAGAATTCTTAGCCTTCACCTTCCTGAGAAGGTATTTCTCCCCTAAGTGATGGGAGCCAGATAAATTGCCTTCTCAGCACACGGATACCACCGATAGAGCAGATCAGATCAGTCTGTGAACCTAAAAGATGTGATGATAAGGATGGGGCCCTGTCTGGCCAGGAGGCAGGGACGGTAGTGAGAGAGGTGGATAGTAGAGCTGGCTCAGCCAGTGTTGCTGACAAAACCTGCGTGAAATCACTGACTCTGTAGCCCCAAGGTCAAGAGCAAGTTTGCTCAGAAGCCCAGGGTGATGTCTAATGAAGTCACAATGTGGGTCACTTCTGGGAGCAGATGATCGGACATGTTCTTAAGGGAACCCATGACCTAAGAGAAGACCCACATTTGAGAGTGGTTACAGAGCATGACGGGTGCAGAGAGCTTGTGCCCTTAGAGAGGAGAACCCCGCATTTACAAGCATTGGCCGCGAGAAGGCAGAGCTGGGGCAGCCGCAGAAACTGCCTCTCAGAAGCAGCAACAGCCAAGCAAGCATGTTTCACAGACAAGTCCTCATTCTGGATAATCCAGTGCTGGGCTATGCCGGAGGTGGGCTGGAGGTGTATGGGCGAACTCCCGCTCCCAGACATGAAGGCTCAGCTTCAGGGTCCAGAGGGAGACCATGCAAGTTAGGACAGAAGGTAGAGAACTCAGAAACGGGAACCAGGCCAGGGCAATGACCTCCAGCCACTGGAGGGTGAGGGAGGGGAATGTTTTGTTGTTGTTGTTTTTTTGTTTTTTTCCGGTATGTGGGCCTCTCACTGTTGTGGCCTCTCCCGTTGCGGAGCGCAGGCTCCGGATGCGCAGGCTCAGCGGCCATGGCTCACGGGCCCAGCCGCTCCGCGGCATGTGGGATCTTCCCGGACCGGGGCACGAACCGGTGTCCCCTGCGTCGGCAGGCGGATTCTCAACCACTGCGCCACCAGGGAAGCCCTGTTTGTTTTTTAATTTACCAATCTCTGGTGAGGATGTTTTGACAATTAAAGGGAGAAACTAAGGGAAGGGAGATACACATCTGAGATCTGCTTTGTGCCTCACAGGTATATGGTCTCGTTTGGCAGTTACAAATAGACAGTCACAGCAAGGCTCAGAAGCCAGCCTGTGGTCACAGAGCCTCTTAGCACCGCAGCCCGGATTCCAACTACGTGTGAATGGCTTCACATGCTATTTTCAGTCTACAGATCTACTTCTTACAAAAAAAAAAAAAAAAAAAAATCACAGCTCATGTATCAAATATAGCTGTACGCTAAGTTCTTGAGATATCAAGAAGTTAACCTGGCTCTGGTTCACTCCCATTGTTTGATGTTTTGTGCATTGCTTTCTTTGCTATTCCTTAGGCCCAGAACGAGAGAAACAGCCCTTACAGGAATAATAAACCAAATGCCCTTGAACTGACTGGCCCCTGCTGACCACCCAGTCATGTTCTCGGTAACCAAGCAGGAGATACCCTCACTGAATGAAACTGCCAGCCCCTTAATGACTCATGCTAGTTCAAAAACTCATGGAAAGGATGACTCTAATTTATTTCATGAAAATGCTACATTTACAAAAGCCCAAGCATTTAAGGCAATCTTTTTAACAACAGCAACACAATAGTAACAACAACAAATTCAAGGTTATTTGTATACAATTCCAGTATCCTTTCTCTCTAGAAATATAATCCACACATATTTACATTTAATATAGGGGAAGAGGGCCTCAGTAGTATCTGGCTCTTCCTCAGACCCAATCCTAGCCGAGGCAGGGAGAGCCGGCTGGATCCGCAAGAGAAGGCGGTGGGCAGCCAGCTGCCCTAGGTGTTTGTTGGACAGAGGTGTAGGGAAGAGAGGCAGAACCTCTCCCTTTGGGGATAGGGAGGCCTAGAGAAAGAATGGAGAGACTGAGGAGTGTGGGGATAAATGGAGGGGATAAATGGAGGCTGGGTGTCAAGGGGGACAGAGAACAGAGACATTCTGGAAGGGTGTTCCAAGACTTACCAGGGTTCTGGGTTTGTCACCTGTGGGACACCTCCAGGAAAGCAGATGTGACTGACTCAAAGGGTGGCGTGGTGAGAACACAGTGGAGGAAGTGAGTGGTGGATTAGATTGCTCAATTCTGGGGTGGAGCCCCTGAGGGTGCAGGATGCCTTTGATAGCTTGAATAATTAATTCCCAGGTCACCTCTTTGATAACTAGTAGTCATTTTATTAACTGGCAGAGTTCACACTGGGAAGGGGCCTGTGCGGTTTTCTAGCCAATCTTTCCATTTCACAGATGAGGAAGCTGAGGCCCACCCAAAGGAAGCAGTTGGCCCAGGACGGCACGGATTTCTCTTATCTTTGCCCTGAGCTCAGCAGCCCCTGGCTCTTTCAGCCACCCTGTCTGACTCTCCCCACAATCCAGCTGCCTCGGGCACCCTGTGCTTACAACCCAGCAGCGCTACTGCTCTTAAACATCTTTCCCATCTCAAAGGGGAACAGCTCTTTAAGGCAACAGAAACGGAACTAGCTTCTGGTGCGTCTGGTGGCTTTCTTTCCTGGACTTAATGCCTCTTGTCTCCACCCCATTCACCCTGGGCATCCTTAAAGCCTCACAGATTCCTTCTCCATGCCACACCCCTTTGAGAACTCCCACCCCCAAATGGGGGCCCCGCTCCACCTCACCTGGTCTTTCACCTCCCTCCCCAACCATCTGCTCTGACCGCGTGCCTCTCTTAGGGCATTGCTATTTTTTCTTAGCTTGTCTACTTGGAATTGGATCTGCAGTAGCTACTACCTTTGGAACCAAGACCATCTAATTTGGAAAGAAAGCCATTTGGTAAAAGTTAAAATCCCACCCAAGTTCAAATACATTTTTGAAAACAGTCTTGAGTGACACCAAGAATATATTTTGTCACATTTGCTGTTGATAACAACTGAAAGGAAAAATCCAGGCAGAGCAGTGAACACTAATTCACTGCTCCCTCCTAAGCTCCCACCCCAGTGATTGATGCCTCAGTCCCCTCCACTACTCCTTACCCTGACCTGTTGCTCCATGCATCTCAGGGCCCACACAGTGCTCAAAGCCTGTGGCAAACTCACTAAGCTGCCTACCCCTAGGAAAGAACCTTTGAGTCCAGCTATTTAGCAAACGTTCTTTGTCACCTTTCTCTTCTCCACGCTGGAGAACACAGTGACTCCTGGCCAGGTGATGCTAAACCCAGGCAGAGGCCCAGGACACACAGAGAGAGGCCATGAGAACAGCAGTTAAGAACTCTGCTAGCCTAGCAACTCTGGGCAAGCGACTTTTCCTTCCTGGGTCTCAGTTTACTCATCTGTAAAGTGAGGCCAATGATAGAATCTAACTAATTGGGTTGTACTGAGGATGAACTGAGGGATTACCTGTAAAGCCCTTAAGACATATAAAGCACAATGTTAGCATTTATTGTTGTGATTATTATTACTGAAATAGTTAATTAACTAATAGCATGGGGTCTCTCCCACTACATCCCCAAGCAAGAGAAAGCAGCGGGTCTGCTTTCGGGGCTGACTTCCAGGTACATCTTAATTTGCTTTAACCTGAATAGCAATAGTCACATTAGCTCTCATGTCGAGTGCCTGCTAAGGCCTAGCTTCCAGGGAAAGTGCCTTTCAGAATCTGTATCATTTAATCCTCACAACAACCCCATGTGCACTTTCTGAATGAGGAAACTGACTCTGAAGTTAGGCAACTTACCTAGAGTGACGCAGATGAACTGACTTTTAAGCAGTTTTTGAGACTTTTTTTTTTTTAATCTGACTTCAAATCTGCTATTGTGTCCACTGCAGTGTGGGGTGAGTTCCACTAAGTACCTCTCTGTCCCAGACGACTGGGTGTGCAAAGGACAGCCCAGATTTGACATTTCCCGACCATCCTACTTCTTGATTTTCATTAGATTGATTTCATTTCCACTGAGCCCACAGCAGGCCTACCAATGGTGGGGTGAATACAGAACCGGCATCCAGTCCTGGTTCTGCTGTTAATGGTCAGGGTGAGCTTGGGCAGTTCATTTCTCTCTGTGCCTCAGTGTGGTCCCCTGGAAAATGAGATTAACCACACGTGGCTACTTAAGTTTAATATGTTTGTAAATGCACTTCATATTTTTATTTAAAGTGCATTACACTGCGCACTTAAAAAATTTTATTTTTTTATTTTTGGCTGCATTGGGTCTTTGTTGCTGTGTGCAGGCTTTCTCTAGTTGCAGCTAGCGGGGGCTACTCTTCGTTGTTGTGTGCAGGCTTCTCAATGCGATGGCTTCTCTTGTTGCAGAGCTCAGGCTCTAGGCACGTGAGCTTCAGTAGCTGTGGCATGCAGGCTCAGTAGTTGTGGCTTGCGGGCTCTAGAGCACAGGCTCAGTAGTTGTGGCGCACGGGCTTAGTTGCTCCACAGCATGTGGGATCTTCCCGGACCAGGGCTCGAACCCATGTCCTCTGCATTGGCAGGCGGATTCTTAACCACTGCACCACCACGGAAGTCCCTTAAATTTAAATTGATTAAAATAAAATAAAAATTTAGTTTCTCATTTCAAGTGCTCAATAGCTACATGTGACTAGTATTGGACAGTGCAGATACAGGACATTTCCATTACTGTAGAAAGTTCATTTGAACCGTGCTGTCTTGGTGCAGACTTATTTTGTTTCTGCAATTCACCACCTCAGTTCTCAGGGGACTCACAGGAGGAGACTGAAGTTTCCAAATTCCTTCTATCAGAAATAGTCCCCAGCAGCCCGAAGACCGAACTGCTCACCTACCTGTTGTTGCTGCTACAGCTGCTGTGTTATTGGAGTGGCCACTGATGCCTCCTCTGTGACTCAGGGCTTGATAGCTGTCACAGCTGTTGGACAGGAAAAAAGCAAAGCAGCCTTTACGTGGAAAGTTCTGACCCAGGGCTCCCGAGGGGGAAATCCAGGAGGCCCACCAGGGGAGGTGTTCCCACAGAGGAGCAACGAGGTCTGTTCTGGGACTCTGACTGAAGGCCAAGCCTCCTCCTGGCAATTGTGTAATGAGAGCTGGGAATTTTCACGCCTTCTTGTCTAATGGCTTCTGCAAGAGCCTGCCAGTCTGAAGGTGGAGGTTTACCTAGTCTACCTCTGTCTCGTTTTCAACGTACACCTCCTTCTTTACAAGGGAGATGCAGGCAACCCCAGCCCCCAGCTGACACGTAAGCCTGAATTTGTGTGTACACTTTCTTCCTTCCTTCTAGAGCAGCGTGAGAAGTAGCCTTCCTTCTCTTTCGGTCCTGCACCTGGCCGTGGGACCCCACTGCCTCTGACGTTCTTGAAGGTCTTACCTCCCGCACCCTCTTCTCCTCAACCACCTCTTTCCCTGAACTTGCATATGTCTTTCTCTCCCTCCCTCTGTTACAGAACTCCTTTAGTGACCACTCCCCCGGGCCCTCCATTTCACAGGCAAGCTTCTTGAAAAAGCAGTGAGCAGTTGCCTTTTCCACTTTGCCAACTTCTTGTTCACTGTTCAACCCACTGCAACCAGCTTCCTGCCCACTGTACTGAGGCAACAGTTTTGCCAATGTTCCCAGTGACCTAGGGTTGCTAAATCCAGTAAACCCTTTTCTTAAATAAAGCTGTTTTAGTATTATAAAAATAAACTGTGCATATTGTAAAGAAAACAGGTGGTTAAAAAGCATATAAAGTAAAATGTGATTCTCTTCCATCCTTCTGTTCACCTGTATCTTGTGAATATTTTTCCAGACTTCCCCCGTGCACACACAAACGTGTTTTTTCCTTCTTTAATAAAATAGTATTTAACTAGTTATATTGTTCTGCACTTTAACAATGTATCTTGTACCTATTTCACATCAGTACATATAGATCCATCTTACGCTTTAAAAAAAAATATATTTATTTATTTATTTATGGCTGTGTTGGGTCTTCGTTGCTGTGCGCAGGCTTTCTCTAGTTGCAGCGAGCTGGGGCTACTCTTTGTTGCGATGCATGGGCTTCTCATTGCGGTGGCTTCTCTTGTTGCGGAGCACGGGCTCTAGGCACGCGGGCTCAGTAGTTGTGGCTGGCAGGCTCTAGAGCGCAGGCTCGGTAGTTGTGGCACACGGGCTTAGTTGCTCCATGGCATGTGGGATCTTCCTGGACCAGGGCCTGAACCTGTGTTCCCTGCATTGACAGGTTGATTCTTAACCACTGTGCCACCAGGGAAGCCCCCATCTTACTCTATTCAGTGATGACATAATGGCTCATGACAAGGACATAACCTGATTTATTTGATGATTACCTTACAGATGAATATTTAGGTTCTCACTATGAACATTTTTCGATATTGGTCTTTGGAAACTTGTATGAGTGTTTCAGTAGCTTAAGTATAATTTTGCTGGGTCATAACTGGGCATGTTGATATGTTGATAAATACTACTCATTGTGCTTCAAAAAGACTGTTGCAGTGTATTCTCCTATTACCAGTTTATAAAAGGGCCTGTTACCCTGTCTACTCACACTGTCTCATACTTGTCAATCATGGTAAAGTATCTTCTCCAGGCCTGCTGTATGCTTTTTAACTGTGTTTACGGTGAAATGGATACCGTTCAAGCCTTATCTTACTTGATCTCTGAACCATTTAACCCCACTGATCCCATTGTTTTCTTATTTCTCAGAGAACTTCTCTTGGTCTTATTTGTTACTTTTTTCCCCAATTCATTCCTCAAATATGGATGTTCCTCAGAGTCTGCCTCGGTCCTCTTCTCTACCTGTTCTCCCTAGACTAGCCCACCTGCCTCCTTGGCTTCAGCACCCACCCAGTATGTGCCAGTGTCTCCTACACCTATAGTTCCCAGCTTCTCTTCTAAGCTTCTCTTTAAGCTCAAATTCTTACATGTAATCACTTCCTGAATCTCCCCTGAGGTCCCACAGATGCTGCAAACTCAACATGTAGAAAACCGGTCTCACGGAATTCCCTGACACAGGTGCCCCTCCTCCTTAACCCGGAAACAGCCGTGCCCCTCACGCCTGCCTTGCTCTTCCTCTCCACGGAGGCCATCTCCTTAACATCTCTCTTGGTTATCTCTTCCTCACCGTCTTCACTGATGATGTTAGGCCCCGCTTTATTTTCTCTTGCCTAAACTACTACATTCGTCATGGGATGGCTGTGATTTCAGAGCTAGACGGTCTGTGTCAGGATCCCAGCAATGTCAGTGGTTGTAGACCTCGGGCAAGTTATTTCATCTCACTGGTCTCAGTTTCATCATCTGTAAAATGGGGATAATGAGAGCACCCACTGCATAGAATTGTCATGTGGATTAAATGAGTCTATATTTATAAAGCAGTTAGCATGGTGCTTGGCACGGTTGGTTGCTGCTGCTACTTCTACTACCAACACTACCAGACCACTCTTTTCCTAAATGCTCTCTGTGTCAAGTCTTTCCTCCCTCAATCCATCCTCCATTTTCTACCAGAACCAACTTCCTAAAATGTAAATCTGAGGGAATTACCTGGTAGTCCAGCGGTTAAGACTCAGCGCTTTCACTGCGGTGGGCCTGGGTTTGATCCCTGATTGGGGAACTAGGATCCCAGAAGCCGCGCAGTGCGGCCAAAAAAAAAAAAAAAAAAATGTGAATTTGATCATCCTCTTTCCCACTTACAACCCTTCAAGGACTCCCGTTGCCCTCAGGCAGAGTCAAATTCCTGATGTGGCACCTGGCGCCCCTGCATCTGACCCTGTGTGCTTCTCCAGCCTTATTTCAGGCCATGCCTTCTTGAATCCTTAACTCTGGCCACAGGGAACGACCTGCAGTTCCCCCTCAGAGCTGTTCTGGTTCCGCTTGGGCCTCGGTACTCATTTCCCTTTTCCTCATCCCCACCCTCTTGGGCTGGCCAGCTCTCTCTCCTTTCCAGTTCAGCCCAGTTGTCACCTCCATGCCTTGCTGCCCCCCTCTGTGCTCCTCTGCATCCCCGGGCTTACCTCTACAATGGCATCAACTTCGGGGATTTATAATCATCAGTTTGGCTGCTTGCTCCTCCTTGATGTGAGGTTCTTGAAAACAGGGATTTTATATATATATATATATATATATATATATATATATATATATATATATGAAATTTTCGTCTTCCCAAACTAGACACACACAGTGTTTGGCGAACCCTAGGTGCTTGATATCATTTTGTTGAGCACTGAATGACCTGACAAAGTGAGGAAACCAATGTATGTTAGTGCATCCGAGAGACATCTAATTTAAAGAAATAATTATGTCGCCCATATTTCCCAGGGCACCCCCAGCCTGTGAGCACGAACGAAGTCACGTCAACAGCGACAACCCAGATTGCACTGTTTTAGACCCCGTGTGTTCATGCAGGGCTTACCCCCCCTGTAGAATGCTCCCCAGGAACTTGGGAGAGTCTGTTGGAGGTGTTGCCCAGGTGCTCTTCTGGTACTGCTGGGCTAGACGTGTGCTCTGGACTCACCACTGGGGAACTGGTGCCCTTTCAGTGCCACGCTCTGGGAGAGTCTATGGTGACCCTTGTGGAACCTTCTGCCGGAGGGTCCCCAGAGTCTAATGAGCTTCCCAATATCTTTGTGGAGCTTCTGTGCTCTCCATTGGACTTGGTGGGGACTTTTTGGGGGGCAGTGTTGAGCTAGAGGCTGGTCTTCAGCATTGCCCTTCCATCGCTCCCAAACAGGGGTGAAGGTCAAGCTCACCCATTCCTGGCCCCTGATTTCCTCCTGAGTTCTTGTCCAGGAGCATCTTGCTACCTCTTAGAACATAGGCTTCAGCTAGGTCCCCTCTCCCCCATCAGTTCCTCAGGTAAGTCTGAACTCCATGCTGGAGTTCCTACTAGAATATGATGCATTCTGCTGTAATAAGAACCTGCCCTAATAAAAGTATCTGAGCAAGTCAAACCTCCAGAAAGGGACCGCTGTCCTTTAGGGCAGGGGTGATTCTATTGCCTTGACTGCTCCGGGAGCCCCAGCTCTGCCCCTTACTCCCTCCATTCCCTGCCCCCCACCTCTTTGCTGCCTTTGATAAGGAGAAGTTCTCACCAGCTCTCCAGGGCAGGAACTGCTGTTACAAAACTCTTCCTCCCTGAGATGGTAATGGGATGCAACTCTGGGCGGCCCTACCCCAAGAGGCGGTCCATGGGCTCTGGTCAGATTGACAGAGTTGCCCAACCGCTGCAGAGGCTTTGGCAGTCTGCGTGAGGCAGAGGGGACAGAGATAGCATGCATGCCTCTTTGGGACCACAAAGTCCGCCCTGGAGCCCAGCTAGGGCAGCTAATCGCCTTGTCATACAGTGGGGCCCACACTTCTTCTGAAACAGCGTTGTCAAAAGCACCACAACTGGGTGACCACTGAATGATCATAATTCGTGTAAGACTTCTCGGGCAGTCGGGGGATATGATCTTGTACCATGGAGCTAAACGAGTCCTCATCAACTGTCTTTAATATTAAAGTCTAGCTGAGTAAGCACTGCATAGAGAGCTACCTAGATCAGCCCCTCCTTCTGGGTGCTCACAACTTGGCACCCATCAAGTCAGCATAGTGATTGGAAGGGAAGGGCAGAGAGGCTCAAGCCTCCCCTCCTGCCCACCAAACCAGACACCCTGGGGAGTAACTGGGACTCCCACACTCTCTTGGTGGGAAGGTACCACGTACAATCTCTTTGGGAAATAACTCAGCCATTTCTTAAAAGTTAAACATACATCTACCATACCACCTCGCCATTTCATTTCCTAGGCATTTACCCAAGAGGAATAAAGGTATATGTCTATACGAAGATTTGTACACAGGTGAAGATGGGAAACTTATTTGTAATAGCCTGGAATTAGAAACAACCCAAGTACCAGCACCAGGTGAATGTGTAAATAAATTGGGATATATCCATGCAGTGGAATACTACTTAACAGTAAAAAGGAACTTGATATATGCTACAACACGGAAGATAAAATAATTATGCCAAGTGAAAGAGGGCAGATAGTAAGGAGTATATACTGTATGATTCCATTTATACAAAATTCGAGAAAATGCAAACTAGTCTCTAATGACAGAAAGCAAGTAAGTGGTTGCCCGGGGACGGGGAGAGGTGGGGGGAGGGAGAGATGACAAAGGGCACAAGGAAACTGGGCTGACGGATGTGTCTATTATTTTGAATATGGTGATGGCTTCAGGGTGTATATTAAAGTCAAAACTCATCAGACTGTACTCATCAGGTTTATGTGAAGTGTATTATACATTAGTAGTACCTAAAGAAAGCTGTTAAGAATGAAAGCAGACCTCCGGAGCAGACTGCGGACAGGAAGCTCCTGTGTATCATGAAGGATGGGCTGGCTGAGAAGGGAGTGCAGAGGAGAAACGTCAGGGCCACCAGGCCTTATTCTTGGACAAGGACTTTGAGCCTGCAGGGACTTTAGAGAGGATGGTGCCCCCTCCCTCATGTTATGGAAAAAGCCTGACAGCTTTGCCAAAGTCACCCAGCTCATCAGTGGGAGATGCAGGGTTAGAACCTCTTTCCTGACTGCCAGCCCGGCTCCTTCCATCCTCCACACCACGGTCTGTCCACTCAAGTGCTGTCCACCTTAGATGGCCAACTTCTAGAAGGCAGGACTGGTCAGACCAGAGGGCTGGGAAGGGCCGAGGGGACGGCCCATCAGGTGGGGTGGGTGGGTCTCAGTCAGAGGACCTGGGCTTCTCTCCTCTGGGAGCAGGGTGGGCAGTAGCACTCCTTCTTCTTAAAATCCACAGAGGGCTTCCCTGGTGGCGCAGTGGTTGAGAGTCCGCCTGCCGACACAGGGGACGCGGGTTCGCCCGGGTCCCGGAAGATCCCACATGCCGCGGAGCGGCTGGGCCCGTGAGCCATGGCTGCTGAGGCTGCGCGTCCGGAGCCTGTGCTCCGCAACGGGAGAGGCCACAGCAGTGAGAGGCCCGCGTACCGCAAAAAAAAAAAAAAAAAAAAAAAAAAATCCACAGAGCAGGCATGGCAAACCGGGCCTCCGCAGAGCCTGTGGAGCAGCAGAAATGGAAGAGTGGGTATGTGTGGGTGCGTATGGGGGAGGGGTGCGTATGGGGAGGGGGTCGTGGGGTTCGAGCATCTTTGTGTCCACCTGTGTGTTTCCCATCTCCCAGCAGTATGGCCCTGGGTCTGTCTCAGGAGGCCTCCCCTTTCCTAAAAGGGGTCCCGATGCCCCACCCCTCCAGGGTCCTCTAACTCCAAGTGGCAGGTTCTCCTGACAGCCCACTGTCCTCTCTCTTGCTGTTTGTCCTGCCACTGTGTTTCCAGGGCAAGGTGAGGGAAGCAGATTCCTCTGTACAGGAAATCTCTTCCCAGATGAGATTAGCTGATCGATTAATCAGTCTATTTGTGGAAGGGTTACCCAGTCCCATCTTCCAGATGCCATTCCTTGTCTGCCCCCTTTCCACTGTTCTCGTTCATGTCTCTGCAAAGTGTCAGGTAAAATGAGTAGCCAGCTTTAAGTGGCCTTTTAAAATGCCTATTTCTTGTGTCCCTCCCTTCCCTGGAGTGGGCAGGGGGCTGTGGGCTGGTGGAAACTGGCTTGTCCCAGAGGAAGGATTCTGTACCCCACCCATTACCTACACAGGTACCGCCGAGACAGCCGACCAAAGATCTTGTTACAGACAACACAGCATCCAGGGGCCAAGGAAGAGAGGGAAGAGAGATGCTGGACCTTCTGCCACAGGTTATCCTTCTCTCTGATGGGTGGGTGGAGGTGAACACACACACACACACACACACACACACACACACACACACACAGAAGATAGAAAGATGGAAATGCACAGATGGAGAGGGACAGAAAGAGATACACAGAAACAAAGAAGAGAGAGACAGAGAGGGAGTCACACAGAGATATACACATAAAGAGACCAAAAGAGACGAGAGACAGTGGAGCAGAAAGAGACACAGTAATGGAGAGGGAGACAAAGAGGGACGGAGAGACAGGCACTCAGAGAGAAATAAAGGAAGTCAGGGAGTTAGAGAAGGAGACAGAGACACACAGAGAAGCAGACAGGGAGATCAATGTAGAGGGAGAGAGAAAGACACAGGGGAAAAGATGCAGAGACAGACAGGGACAGAGACACAGAGAGGGAGACAAATATGGAGAAAGATAGGGAGACAAATATGGAGAAAGATGGAGAGACCAAGAAAGAGACATAGTGATGGAGAAAGACATGTAACATATGTAGCTACATATGTTTATGCTCCTGCAAAACTATCCTCACTGTTTTTTTAAAGAATGTTTAGGAATATGGGTTGTTCAACATTTTTATCAAAATGACATACACACGTATGATTTAAAAATCGAACAGTACAGAAGAACTTATATCAAAAGGCAATAGAGGGCTTCCCTGGTGGCGCAGTGGTTGAGAGTCCGCCTGTCGATGCAGGGGACGCGGGTTCGTGCCCCAGTCCGGGAAGATCCCACATGCCGCGGAGCGGCTGGGCCCGTGAGCCATGGCCGCTGAGCCTGCGCGTCCGGAGCCTGCGCTCCGCAGCGGGAGAGGCCACAACAGTGAGAGGCCCGCGTACCACACAAAAAAAAAAAAAAAAAAAAAAAATAAAAGGCAATAGATATACCTCCTTCCCATACTCAGTGGCAAACCACTTCTTACATCCTTTAGCTTTTTCTCCTTGATATTACTTCCATATTTAAGTAATATGCTCATATTCCTCCGCCTTGATTTATCAAGAAAGAACACCTTCCATAGAGCTCCTTGATATCAAAAGGAGCACATCCTTAATTAACTTCCTAAGAAGGGCAGTGTGGGAGGTGAATTTTATGTCACCTGTCTATCTGAAAAAATGTCTTTCCTCTGTCACCTCCCCACTTGCTTCCTAGTTTGGCTGGATATAGAATTCTAGGGCAAAAGCCAGCTTTTCTCAGAACTTGAAAGCATTACACCATTGAGTCTCAACATTTGAGGATAGGGGTTATTTATTACCATCCTCACTAACTCCTCCTCCTTCCTCCCAGTGCAGTTATATCCCCATTTTTGGTTCCTCTATTGGTTACTGTTGGAATTTTACAGAATATACTCACACATTTATTTCTCACTCATTCTATTGACTATAGATAGCATCATACGACTGCCATTCCGTAATAAGATGGTGCCAGCATCCCTTCTCTTCAGCTCTCCTCCTTCTCAACCTCCTAACTTATCTATTCCTGCAACATCCAATGTAGTAGCCACTAGCCACACGTGGCTATTTAGATGTATATGTAACTTTTTATTTTATTTATTAATTTTTTAGTTTAATGATTCTTTAAATTCTACAGTACTTTACAATTTTCAAAAGTTTCACACACATGATTTCATGTAATCCCATAATAACCCCCTTTAAAAAGAATCCCCTACCCCTATATTGTCTCTTCATTGAATTGAGTTATAATTTTAAAAATTCAGCCATGTAGCATGCTGCAGGGAGGAAAGCTGAGTGGGCCATGAAATCAAACCAACACAGCTAGCCACCAAAATTCCAAAAAGGCCAGTTCCTGCAGCCTTAGGGAGAAGTGATTTTTAACGAACATTCTAGTCTTCAGCCTCTTCATTTCTTAGTATTAGGATTTCATTTTCCTAAGCTAGTTTACTTGTCCAGTGATTCCAGGGTCTCTGGTGTGGCCAGGCCCTAATGTGACCACTGCGGTTAGTGTGTTTCTTTGTGATAAATCAGTAAGATAATTGTGTGACAGTGACAAAGGAGGGGCCAAGATGCAGAGTTAAGGGGATGCTCAGGAGGTCTTCTTAGACAAGGCGACATTTAAGCAGATCTGAAAGACGAGGAGGTAGCCGTGTAAAGCCAGCCAAGGGCACATGCAAAGTTCTGCAAGTTGGGAAGAACATGGCTTGTTTGAGGAAATGAACGAAGGGCTAGTGACACTGTAGTTCCGTGAAGGGCAGGGCTGGGGAGGCAGGAGGCAAGGTGGGAGGTAGGCAGGGTCCCTCAGGGGCCCCAGAAGGAGTGGAGTTTGATCACAGTGCAAAGGAAGCCATTGAAGCATTTTAAGTATTTAAAGTATTTATGGGGGTGACAGACACTCCTAGGGCAGGAGAGGACATGGAAGGAATTAAAAGTCTACTGAGTACCTACTAGGTGCCCGGCACTGAGCTTAGTGCTTTATAGCCTTGTTTCATTGAATTTTCACAAATTTATGGGACAGGTGATACGATCATCATTTCACAGGAAAGAAAACAGAGCTTCAGAGAGGGAGTAACACTTGCCCAGGGTCACACAGCTTGATAAGTGAGGGGAGCAAAAATCTGAATGCAGGCCTGTCCAGCTCTAATCTCTTCTTGCCTCCCCACACTTGCATCCACGCAGGGCCCTGATCACCGGTGGTTTGTGGCACCAGGGTTGAGTGGGTAGCAGGTAGGAGAGAGGGATGGATCCTTATGGTCCTGTGGCATGCCTCCAAGGAGCTCAGTGCTGCCACCCAAGGTGGGGGGAAGATTTGATGTTTGCCTAATTCCCCACCTGAGGACATTCCACTTGTACCTGTCCTAATCCCTTTTGCTTTGAGGTCTAACCCAGAGGGCAGAGGAAACCCATTTGCTTGGAGAGATGGTCTCACAGATCATCCAACCATCTCCTTTTGCAAATCAGGGACCTCAGGCCGAAGAGGGAAGGTCAGTGTCCTAGCGCCCCACAGCCAGACAGCCCGGGGAGTGGGTATCAGAAGCCCAAGCGCATTTTTTTTTTTTTTTTTTTTTTTGTGGTACGCGGGCCTCTCACTGTTGTGGCCTCTCCCGTTGCGGAGCACAGGCTCCGGACGCGCAGGCCCAGCGGCCATGGCTCACGGGCCCAGCCGCTCCGCGGCATGTGGGATCTTCCCGGACCGGGGCACGAACCCGTGTCCCCTGCACCGGGAGGCGGACTCTCAACCACTGCGCCACCAGGGAAGCCCCCCAAGTGTATTTTTATAGCCCCCAGCTGGTCTGCTCTGGGGCCTGCTGTGTCTAGCCTGGGGCTCTGCACCCCTGCCCACCTTGAGCCTATTCTCCACACCACAGCCAGAGCAGTCCTTCAGAAACCCAAGTCAATGAGAGCCCCTGCTCCTCCACCATGTGGGAGTCTCTGCTCCAGCCACAGGCCTGCTTGTCCCCAAGCTCGTGTCTCCTGGGCCTTTGCATCTGCCGGTCCCCCTGCCTGGAGCACTCCTCTCGAGATACCTGCATGGTCCAGCTCTTCCTGTGGTTGGGATTTCTGCTCAAATGTCACCTCCTTGGACAGGGCTTCCCTGACTCCAATTCTAGATGATTCTCCTGTCTCCCTCTCTCTCTCTAGTCCCCACAGGGCCCATGACCACCTGACATCGTATTTCTATTTGTTGATCTATTGTCTGTCTCCCTACATCTCCCTAGGTCTGTGAGAGCAGACATTGCCTCTTCTGTTCCCTTCCGTCCCTCCATGTGGCCATGGCAGAGGCAGAGTAAATACTGTTCATTAACTGCCTGGGCCCCCGTGGCCCTTCTCTTCGCTGGTGGTGAGATACCATCACCAGCTCGAAGCCCACGGCCCCTTTCCCAGGGGTGAGGGGTTTGTCTAAGTTCCCTGGATCCCAGGAGGCAGGGGACGCATTCTTGTCCAGGCCTCAGGGGCTTCTGTACCTTACCACCGCATTCTGATGACTCTCTGGTGGGTCCCCCAGGCCAGCCTCTCTCCCCAACTCCACACTCAGCCGCCCACCCAAGGATCTACTTAGAGTGTAACAGGGGTCTTGAACTTAGCAGGCTCCTAACCCAATGCCTGAACCTTCCCTGCCAACCTGCTCTGCCACACAGTGACTCTCTTTCCCGTCGGTCAGGCCGCAGACTAGGAGTCATTCTTGACTTCCTTCTTTCGCTCACACCCCACACCCATCCCTCGGGAAGCCCGACCTCACCCTGGATCCAGGATCCAGCGGCTCCTTCACGCCTCCATTGCCACCAGTGCATCCAGCTCCCCTTCCTCATCAGTCTCCTCGCTTCCACCCCTGCTAGCCTACAGACCAGCTCCACGGAGCAGCGGGTGTGAGTCCTTGAAGCCCATGTCAGCCCAGAATAGGCACATCCACACAGACAGAAGGCAGATTAGCAGTTGCCTAGGGCTGGAGGGCTGGGGAGAGATGGGCAGTGACTGCTAATGAGTATAGGGTTTCTCTTTGGGGTGACAAAAATATTCTAAAATTGATGGTGGTGATGGATGCACAACTTTGTGAATACACTAAAAACCACTGAATTGTTTTTTCAAAGCAAAGAAACATATTTTTCACATGCAGACGGTCACATCATGTCCCTCCTCTGCTCAGGACTCTCAGTGGTTCAAAGTCAAGTCAAAGCCAAGGTCCTTTTGATGACCTGCCAGGGTCTCCTGTTACCCACCTGACTTTTTCCTACATCCTTCCCCTCCTTCACTCCACTGGGGCTACAGTGGCATCCTTGATGCCATGCCCATTCCCACCGCAGAGCCTTTGCTCTTGCAGTTCCCTCTGCCTGGAACATTCCTCTACCACACATCCAAATGGCTCAGACCTCAGTTCCTTCAGGTCTTGACTCAAATGTCACCTTTC
Source organism: Physeter macrocephalus (assembly GCF_002837175.3). NCBI lineage: Eukaryota > Metazoa > Chordata > Mammalia > Artiodactyla > Physeteridae > Physeter > Physeter macrocephalus. Next base: position 119,856,677 of record NC_041215.1, on the reverse strand, counting down.
CAGGGAGGCCCCCTTGGCCACGCCACCTCATCTGAAATGTCACCCCTGACACTTCCCATTCCCCTTCCCTGCTTTATTTTTTTCTTCTTAGAACTTATCACAATCTGCATCCTATGTATTTTACTTGCTCGTACTTATCAACTGCCTTCCCCACTGCCATGTAAGCTCCAAAAGGGCAGGCATTTTATCTGTTTTGTCCATGAGAGTATTTTCAGCACATAGAACAGGTCTGGCTCCGAGTGTTTGTGGAATGACCGAATGATGGACGGGATGATGGGGGCAGGACAGGGGTCTGTGAAACGAGGGTTCCCCCAGCCTCAGGGAGCAGCCAGGGGCTGGGCAGTCTCCCTGGAGCCTCCTGGCTTCTCCCTCCAGCCTGTCTTGGTCCCCAGAGATGGCCTTGAGTGGGCAAGGCCCCTGCACTCACTTAGGGCCTGAATCATGGGATTCTTTGCTGACCAAACCACAGGACTCAGCTGAGAGTCTGGTGGGAGGAGTCCCCGGGGGCCTTTTGGGGTTGGTTCCTGGGCCCCCGGGCCTCTCTCAGCCTATTAAGCAGTCAATAGACAGCACTGTGATTCAGTCTGAATCACAGCTACGCAGGCTCCCCTGGGGGTCAGGGCACGTGTCAGTCAAGCGGGAGAGACCAGGCACGTGGGCAGACTGAGGCACGTGGAGACCAAGGGAGAGACACACAGAGAGACTGAGTCGGACCAAGGAAGATCTTTGCATGGTGTCATAATTTCTTTAAAAATAAATTATGACAAAGAAACTGAGACTCTGAGAGACTGAGGGGGAACGCAGAGACAAAACATGCACTTTGGACCCTTGAGGTGAATGTGATGGTGGGAGAGTGAAGATGCCAGATGCTGAGAGAGGCTGAGGGGAGAGACAGGAGACTGACACACCGGCACTGTGGATACTGGCTGACGGGGCAGCTTTTAGGCCCACTGGTTCTGGAGTCAGTTGTAGGGTCTGGATCTCAGCTCCTCTACTAACTAGCTGCTGTTGGGTGAGTTAGGTGGGTCTTCGAGCCTTAGCCGCCTCATCTATAACATGGGGGTTCTTGGAGGACCGATCTCCTGAGATTGTTACCAGGAAGCACCTGGAACAGTGCCAGGGACATAGTAAGTGCTCAGTGATGATAGTTATGATTACTGTAACCGAGAGGGTGAAAGAGCGACTGTACAATAGGGAACAGGAAAATAAGAGGCAAAGAGGGAGACTGAGAGAGAGAGTGGGGCAGGGGTGTGGTGGCAGACGGAGGCTGCATGGACGGAAAAGAGAGGGGGGAGCCCAGAAGAGGCAGCAGAAAGGCGCAAAGGTGAGTATGGGAGGGAAGGGAGGGATGGGACGCAGAGACCTCTCCTGGGGCTATTGAGGGAGGACAGCGAGGGAGGGGGCTGGCAAAGGGGAGGGGTGAGGAGGGGGGCAGGAGCACCCTCAGAGTGGGAACAATTTCCTGTATGCACGGCATGCCACAGTTGTGCCCGCACAGGGCCTGGTACAAGGGAGGTGCTCCTGGCTCCCGTGCCCTGGGGCACTGGTGGTTGCCTAGGTTACCTGCGGAGCTGTTCCTGCAGTGCCTTCAGCCCCGCTTCCTGCTCCTTCAGCAGCTGTTCCTGGTGCTGGGCCTGCTTCTTGGTTGTCTGGAGCCCATGTCTGAGAATCTGAGGGCAGGGAGAGGGTAAAAGGAGGGGAAATGGAAGTTGAGGGAGGAGGGCAGAGACCCCAGCCAGGGGCCTGACCTGACAAACACCCCCGTGAGACCCCAGGCCATGTGAAACAGCCCTTGGGTGGAGAGCAGGACTGGGGACAGCGCTGGGAGCTGCGGTGCTTGGCTCTGCCCCTGGGTGAGCCTGGAGCCACCATTTCTTCCTTCGCTAAAGGATGGAAGTTACAGACCTCAAGGATCTGGAAGACTCAGGCTAGGGAGGATGCTGAAGGAAGGCTTGAAAACAATTTGGGTGACCTTGAAGAGAAACATCTACAAGAGCAATTAGGTAGGGCCTGCAGTAGCAGAACTTAGATATTGGGAAGAAACCTGCCAATAATGAGGGCTATGGAACTTGAGAACAAGCAACTGCCCCGAAGAACTGTTGGGAAGGGATTACAAACTCAGATGCCTACAGGGGCTGGGCAGGATGAACAAAGTGGGCCTGGTGTGAGGCAATAGGGAGAGGTGGGTATTGCGGTAAACTGAAGAACGCGTGTTCTCCGTGTGATGAACCGGAGAACTTCCAAAAGGCATCCTCAGATCATAATGATCCTGTGTGGCCCAGTGAAAACTGGTCTGTGGGCTGGAATGGCCCTGGGCCATCCTTGAAGACACCCACCTGTGGGCTAGGTTAGAGATGGGGAGCAGAGACAGGTACAGAGCTCAACTGCTCTCACCTTGACCACATCCTGCAAGGCCATCTCTGCTTGTTCCTCCCTCCTGGTTGCATTGGTCACTCCTATTTGCTCTTGCGGCTTCTCCGTGGTGGAGCCTTCCTTTTGTTTCCAGGCCCTGAAGGACCCAGAACTCCCTCGGGATGCTGGGCACTTTCCCGCCCTGACGGCTCCCTGACACTGCATCCCCTATCATCACTTTGGGGCTGGAGGCCAGCAGCCTATGGATATGACTCCTCTCTGCTTCCCCTTCATAAGTCGCATCTATTGTTCTCTGGCCCTCTGCACTCAGCAACCCCCTCCTGCCCTCAGCCTCTGTCCCTATCACCTCCTTCAGAGTCCCTTTGGCCCCCTTCCCCTGTCCCTGGATGCTAGGTGTTGAGTTCTCCAGGCACATCCCTGTCCCTGGAGCTCCTTTCTCCTGGTTTTGCTGAAGCTCCTCCGCCTCTAGTTCCCACATGCTCTGGGGAGGCCCAAGCCTCCTGGGATCTTCTTTCTTCTTTTCCAAAAAGAGGGGCTGATGCTTGTGTTGCTGGGACCTGGGGAGTCCAGCCAACCTGTCTTCCCTGGGTGCATCCTGCAGAGAACTGGTTTGCCTGGTATGTGGCTCCTCTGGGTGGCCTCCTGTGGGGTCTGTCTGCAGAGAAGGCGCAAACCCATCATCCCTCTCAGCACCAATTCACCAACCTGGTGCATGGGAGAGGCCACAGCCCTAATCCAGTGGGTTTGCTAAATATATGGATTCCTGGTCCTCCTGCTGGAAATACTGATTCAGCAGATCTGGGGTAGGGCCCAGGAATCTGGATGTTGAAAACACCCCAGGTGACCTGAGGCCCAGGCTTTGATCTGAGCAGTGCTTCTCAACACCCTTTCCTTCCTTGCCTCTTGCTGGCATCCTTCTCCCTCCTTTACCTCCATCTTCTGCATCGATCTGATCTCCCCTTCGTTCTTCCCACCACTCCTCTGATCTTCCCCCGTGAACTTGACTTCTCTGTGTTTCCATTTTCTGGTCCGTAAAATGGGAATAATAATACTTCCTTAGAGGGTTGTGGTGAACGCTTAAATAGCCCAACAGCCCCTAAAAGTCACCTCTGTCAAGAAGCCTTCTCTCTTCTCCCACTTTCCTGGGCGTGTCTGGTCACCACACTTAACTTGTGTTGCAATGCGTTCCTTTAGGGTCTGTCTCCCCAGCAGACCTGGAACTCCTTTAGGTCAGAGACTGAGTCACAGTATCTGCACCTGGGGCCTGGAAGCTGGCGGGGGTGCAAAGCAAGCTTGTGGAAAGATGATAACCACAAGCCGCTGCTTACTGGGCACGTAGCAGGAGCCTCGCTCTGTGCGGCACCTGGGACTGTCTCAGTGCATCCTCACGATCCCCCCCGTGAGGCAGGACAAGTTACGTGCCCAAGGACTATGGTTAGTAAGGCATGGAGCTGGGATATCAACCAGGCAATCTGGCTCTTCAGTCGCTCCCTGAATTGAACTGAGATGTTTGCAAATTGTCCAGCAGAGGTTGTTTCCCTGGGCTGTTTCCTGGAAGCTTCCGGTCACCCTCCCCAGCTTTCCCTCCTCCCAGGGGCCCCAGTGGCGCCCGCAGGTGCTGCCAGTGGTTCCCTTCTCTCCCTGCTTTCCTCACCACCTTACGTATATGAGCCTTCGCTTCTGTGGCTCCCTAGCCCCAGGTCCACATGTTGGCCTCTCCCTCTCTGTCCAGCTGGGTCAGGGCTCAGTTACTTCTCAACCTGGGGGTCCCAACAGAGATAGAGAAGAGGCAACTAGGGTGAAGGTTGGGAAGAGGCACCTCCTTAGGGGAATCTTTGATCTTTCTGGGTCTTCTTCCCTGGGTCCAGTTGGAATTGGAGCAGCGAGATCTAAAAGTGAAAGAAGCGGGGGGACCCTGGGCCTCTCTCCAGCAGTGGTCTTGGTCCTCAGATGCAGGATACCCCATCTTTCCCACCACCCATTCATCCTACCACCCATCCCACTTTCCTGCCCTTCCACCCTCATGCATGCCTCCTTCTCTCCATCGCCCCATGCACCCCACCCTCCATCCATCCTTCCATTCCATTCCAACCTCCCAACATCTATTCATCCTTCTAACCGCCTACCCCAACCATCCAACAACTCTTTAATGAGTGGGTTTTCTGTGCAGTATCATGGGACCTCCTAAGATGACACTGGGGAAACAGAAGGCTAGGGAGGTGGAGAATCGGGAGTCAGGGAGTAAGAAGCGGGGGAGGAAAAGATGGGGCTGGGGGTTGAGGGCTTGGGGTTAGTTTGGGTGGGTGGTAGTAATGGGAGCAGGCATTGACAAGAAGCTTCCCTCCACGCTGCCCCTACTCACTCTGAAAACATGGGCCAGGCTCCATCCAAGTCTGGCCGTTGCAGGTCCAAGTCGAAGGTCACCTCGTTGAGAGCCTAGAGGGAGTCCAGGATGTCTTCCTGGAGTTCAGGGCACACCAGAGGGCTCCGGGGGCCATACCACTCCCTGTGTTAACTGGGAGCAGCACGCTTGGACTTTGGCTCTGTGCTATTGCCACCCCCGACCTCAGAGACTCTACCTCCACTGCACACCATAGTGGGATGGTTCCCCAGACAGGGTTATGGTCCTTGGGGACCAGGAGGCCAAGCATCATGATGCTACCAGGACTGGGGTTCTAACCTCCCCTTTGCCCTTTCTTCCTTGGCTTTCCCTTTATGACCCTTATTGTAGTCATCTTTGATATCAAACCACCCTTCTAGGGGTAAAGATGAATCTTCCCGAAGGAGGGCCACGGGCTTGGATGGTATCAGTAGCCCCACCTGGTTAGCTCTGGGTTCAGGAGGCAGAGCTGCAGGGACTCGGCCAGCTGTCCGAGGGCAAGACAGAAGCGGATGAAGGCTCGGCCTTTTCCCAGTGGGGTCTTCAACTGCACAGCACACAAGGGACAAGTGGGGGGATGGTGGTATTAGGACAGAGGGAACGCAGCCAGCACAGAGGGAGAAAAGCTAGAATGAGTGGTGCATGAGAAAGGGTGTCCTGGGACTTGAGGCTGTGGGAGGAAAACGGGTGACCGGAGGGGTGTGAGGGCAGGGCTAACGACAGGTGAGGACCAGGTGAGGGGGGCTATGGTCAGTGGAGCTGGGGTGGGTGAGAAAGGAGCCTCGGGCAGGCCGGTGTCCCCTCCGGCCACCGAGCCATCCTCGTCAAGGACCTGGGGGCAGGACCCCATCACACCGAGGCCAGCCCCCCTGCCACCTGGCCCTGGATACCTTGTCCTGTGAGTGGACAAAGTGGACTGGCTCCGTGTCCCCACGCTGCCACCACAGGGCCGTGCAGAGGAAGTCCCAGTAACCCTTCCGAGGCCTCAGGAAGCTCTTCTGCTCTTTCTGGTCAAACTGGGAGCAAGATGAGGGAAAGGAAAGTGTGGAAATGTTCCCTCCCAGAGCACTCTGTGTTCCAGCACGCTGAGCAGTATAGCGGAAAGGGCTCGTGCAGACAGGCCCACTTCAGGTCCTGGTCTGCCCCTACTGGCTGTGTGACCAGGAGCAAGCTGCTTGACCTCTTTGAGCTTGCAGTGTTCTCATTCATTTATTCATTCCAGAAATACTTATTGAGCACTTACTCTGTGCTGGGCCCTGTTTTAAGCCCTGGGGATACAGCAATGAACAAACAGAATGAGCAAAACACATAGTATGTTAGATTGCTCTGACTGATAAGGAGAAAAATAAAGCGGGGAGAGGGAGTGGAAAGCGCATGGTGTGTGCATGAATGTGTGAGATGTGTGTGGGGTGTGTGAGTGTGTGGTGTGTATGTGTGGTGTGTGTGTTAAAAAATGTAGATTAAGGTGGCTAGAGAAAGCCTCACTGAGGAGGCTCTATTCAAGTCCAGATCTGAAGGAAATGAGAAAGGGTTCCATCCAAATTTCTGGGTGAAGAGCATTCCAGGCAGAGGGAACAGCAAGTGCAAAGGCCCTGAGGTAGGTGCTTTTCTGCTGTGCTTTAGGAAGATCAAGGAGGCCGGTGTGACTGGAGTGCAGCACATGAGGGGCAGACTGGCAGGAGACCACACAGGCACACAACATACACCACACACACACAAACCTCACACACATGCACACTCACACCACACATGTACATGCACATCTTCAGAGAAGTAGGAAGGGTATGTGTGTGTGTGTGGTGGGGGGATGGGCTGGTCATCAAGCACCTCAGTGGGTTAGAAGGAAAATTAAACAAGATGGGCACGTAAAGGGCTTAGCTGGGCACATAATACGTGCTCGATAAAAGCTAGTGATAGTGATGACTGGGGCTCTAACCAGAAGCGAGGAAGGCCAGCCCGAGGACATCTGTGCCTCTGAAACTTTTGTCTTTAGAGCAGGGTGACTGCCCCCAGCCCCACCCAACCCTGCCCCAGGCTTGTCCCACCTCACTTCCCAGGCTACAGTGACAGCCTCCAAGAGTGAGGTTAGATGTCAGGAAGGGTTTGCTGATTGACAGAGATGCGGTGGTGCGTGGTAACGTAGAGAGGCAGTGGCTCTTCCCTCAGGATCTGGGAAAGCCCACTCGGTTATTGGTTATCGGGACCTGGAGAGACGGGAGAGGGGCATGGAGGGGAGGGCCCTACCTGCAGCACTTGCTCCAGGCAGCCACAGGGTCTGTGCAGTTCAGTGGGGAGGATGGTGGACATCAGACCTCAGATGCTGAGGGCTCTGAAGGAAAGGCTCTCAAGACCCCTCACCACTCCCCCAATTCGGTCCCAGAAACTCTCTCAGGACACACTCACCCTTCAGGTCACAGGTCATCTTGAAGACAGCCCCTTCTTCTGCCATGAGTATTTGAAAATGACGTGATTCCTTGTGGGTCTAGAGGCCAAGAACGAGCTTCTGGCTTCAGCTGCCCAGCTCTCTCCTTATACAAAGGAAAAATCAGAGCCAAGAGAAACAATGTGATGTCTCTAGGGTCACACAGCGAGTTCACTGGTAGGAGAAGACCCAGATCTTTCTTGTAAGGCAGGGCGGGAGGATGATGGTGTGGTCCCCACCTATGGAGCCGTTCCTGGGTGCCAGGCCCTGTGTCCTGTGCTTGACCTCCTTGTCTTACTCAGTTCCCATAATAACCCTGGGAGGTTATTGACTCCATGTTATACCAAGAGAGGGGGGCTTAGAGAGCGTAAGTGTTTCTTCCAATGTCACAGAGATCTAAGTGGTGAAGCTAGAATTGGAACTCAGGTCCCTGCGCCTGCAGGGCTCATGTGTGCAAGCCATGTGGGCGCTGGGCTGAGGGGCTGCCACTCCCTCCCCCACAGGGGCCTTGCCAGAGCAGTCATCCTCCCTGGGACACACATTCATCCTTTCCTGGGCCCCAGCTGCATGGAAAATGTGTGTCCTCTGAGGAAAAGGAGGCAGAAGTAAGGCGAGGCCCCAGAGTCGGGCCTGGGCCAGAATGCTGGGGGTGTGTAGGGAGCAGGGTTCTAACCCCTTTGCTCTCTCCCCAGTGAATCTCAGCCTGTTCCCCCCACAGTGGGTCCCGGGGCTCCGAGAGGAACACTGTGGCCCCGGAGGGCCCGTGGGCTTGTTCAGAGAGCCGGAAGTAAAGACAGGCATGGAGTGGGAGACCCAGGTGTCCTGCCTCCCATGCTGTGGTGGCTGGAATTTGGGAGTGAGGGGGAGTGAAGGGGCGCTGGGACACAGAGGAGGGGAAGGGAGAAGGAAACGAAGGTAAACGAGGGAGGGTGGGTGGGGAATGGCATTCAGGGAGCACAGTGCTGGGAGTCGAGACCTGGTTCTCCATCCTGGCCCTGCTGCTGGTTCATTGTGTGACCTGGGGCACATCCTTCTCCTTTCTTGGGCCCGGATTTCCCCATCTGTAGACCACGGGGTTGGACTGAGGGTCTCTGCCGCTCCTTTTAGCTCAGATGATCTATGAAATCCACAGACACCTAGATGGACCTCCTCCCCTTCCTCATCTCTACCCAGGATTCCTCTGCGCTTGCTCCTGGCCACCCCCAGACCCAGGGGTCTCCTTGCTACTCACCTGGGAAGGCCTGGCTGGTTGGGGCATGGAAAGCAGAGCACTGCAGCCTGAGACTGTCATTTGTGATTGAGGACTCTGCACAGCCTTCTCCAGAGTTTGCTGCCTGGGAAGTGACTCATGCCCAGCCCAGCACCCTGGAGGAGGGGGAAATCTTGCTCAGAGCAGGAGGAGCAGAAGACTGTGGGGCAGAAGTGGTAGAGGCAGGGTGGAGGGCACCAGGGCAGAATGGTGAGATGGGGGATGGTTCCTCTTAGGCAGACCTGGGGTAGGTTCGCTTGTTGGCCAAACACAGACTGGGACCCAGACTCACCGATGAGGTAGTGGCAATTGCTCTTCGAGTTCTCTCCCCTTCTCATCACGGTCACTTGCTCTTGTCTTTCTTCCTTATCGCCACCAGGTGGCACAAAGAGGCTATGAGGCTGCCCCACCTTTACTGTCACTTGTTTGGAGTGTGGTGCAGGTGTGGAGGAGAGGACAAGGGTCCCACCTCATGTCTCCCTCCTCCTCCCCATCTCTTCTGAGGGGTCCCGGTGAGTGCTGATCACCAGTGCCATCCCCCCAGTTCTGGACTCACCGCTGAAAGGCTGAAAGTGAAAGCACTGGTGAGATGCTCTGTCCAAGAAGGGGCCCGGTGGGTTGCCCAGGCAGACTGTGGTCCTCCCACCCTGGCTGTGCTTTGTCTCCTTGAGGCTGGGGTCTTTCCACTGTTGGTTCCCAGGGGCTAGTTAGTATTGGGGGCAGAGAACAGACGAGCAGGCATCTGCGAGGACTACCCGTTTCACAACCCCCCAGGAACCGCATGTAAACACTGGAGCACGCGGTACCCAAGCCTGGCTCTGTCCTACCACGGGGACTGCCTGGTCGTCTGTCTCTCCTTCTCTGGGACTTGGCCTCCCGCATGCAGAGGTTGCGTCCCCCCTCTCTGTCCCCCGTGTCCCCGTCGTTCCCTCATTATCTCTCCTTATCTGCTTCCTGCCTCTCCCGTCGCGTCCGCTGGCGCGCGCTCTCTCTCTCTGCCGTTCCGCCGCCCCGGTCGGTCCCGAGACCCCGCGCCGCCCCTCCCCACGCCACCGCGCCCTCGGGTCTCCCTCCTCACTGGCTGCGTCCGGGCGTCCGCGCCCGTGTCACCGCCCCTTGCCGGGTTCCGTGCTCCCCCGCTTCCTGGAGCTGCGGGCCAAGGAGGCTCCGGGAGGGGACGGGCTGGGGGTGTCGCCGTCCCCCTCCCGACGTCGCAGGCTCCCTGGGCCGAGCGGACGCCAGGGCGAGGGGCTGGCTGGCGCCCCGGCCGGATGGGCTGCACCGTGAGCTTGGTGTGCTGCGAGGCGCTGGACCCCGGGCCTCCCTGCAGCCCCCAGCCCCCGGGGAGCCCCCGGGCCCCCGCGCCGCCCAAGTGCCGGGAGCCCCGGGGCTCGGGCCGCGCCGAGAGCAGGCGGCTACTGCTTCAGGTAGGGCGCCGCGCGGGGTAGGTGGCCGGCAGAGCCCGGCTCACCTGAGAGGTAAAGAGCCCCGCCGGGAAAGCGCCGGACAGCGGTCGGGGGGCTCTGGAGCCAAGACCAGGTGAAGGGGCAGCGAGTTAGGCCGAGGTCTCACCTGGCTGTCTTGTGCCCTTGGGAGAAGGGTGATGTAGGACCTGACTCTTAAAAGGACAAATAGTTCAGGTGAGGTTTTAGGAGCCATCCAAGAGGGGCAGGGCTGGGTTTGCTGGGAAAGGCCCTAAAAGAGTGAATTTCCCCCGACCTGGTCCAGGAGTTGACTGTGTGTCCCACAGGTAGCTGGGGCTCTTGCTTCTGACCAGGGCTCTGTAGCCAGGAGGGAGGGGACCTTCTGAGTCAAGGGGGGACCCATTAGAGCCAGGACTGACCTGAAGATGGTGGGGGAGCTGGACCCTCACCCCTGCGTTCTCTGTTCTGGGTAAGTCTTGGAGCCTTGCGAGTAGGAAGCTGACACAAAGGGGTGGGGGAATAAGCCTGTGCAAGGAGGCAGGTGTTTGTTCTGGATGAGGCATCTGTCTGTGAACCAGCAGACCTGGTTTACGTGTGGGCATTGGATTTCTCCAAGGAGGAGGAGTGGGGGAGATATTTGGGGTTACCAGGGACTAGACAACCCTGCTCTAGGCTCCCTGCGTAATCCCAACCTACCTTTCTGTTTGGGGGCTGTGAAGGCTGCAGCCTCCTAAGATTTGTTTGCTGTGTGGGGTTTGGATTATGCTGGAGTCTTACCTCCCTCCCGCTGCGGCTCACAGAGTTTGGGCAACTCAAAATGTATGATGTGGCCACAGCCCCTCCCCCTTATCCCCCTTCCCTGCGGCAGCCCGTGAAACCAAGTGTGTGTGCACACGCGCATGCGTGTGTTGTGCGCGCGCGTGTGCGCACGCGCGTGCGCACCAAAGTGACCCCCTCCACCCCACTTGACTGGATGTCCCTCCAGGTCATAGATTTGGCATATTCGTGGCTGTACTCCACAGTGCCAGGCATAGGGCTACGCTTATAAAGCGAACTCTGTCCTTCCCAAGCTCTAGCTCCAGTCCTCACCACGATGACCGACCACGGTGAGGGACAGGCTTGGTGGGGTGTAGTTGTTGACTGAGTCCTCACGGTGGCTGGTGGCCCAGGGATGATCCTGTTGGAAGCTTGAGTTTAGCTTTTGGCCCTGGGGGAAGGGTGAGGCCCTGGGTGTGTCAACTGGGCAACCCCAGACTACCACCTCTTGGTCCCGTCAAAGGGACAGAGAGTGAAGGTGACACGTCAAAGGGACAGAGAGTGAAGGTGACACGGCAGAACTCTCGGATTTTGGGGCCGTCCCCAGGGTTCATCAGGACTCCTCACCTGCCTCAGAGCCTCACGAACCCTCCTCTGACCTTGAAAGGTTTCAGGGGGAGCTGAGTTCACAGTCTCCCTCCCTTATCTGTTCCTATCTCAGACCCTTCCTGACTTTACTCTCTGTTGGGGGATCTCTGGACTCCCCATCTCCCTCCCTTCTCTGCGCTGCATGCGGCCAGCAGTGGGGTGGGTGCCAGGGGGGCCAGCTGAGGGAGGGCAGGGACAGGGACAGGCAGGCAGGGCTAGATGGAGGAAAGAGCCAGGGGCACTGGAGGTGGGAGATCAAGGAGAGGGGAGAAGGTGGAGGCGGGCCCGGTGCCTGCGTGGGCTTGTGAAGGCCACAGGGACAGGCATGGGGACAAGTGTCTGTCTGCATTCGGATGAGCTGGTTTTCTGAGCAGCCTCTTGAGAGACCCTGGCGCTCACGCATGACTCAGCCGCCTGTAGCTGCAGGATGAAACTCTGTCTCAGTCCCAGCTCGTGCCCACCTCGCCTCTGGCTCCCGCTCCAGCAGGGGACGCTGTTGCTGGTGCTGCCTCCCCTCGCCAGGGCCCCCGTTCACACCGCACCTCTCAGGAGACTTCAGCCACCCTGAAAAGGGCAGCCAGGCTGCCTATCACCTCACCACAGGAGGTGTTTTACCATGTTTTTGTGGTGGATAAACATCTCTCGGGCTCTCAGCCTCCCTCAGGAGTCAGGGCTTAGAAGCTACTCAAGCATCTGGGCTCCCAGCCAGGGCACCCTCCTACTGACAGTCCTGCCACTGAAACGCCACCACTCCTGCCACAGACCCCTCCACCCCCCATTCCATAGGCCAGACTTCTCTCCTTGGGCCACAGGCTGTGCTCACATCACCTTGTCTCCACCCGTAGCCTCGCCCCTCCTCTCTCCCCTCTGGCAAGCCCCCTTCCTACCAGGCCATCCTGTCCTCTTGCCCCTGCATGCTGTCCCCACTCATCCCCCTAAGCAGCCTGTCCTCTTCTCAGACCACAATGCCCTCCTCGCTCTGGTGGCCTCTTTGTCCCCCCAGACCTCATTGCCCACACCTCTCTCCTCCCCTGGCTGGAATTTGTGGCCTGCTCCTCCCCTTGGCTTTGAGAAAGATTGCCCGCCTTGGCTCCCATGCCTCTGAGCCTCAGTTCTGGATTATCGGAGCCTGGAGTAGAGGCCTTGCACGCTTCAGGTGGCCTCTTCGGGGTCCCATGACCGCCCTACACCCCGAGCCCTCCCTTGGCCCCACATAGCAGCCTGCCAGCCTCAGGAGAAGGGAAGGTGGGGCTTGGCATCCCTCCGGAGCATTCCCGCCAAACCTTCTCTGACCTGGGCGCCAAGGGGCCTGGAGGGCATCTCCAGGTGCCAGCCTCGCCTCCTTGCTCTCTGCTGCATCCCAAGACAGGTGGGTGCTTGTGGGAAGGTGGCGGGTGCAGAGGTGAGGAGACTCCGGGCTCCCTCTTTCTCCTCTCTCTGAAAGCCAGCTCCTGGGGTCAGTTTACAAAGGCTTTCTCTGGCTGCTCCCCCATGAGCACTGCCGTCCACGTGGTGTGTGTGTGTGGATTGGAAGGGGTGAGAGGCGAAGGTCTCCCCAAGGAGACCTGGGGAGGTGGTTGCAGTCATCTGATGATGGTTTGGGTTAGAGAGGTGACAGGTCATGGGGAGGGCTTGCTGCGGAGTGAGGCCAAGACGGATTCTGGAGGAGAAGGGACAGGACACGGAGATGGCTTGGAGGTGGGGTGAGAGGGAGTGGGGGTGGGGGTGAGGTGAAGATGACTCCCCTTATCTTACAAAGATGGTAGCTGGTAAGGCTTCATTGGGCATTCCTCCATTTTAGTTTAGTGAAGTATTTCATAAATACAGAAAAGTGCCCGAACTTTCCACAAACTTAACGCACCCCCGTGTCCATGTAACCAGCATCAGTCAAGAAATAGAGCACCGCCCACACCCAGAAGTCCCCCTTCCTGTCCCCTTCCGGGTACTACTTCCCCTCTGAGGGTTATTCATTATCCTGACTTCTACCAGCAGAGACCTGCCTGCTACAGAACTTATAAATGGAGCACATGTGTTCTTTTGTGCCTGACTTCTTCTGATCAACATTACGGTTGAGAATTTCATCCACATTCTTACGTTTGGCTGTAGATCATTCCTTCTCACTGCTGCCTAGTGTTCCACTGTGTGAAGCTATCACTTCTGCTATTGACAGGCATTTGGGTCGTTTCCAGTTCAGGGCTATTGCGCATAGCACTGCCATGAACATTTTCATGCATGTCTTTTGGTGATCCTGTGTTCTAATTTCTGTTGGGTAGACTCATGCACCTATTCTGATGCGTGTCTCTAGAAGACTCCAGCATCTCAAGAATCCGAGGCGTCATTCTACAAAGGGAGCACTTCAGCGTCTTGACAACGTGGATGAGAGACATCCTGGGGAAGGGGAGAAGATTCTCTAGCTCCCTAACATGTCCCTTTGTGGTGACTCTTCTCATCTTGCCACCCACCCCCTGGCCACATGGGGTCAGGTGTCAGAGGGGAAGGAGGAAAAAAGCCCTAGAGGTCTGCGCTGGATTAGGGGCGGGTGGGAGTCAGCTGACGACCTCTCTCAGCTTCACCCACTCTCTGGGGGCAGGCCCGGGTCCCTGGTGGGTCAGGAGTGCCGGAGGTTGAGGATAGGGCCACGCCCTCCAGTCCTTCTCTCTTTCCCGAGGGCAGGAAGCCAGCCACTGCCTCCTTGTTTGATGTACGAACTTGCCGAGAGCCCCTGGCACCAGGACTGAGTGCGACGCCAAGGGCAGGCAAGCCAAGGCAGCCCTGGAGGGGCAGCAGCCTACGAGTCGGAAGCAGAGGCTGCCATCTGCAGAGAAGCCAAGTGGTGGGGAGCGAAGGAGACCCAGGTGATGCCGAGGGTCCAGGTCTTCTTGCTGACTGTCCCAGCTCTGATCCCTAAGTTGACCCCTCCCCATCAAGAGACTCCAGCCCTGGTGCTTCAGGCCAGACCCTCTGTCTCCCAGCCTGAGTAGCCCTAGGGCCCAGGGCAGGAAGCTGGGTCTCCAAACCCATCCCAGGAGTAGGGGATGGAGGGGCCTCAGCTTTTTAGTGTTCCTTTCTGGCCAAGAAGAGGAGAGTTGGGGTGCTTCTGGTAACGTCTGTTCCCAAGCCTGTCTCCCCCGTAAGTCTGTGAGCCACTGTTTTCAGGCCAGAGTCAAGGTTTAGTGAATTTGGTATCTCAGGACGTGTAGCTCAATAAGCGTTGCTCAGTGGATGGATGGGTGGATGGCGAGGGTGGGGCAGGTAAAGATGCCAGAGAAGGAGGGAGAACCCAGGTGGAGGCCAGGCACAGGGGACAGTGATGGGCAGGTGTGGCCTGCTGCTTTTCTGCCTGGGAAGCCGTGGTATCCCCTGGGTCTCAGGGCTTCTCTGGGCACCAACTGGGTGGGTGCAGGTGTGGGGATGGGATCTGAGATAAGACCACCTGGGTCAAGCTCAGGCATGATTAGAGGTAAAATAGGAATGTCTACAGTGTTGGAAGAGGTCAACTGACAGCAGGCGTTTTGGAGATTGAAGAGAGTAGGAAGGGAGATAAGACTCTGGTGGTGGACTGGGACCCGGCAGTGGGCGTCTGTCACAAGGAGGCCAGTTGAGGGGGTGGAGCTGTCTTCTGATCTCAGCTCAAGCTTTCGCCTCTGCCCAGCTACTCTTGGCATTTCTGTCAGTACCCCCTTCTCAGGAACTTCTAGGGGTCCCCATCAAAGCCCATTCACCCCCTCTTCCTGCCACAGCTGAAACCGCAATTGTCAAGAATGGCCAGGTGGGTCCTTAGACTCAATCCTCAGAGGCTTCTGGCAAAGCTTTGGTCTGTGGGCCCTGGTGCCCATGTGTGCCATGTTGGTCCTGTACCCAGTGGAAGCTTCCCAGTTCTCATTTGTCTGCTCACGTCTCAGCCCATCTGCCTTTCCACCCACCTGCTTCTTCCTCCCTTCACCATCTTCTCTTTTCCATCCACCCTTCATCCTTCTCTCCATCACCTTTCCTCTCTCCCACTCACCCACCCTCTGCCACGTCCTGGGTGCATACACTGGTCTTTCCCAGTGAGTCCTCACCCTGTGGTGGGAGGCCTCGTGGAGTGGGCGCAGGTTGGGGGCAGACATCCAAACACATCATCCTGAGACAACGTGTAGGCAGGCCTGTGCAAGCTGTCACCTGGTTCTAGGGCAGGGAGTGGCTCTTCTGCCTGGGGCAGTCTGGAAAGCCCTCCCAGAGGAGGTGACATTTTGACCTGGGTCCTACAAGGTGACACAGAGGGAGCCAAGGCCATTTTTTGTCAGGCCCAGGGGGTGTGGAAGTGTGTATGCCCTCAGGGAGCTGGAGTAGAGGGTGGGAGAGGAGAGTGAGAAAAAAGAGTGGATCAGCATGGGAAAGGCCTTGAATGCCAAGCTAAAGAGTTTGGACTTTAGACTTCTACGGGCCGTGGAGAACCTCTGGAAATCTCAACCAAGGTTTGGGGGGAGTCTGCATTTTAAACTATCCCTGGCACAGGGTGGAGGATGGATGACAGGTGGGTGTGGGGTGATTAGAGCTAGCTGATGGGTCATCCTCACATGGCTGTGGCTGGACCAAATGGGGATGTGTGTGTGTGTGTGTGTGTGTGTGTGTGTGTGTGTGTGTGGAGGGGTGCCCCCTGGAAGCTGCTTCCCTTTCCTCATCACTGACTTCACCTCCACCCACCCCTTCATCCCCTAACCAACAGCCCCAAGAACTCGGGTCCGGCAGGCCAGGAGTTAAGCCGCGAGGTCACCTGGGGGAGGTATGTCCCTGGCTCTCTGCCTTGTCTCTTTGGCTCAGTTTCACCTGCTGCCCAGCCCAGACGTCACTCCCTCGGAGGCTGGGCAGGGGCCAGGCCTCGCTTTGTGGGGACCCTGAGACCCGGGCTGGGCCTGCTGTGTCTGCCCTGGAGAGGCTGGAGGACCAGGAATGGAGGAGGCGGGAAGGAATGGCGATTCCTGGGACCTGGGGCTGTGAGGATCCTGGCTGCAGAGCTCCTTGGCTGCTGCCTCGGGCACACCTTGGTCACGTGGCCGAGGGCGCCAGTGGGGGGTGCTTGGCCAAGGGTGGCAAGAGGTGGGTGGGGTCGGAAAGTGCTCAGGGCCGCCTTCTCCTTCCGCTTCTGCTTGTTTTGCCCCTCTAGCTCAGCCCGCCCCTGCCCTGGGAAGGTGAGGCACTCTTGCCTGTAGGATCAGCATTCTTTGAGGGCCAGAGCTGGCTCTCCTCCTGGTCTCCTCTGTCTCATTTCCGCCTTCTTTCTCTCCTTAAATCTCTCTCATGCTCTAACTCTGTTTCTTTCTATATCTGGCTTGCCCATTCCTTAGGAGTTTCAAATCCCTTTTCCAGCCTCTTTCTTCCCCCCTGAGGCAGGAGGTAGGGTTGGATGGATGGCCTCTCTCTTACACAGGAGGCAGTGTGGAGTAGTGGTTACATACGTGGCCTTCTGGGTTAAACCAAATTCAGCTTTGGGCTTTGCCCCTTCAGGGCTGTGCATCGCTGAGCGTATTATGTAACCTCTCTGTGCCTTGGTTCCCTCTGCTGCCCTTAAAAGCACTTAGGACATCATGGGGCATATCGATAGCATTTTGTAAAGAGTAGCTGTTGGTGTTGCTGTCGTTATGGTTATGGAGCGATTGTTATTAGTCCAAGTCCTCTGAGAAACAAGATGGGATTAAATGTGTAAAGATTTTATTAAGGGAAATGCTTGAGTGAAAGGAAGGAGCCGGGGAAGGCTGGGAGAGCCTTCAGATGGCAATGTGAGTCTGACCCTGGGTGAAGGGGGGACAGAGAGAGCCAGAATGGGATGGAAGTGCCCTAGACCTCCGTGCCCTCTCAGGAGAGTTCAGCAAAGCATACAGGCAATCCAGGAACCAAAGTTGGCAGACAAGTCTCCTCACCCCCAGGAACAGGTCTGCCTCAGAATCAGTGGCGGGGAGCAGCCCGAGGAGGCGCGGCCTCAGCAAGCGTGGATTTCAGTGCACAGCTGGGCCCCTGCTCCTGCCGCAGGAGGTCTGCACGGTGCATTCTAGTGGCAGCCACAGGGCCTTGCGAACTCAGAGGAGGACAGGGCCTTTGGTCCCGGGGTCTGAGGTGGGTTGGGAGGGGTGGAGGGGGGGTGACCCAAGGATCTGGAAGGAGGCAGCAGCCTGGGCCCCAGGATGTCATGCTCCCTTCCGGGCCTGCCTGCTGGGCCTGGCTGCCAGGCCTCCTCACTCGGGGCCTGGCTTCAGGCTGGGTCCTGGCTGTTGAGTTAATATCCTTTAGCTTAGTCGTGTTAATGGTGTGGTGGTCCTGCTTGGAGCAGAGGGCTGACTCCACCCGGCCTCTGACTCTGCTCTCTGTTCCCCTCCCCATCTTCCCTTCCTGCTTGAGGTACCTCGGTGCTGAGCGGGTAACTGAAGCACAGGCACACTGGGCCAGTGAGGGTTCTGGGTAGGGGCATTCAGGAATCTTACCCCTGGACAGAGCCACCCACCTCAAAGGTCATCCTAGGAGAGGCCGGGCAGCTCGATACTACCCCTGATGCTAACCTTGGGTGTCCTCTGGGACTGGCCGGACTGGCCCGGCTGGCCAGAGTGTGGGGCAGGGGTGCAGAGAGCCGAGCCAAGCTGTGACACCATTAGGGGAATGAAGTTGGAGTGGAAGCAAGCGTTTTTGGGCACTGAGCTGAGGCCTTCTGCGGGCGGTCGGACCAGTCCCAGCCCGGTCAGACTGTCCGCCCCCCACTCAGCTCCCCACCACTGCAGACTGCACTGAGATGCGTGAGCCACCCAAACGGCCTCTTGATCCCCAGCCACTCAATATGCTAAGCAGGGCTAATTTATTCCCTTGCTTCTTCATGGAATTGCAGCAAAGCCAGCAGGGGCTGAGTGTGTTGGAGGTAACCGGTTGCGGGGAGAGCAGTTCTCCATGGTTCTCCTGCAAGACCCCTGGGCTCCCTGTATGACTCAACACTGCCTCTCCCAAGGCTGGCCCTGTCGTGAAGGGAGCAGGAACTTGGGGACAGGCAGCTGATGAGTCCTTGCTTCCTTGCTTACTGCTTCCTAGCTGGGTGCCCTGGGCAAACTAATCGTGTCTCTGAGCCTCAGCTTCCTCACCTGTGAAATGGGCACAATAGAGCCCACCTTGCCAGGCTGTTGGAAAGAGTATATGCCAAGCTCTGGGACACAGTGGGCAGGTGGCACTGTTCCAGCCCGTCCACACTCTGGTCTTGTTGGCACCTCTTTCCCTCTTTTTTCACCCTCTGCAGTCTGGACTCCTGAATCCTGAGGTCAGCTGGGGATGGGTGTGCTAGGAAGAGGCTGTTCTCAGAGCTCTGCTCTGGGGTTCAGGGATTGGGGGCGAGGGGTGGGACAGATACCAATAAAATTAGGGAGAGCTTGTAGCAGAAAAGTGTGGAACCAGGGGCGGGACTGATCTGGTTGCAAGTCTGGGCTCTGCCACTGACTAACTTTGTGAGCCTCAGTTTTCTCATCTGGAAAATGGGAATGATAACACCTACTCGCGGGGTTAGGGAGGGGATTAAGTTGGCTGACATAGGTAAAGTTCCGAGCACTTAGCAGGCCCTCAATAAACATCAGTTTCCTTCTCCTCCTGGAAGGGGACTTTTTTTTTTTTTTTTTTTTTGCGGTACGCGGGCCTCTCATTGTTGTGGCCTCTCCCATTGCGGAGCACAGGCTCCGGATGCGCGGGCTCAGCGGCCATGGCTCACGGGCCCAGCCACTCCGCGGCATGTGGGATCTTCCCGGACCGGGGCACGAACCCACGTCCCCTGCATCGGCAGGCGGACTCTCAACCACTGTGCCACCAGGGAAGCCCTGGAAGGGGACTTTGAAGTCATTTGGTTGACCCCTTCACTTGCTGGCTTGGCCAAGGGCCTCACCTCTGAGCCTCTTTCAGAAAGAGGGAGAGGGATGAGGAGAGCCCTGGGCTTAGGGTCTCTGACTTGGCAGACAGGTCAGAGGTCATTTAGCAATAATGATAATAAATGTCCTTAAAACGAGCCTCACATAGTGCTCACAACAACCCTGAAAAGTGATGTGAGCGGGCATTGTCACCCTATTTCACAGATGGGGAGGTTGAGGCCCAGGGAGTGACTTGTCCATGGTCTCATTACTGTAAGTGCAGAGTTGGGATGCGAGCCAGGTCTTAGGGTTTCTGGCTCTCTGCACTTGGCCTGCCTCCTGCCTCTTACCCATTCTCTTTCTGCTGAGCAAGACAGCCTCCCTCAGCTGTACTGGGGTTGGGGTTCCTCTTGTTCTCAGTGGTCTCTTGGGAGAAAGAAGTCATTGTCTTGTTTGACCAGGCGGTCCTCCTGGGACACCCCCCTTCCTGGCCTGGCCTTCAGCCTTGAAGGCACCCACCTTCCCCCCTGCCAGACCCGAGGCAGTGTCAGGAACAGGTAGGGGTTCATCTGCCTTCTTTGGGGCTGGGGTGGGGTTGGTCCTGTTGCCCCTCTCATTCAGGCTGGCCAGGGAAACACAGCTACCTCTCCCTCAGTTGCCTCTAGCAGGTCGGCACTTCTGACTGCCCCCTCCGGGAAGCCACTTCTCGCCCCAGTTTCTCCTTACCCACTGAGCACAGGAGCCCCATGCCCCACCGCTGCTTCCCCTTCCCCTAAGCTCTCCAGCAGCCTCTGTGGCTGTGAGAACAGCCCCCATCTTGCTTCCCAGACCCACTGACCAGGAATTTCCAGCTCTGGGGTCTCCCCTCTCCTCCTCCCCTCCTCCCTCTGGGAGCCAGAGGCCCTTTGTGAAGCTCTTTGTGTGGATTTGAGCTCCCAAGGCAGGGGGACAAAGGGACACCCCTCTCCCCTCTCCATTGTCCTGTCTCTTCTCAGGAGGCCGTGTATGTGTATGTGTGTGTGTGTATGTGTGTGTGTGTGTGTGTGTGTGTATGTGTGTACACGTGCGTGTGTCATGTCCCAGCTTGGCCTCTTTTATATGGGCGGTGGGCAGGGAGAATCTTGAAAGGATTCAGGGATGCAGAGCAGTCTTGGGGCCCCTACACCAAGGCTGAGAGGCCCTAGTGGGAGAAAGGAGACTGGGTGCCTTTGAGGAGGGGGGAATCGGGCTTGGGAGTGATTCTCTGGCCCCGGGAGTGGGTGCTGTCACCCCTCCCCGCCACTGGCTCTCTCTCTGGGTCTGTCATTCTGTCTGTCTGTTTCTCTTTCCTTTCCCTCCCCTGCTCCTTCTCTCTCTGCACAGCTCACTATCTCCATCACGTCCCTCATTCTCACCCTGGCATCTGCCTTCCTTGGCACTGCCCCCTCACCAAGGAGAGACCAGAAAGGTACCCCTCCCTGCCCCTCGATGCCAGTTCCAGGGAGGCCCTGTCGCCTGCTGCCTTCCCAGTATTCTAGCCTTTTCTTGACTTCTGTCCCCAACTCAGCCCTCCTGGCCCTGACTCCCTGCCCTTGACCCCCCCTCTTCCCGCCCCCCCCCCGATCTACAGGGTGCTTCCTCCCAGGGGTACTATTTCCACAGCCTTAGCCGTGGCTCCCCTTTACCCCGGCCAGCCCGATGACCCCACAGTCTAGAATAACACTGAGTGGCTGGCTGCCCGCTGGGGCCTGGCAGAAAATAGACCCATGCGTGATGTGCTTTCAAGGCAGTCTGGGGCAGAGGCAGGGTCCAGCCCACAGGTCCTTCATGGTCTCCTTGGGGGACATATTCCACTGGGGCCCTGGGGCCTCCCCACCACCCCGCTCCGGCCAGAAGCTTGGTTGGAGGGCCTCGGGCCCCAACGATACCTGGGAGGAACTTTCTGGTGCTGATGGGTGACACGTGGGCAGAAAGAGGCGAGCTGAGTGCCAAGATCAAATGAGGATTCCTAGCTGGTAAGTGTCGATGGTTAGGACTTGAATCCAAGCCCAGGCTGTCAGACTGGAGGCAGAGTCACTCCAGCCGTAGCTGGTTTTTTTGCATGCACGTTGAGTTAAGATGAGTTCTCACTCCTAGCTTTGCACTTCTCTTGCTTTAGACTCTGAGCAATGACTCAGGCTCTCCGAGCATCAGCTTTCCTACCTGTACAATGGGGCCACCGCCAGGCACATGGCTGCTGGGTCAGTGGTTGACAGGACTCCCAGGGGACGTCCATAAGCTCACCAAGCTGGTAGCCTCCGTCGCTTTTCAGCCTCAGCTGTGGACCCTCTGTCTCCTCCTGGCCCTTTGGATCTCCCCCTGTGTCTGGGTCTCCATGTCCTCTCTGGTCTCCAGATGACTCCCATCATGGACTTGGGGGCCCTATGGGGTCTGCAGAGCTCTTTGGAGAGGAGAGCCTGGTCTCTGCCATGGTGTGCAGAGTGGGTGAAGGGGCAAGTACAGGCTGGGTGCCCAGCGTGGGCCTCCATCTGGGTTCTGTGCTTTTAAATTCCCAAGAGCTTTTTTACTGTTGCTCTCTGAATATTCTTTTTATTTTATTACCTGCTGTTCTTGTTTCATGGATGCATTTTCTTCTCTGATCTCTCTGAGTATATTACTAACTTTTTCTCAAAGTGTTCTTCCCACTGAATTTCACTTACTTTCTTCAAGTTGCTGTTGGTCTCTATTGCTTCTCCGCTAAGCTTTCCTCAAATGCCTGGGAGCCTGGGTTTTCCACTTATATTTTAAGCGGAACATTAAGGGTGGAGTCTTTGCCCTGGGGGTGGCGATGGACCAGTTGAGGGCTTCCCTGGCTCTCAGGTGTCCAGCTGGGCTGCTGTATCAGGGAAACTGCTGTCAATATCTTTGGGTCTCTCCTCTTGGGCTTGCCAGATCTCCAGAGAAGTTTTCACTTTTCTGCCTCGGGGCAGGTACGGGCCTGGCCGCCTCATATTCAGTAAACACTCACTTGACCCCCTCTTTTCTATTAGTACTCATGCCCTCAACTGTGCCTGGTGGCCCTGGGGCCAGAGCCCGCTGTCTTACCCTTTCCAGGGAATAAATCTCCTGTCTTCTGGTAGGGGTCAGGGAGAGGATCTGGAAATCGAACCACTTCTTCAGTGTCCTACCAATTCTGGTTCAGGTTCACATTCACCGCCGCCGCTCACACCCCACCAAGGTGTTCCAATGCCACGGATCCTGAGCCTTGGAGGGGCTCTGCGCTGAAGAATCTGGCGGCTTCCTGGCTTTTCCGCAGCCAGCTCGGGGTTTAGCTTTCTCAGCCTCACAGTTCCCACACATCCGTCTGCTCTCCAACTCCCAGGATCTTGACACTGCTGTCAGGGGTGATAATCAAAATATTTAACAAGAGATCCTAGGGACTGCGCTGAGAGGCTGGAGAAGGTCCTGAGGCCCCTTATGAGACAAGAATTAGCCTTTTGGGGTCCAGGCGAGGGGCTAGAGCATTGGGAGGGCGGCTGTGCAGTAGCTACTTACCCACTGGACCAGCAGTATTTTAGTTCTTAACAACTGCAGTGGATGTGCTGTGCCGAACATGGCTCCTGTAGTCTCCTCTCCCTCTTTTTGGTTCTTTTTTTGATCCTCCAGGCTTTATGCTTTCCTTAAAACGACAACAACAACTTTCCTGTTGCTTTAGAGGAGTTTCAAGAGGGAGCACGTAAAACGTGTGTGTTCAATCAGCCACCTTCCCCAGAAGTATCCACTTCGCTCCTTTGGGCCGGGGCCTCCTTCACCTGCCGTGGAGTGAGGCTGGCAGGAATGCTGTGACTGGTGAGGAGGGCTGCAAGATGCAGCCTTTTCTTGACCCAGATGCAGGGGATCCTCCACTCCCTTCCTCCTAAATCAGCTCTCTTAGTTATGGCCTTGAGGCCATTGATGGGATGTGAGGTGTGAAGCCACCAGCAGGTGTGAAAAGAGCAGCAGAGGACTGGAGGTCAGACATTAGGAAGCACTTCCCAGCAGCCAGGGCTGTGCAGCCAGAGAACACGATGATCTGGGGAGGCTCTGGAGTTTCCCTTCTGGAAGAACTTTAAGCCAGGAGGGCCCTTGGTTGACCTGGGCTGGAGGGGATCTCCGGGAAGGCAGGGGGCTGACTGGGACGACGCCCGTGGGCCTTGCTGCCTGACCTGCCCCCATGATTGTTGATCTTTTGATTTCCCTCTGCTGCCGCCCTTCCTGTTTTTATCAGTAGAAAGCTTCTCTCCATGGGACGCAGAGTCGCCCCTTCTGTGGGGTTAAGGGATAAGCCCCTTGTGGAAGAGGAAGTTTGGGGTGTGAGGGGCAGAGATATAAGGAGGTCTGGGGATCTAGAAAGAGACTTAAGGGTAGGGCGAGGCCCCAGGAGGCCCCCCTCCCTGGGGCCCAAGGCTGGAGGGGGAGGGGCCTCCTTCAAGGAGATGGGGGTCTCAAGGAGGAAGACTGGGGTGGTTCTTACCTCCAGGGCAGCCCTGCACTGACATCTCTTTATAGTCAAGCAGGGCATAGACAAAGAATTAATTCCCTGTAAAGTAACCTCATTTGCATACTCTTCTACATACTATTTGTATGCTATTTGGGGTCCAAAATGGCCAGAAGTTTCCATTGGCACCTATGTTTCTTTCTCCAGGGGTACTCAGCTCTACCCCCTTCCACTCCTTCCTGTCCTGGTCCCCCACTCCTCATCTACAGAGTCCCAGCCCTGGACCTTTGGCTCCAGGACCCTCACCTTGTCCTGTAGGGGCGTGTTTTATGTGTGTCCATGTACGCTGTACACAATTCCTCTCTTTCCAGGCTCATGTTTGCTTCCTTCCTTTGGCCCCTTAAACAAAATATAGCCCATTTCTAACCAGGGCCCAGCCGTTTCTTTCGAACTTTCAGCAACAATAATGGGGTTCCATCAGCCTTTCCCTAAGAGGGCTCCGCCCTGTCCTCCAAGCTGCTTCACCACTCCCACCACCTCTATCCCCATCCTCAGCCTCTGCACACTTTCCTCTGCCTCCCTGAGACAGAAACTTAAGAAAGGGGACAATCTGGGGTTAGACAGAGCCAGGCATGAGTGGCCTAGGCAAGGCCTGGTTGAGGAAGATGTTTCTGATGGATGAGGAGTAGATGTCTGCATGGGAAGGGTTCCCCTACCCCAGGGATCTAAGATGGCCACGGATGATGGGAATGGGTTTTGGTTTTGGCAAGAGAATCCATACAGAAGGTGCTGGACTGAGTAACGCTGGAGATTTGGGGACCAGGGGGGCAGGGCCGGCCTGTTTTCCTGCTAAAGTGAACAGGAACTTCTAATACTGAGGTATTATGCTAAGTCATAGGAAGTTGGAAGACTCAAACCTGATGTGGGGTTTAGAAGAGGAGAGTGGGGGAATAGTAGGGTGAGACCAGAGGCCTCTCTGGCACTGTGGTGCCTTATTGGAAGTTCTGCCTGTTGTCTAACTTGAGTATTTCCTGCTTAGTCCTGACCATTTCCTCCTGATTATCTTCAGTGGGGGCGGGAAGCTTAGGAACTCACTGCTGTGCTTTCTTTTCTGTCTCCCCTGCTTGAGAGGCATCCTTCATTTCCTCCCTCTTCCTGAGTTCCAGACTCTTCTGGGCTTATGTGCCCCCATTCCACCTCTCTTCTGGCCTGCTTCCAACATCTTCCTAACAATGCTGTTTTGGCTTCATCCTGCTGGGACTCCTGGCTCCTCTTCCTCAGGTTTCCATTCCCCGGATGGCAGTGTGAACTGTGTGTTCCAGACAGGGTGCTCTTGCCCAGGGCTCTGGCGGAGAGCATCTGTCTGGTGGGGGTGGGGTGTGTAGTATGCAGCTAGCAGACCCAGGAAGGGTTTCGGGGTGGGTGAATTTGCTTTTACAGTCACCCCAGCGTGCCCCTCCCGGACCCAGGTTCTGAGATATTTGTCCAGTAGCTCCAAAGAATGCCTGGATGAGTTGGGTCCAGTGCCAGGCATCTTCACGTTTAATTTAATCCTCACAACTACCCATGAGGTTAGGATCCTCGTCTCCATTTTATAGAAGAGGAAATAGGCTCAGAATAGAGAAATAATCTCTTCAAGGTCACAGAGCTGGTAAGTGTCAGGGCCAGGACTCGGACCTTGGTCTCTGCTGGCTTTTACCTCAATCTTTCTCTTTGGGAGGTGAGAGTGCGGACGATGGAGGTGACGCTTCCCATACGTGTCCCCTGGCATGCTCTCAACTGCACTGGGAAGAAGAGCAAATGCAACAGTGCCTGTTCCCCAGATGAGGACACTGGGGCTCCCAGAGGGGCTGTGCCCCAAGCCTAGTCTGGGGTGCTTCCTCCTACCCTTGGGTCCGAGTCCTCACCCCTCACGGGTTCATGACTCTGTTCATCCATCCACAGGGCTGCGATGGGGCCGGGGAGGCTGCATCAGTAACCTCATTCTCTCTGGTCTGACTGGGGCCGGGCCTGCCCTGCTCTATCCAGAAGCTCCCAGACAGAGTGAGAATAGGACATGCCAGAAGAAGCCAGGTTCAAGTGGATCACAAAGGGGGTCTGGACCCTTTTAGGAGGGGGAGGAGGAAGCTGCGTTGTACCATTCAGGTCACGGGAGCAAATGGAAATCTGCAGGCCCAGGAGAGCCTCCAGCCTTGACTTGAAGGGATGCAGGGATTTTACCCACATCTGATGCAGGGTCCAGCCCGGGTGCACTGATGTGCCAGCTCTCCTGGCTTCTGTGGAGTGGTGAAGGATTCACATCTGGGGGTGCTTGAGGTCCTCCCAAGAGCTTGTTCGGGGCCTTGCCCCCCTGGACCAGCTGTGGCCTTCTCCTAGTCAGGAAGCAAATGCCCTGAGAGCCTTAGCCCAGATCTGGCTCCTGACTACAGGGGCTGCAGCTGGGCCCTTGAGGGTCTCAGCTCAGACTCTGCTCTGTGTCTGCCCCTTCAGTGGTCTGAGTCTGGGCTGGCGGGAGTCTCCGGAGCCCCAGGCCCTGCTTGCTTCTGGAACCTGTAGATGAGGCCGTGTCACCTTGTTTCGTGCCTCGGTTTCCCTGGCAGCCTGACTGGTGGCACAGCATGCTTCCTCTCCTCTGTCTTTATTCCTGTCCTCCCCCCACTCCCCTGATGCTGGCCCTCCCCCACTGCTCTTTGTGAGATGGTCTGAGCCCTCCACCTTCCTCTTGCCTTCTTGTCTCCCGACTTCCTTCGCCCTCTGTTTGCTGGTCTCCTGTCCACTCACACCGGCTTTCTCTCGCTTCTCTGGTCGTTGGCAGTCCCAGCCCCACTGCCTTTTCCATCTTGGATGTCTCTCTTGAAAGCTCGGTTTCCCCGCTCCTGTCCTCATGTCCGTCTTGGGGTCCACCTGGGATCTGTCTCAGCGGCCTGGCTCCTCCTGGCCCTCCTTCCTTCTCACAGCTCCCTGGACGTCTGCAGGGCATGGACTGAGAGCCCTGGGCTGAGTGGGGACTGGAGAGTCCTGGGGTCTCGCTTCCTGGCCTCTCTCCCATTTCCTCACTTTGCAGAAACAGTGTAGGGGGTGGGCCCAGGAGAGGAGCCCAGTGTGATGTCGTGGCTGGAGAGGGGTGAGGGGCGCCAGGGAGCGGGATAGAGGAAGGTTGTCAGGTGAGATTGGGGGGTAGGAGGGATCTGCTTATCTGTCTGTTATCTACCTCCGTTTGCCTCTCTCTGATGTCTCTTGCTGTCTGCCAGTCCCTGTCACTATCTTTGCCTTTTTGGGTCATCTTGGTTCTTCGGACTGGGGGCTTTAACCCAGCTCCTCTCCTCCTGTGCCTTCCACAGCCAGCTGCCCTCTCTGTCCAGTTCAGGGGCAGTCAGTGGGCTGCTTTCCCAGGACGGGGAGGGGGCTGTGTGGGAGAGGGCGGGGGTGGGGTGGACGGTAATTGTATCAGCTGGTTCTGGTGCAATTGGGCTTCCCAGACTGGACCTTCCCCTGCCCCTCCTTCCCCCCTCGCCTCCTGCCCTCTCCATTCATCTAACTCCCTCTCCCAGTTCCATCAGAATAAATTAGACAGTCCCTGCTTTAATCTCATTGCGGGAGCCTGGGCTCAGACCCAACAGCCCAGCTCCTCGGTCTGCAGTCTCCATGCTAGGCCCTGCAATGAACACCCCAGGGGCAGAGGCATGACCAGGATGACTGCCGGCCCCTGTTCTCACTTCTCCACCCCTAAGATGCTATGGCTTGCCCGGAAAGGCAGCCCAGGCCTCGGGCTCCCTAGTGGGTCAATACCCACCATCACTGCAGGTCTGTCCCCACCCTTCCCCCACCCATTGATCATGTCAGCTGCTGGGTGGTGATGGAAGTCATTTGGAAAGGGGCCCAGAGGACCCAGGATTTTCAGCCTGCAGAATAGAGAGGGGGTGGAGGTGGGGTGGGGATGGGGGCTTGAATAATGAGCTGCCAGCGTCTGAAGGCATTTATTGTGCCGAGAGAGTGACCAAGTCGTTCTTCCCCAGGCAGGGCAGTCTAAGAGGAAGTGGTCTGGAATTTGAGAGCAGGGATGGAGGTTAGATATCAAGAGGAACTTCCTGCCTGTGAGGGGTCAGAGACCTGGGTTAGTAGTGGCAAAGGGGAGAAAGAGAACTTATGGGCTCACCTCCTCGGGATATCTATAAGAGGGGAAACATTTCCTCTCCTCTCCCTCCTCTCCCGCCTCTGCAGTGTTGTGCTGTGGAAGAGCAAAGAGCCAGGAATGGAGGGCTTTGGTCCATTCTGGTTCTGCCACTTTTTGGTTGTGTGACTCCTGGCAAGTCAGCTTGCCTCTCTGGGCCTCAGTGTCCTCATGTGTCAATCATGTGCTGTCAGGGTTGGGGGCAGGGGAAGGCAGGGGGTCTCTTTCAAGTTTAACTGGAACCGGTACTGGATGTTTGTGAGCAGAATAAGGAGGTGGCCCCTCAGCAGGGGTGGCTGGAGTAGGGATGCAGAAAGATCCCACTGTCCTGGTGCAGTGGCGGTAGGAATCTGGAAAATGACACTCCCCAGTGGCCCTAGTCCAGGGCTGGGGCAGGGACTCTGGATTTAGAAGCAGGAATGGCCTGCCTTTCTTCTTTCTTGTATTCATGCAATCAACCTACCAATCTACCAAGTAACTCATGTTTATCGACTCTGAGCCCTGCACCATGCTGAGTGCTGAGTGCTGAGCGCTGGGTGCTAGGAGCTGGGTGCTGGGACTGCAACCGTGAATGACCGCCAAGTTCCTCTGGGAGCCCACAATCTGGGGGGGAGGGGGTGAAACAGTGAGGAAGTGAGCAAATCTATCAATAAGTGCTATGTGCCCTGAAGACATGAACTTGCCGGTGTCACACAGAGACTGGGAGCTGGCGCGATGGAAGGACTTTAGTGGGGTGATCTGAGAAGGTGACATTGGAGCCCATATGAGATGGGACCCACAGCTCTGGAGGGACCCCAGTTCTGTTGCTGTGTGGGAGTCCTGGACCTTGAATGTGGTTGGGTAGTTTAACCATGAGTGGGGCTGGTGAAATCCGTCCCTGGTGGCAGTGTTGAGGCTCTGGGGATGCCAGTCTTTGAGGTGAGACCCAAGTAGGAGCCCCCTGGGGGCCGCCGGAGGACTTGCTGTGGCTGGGAGGGTGGTGAAATCAACTCTAGCTGTGAGCGAGCAGGTGGGGGGCTGGGCCTGCCGGAGCTGTCCCCGTCTGATGGAGATGGAAGGCTGGGGGCCTCCAGAGAGTGGCCTCTGTGCATCTCTCTTGGTGTGAAAGCAAGACCCAGAGCCTCCGATCAGATGCCCAAGCCATTCTTCCTTCACAGGAGTCGCCTTTGTCTCGCTACAGACAAAACCAGCCGGGGGCACCGTGGCCCTGGAGACATGGGACAGAGGAGAATCTGTGCTTACCCTGTCCCCAGGGAGCTGGTGGCTGTGACCTGCTCTCTTGTTTCCCTGACACCTTCTCTGGATGCCTCTGGGAAGTTTCCCGTTCTTCTCCCGCTTCTCAGGGGTGGTGGGGAGCAGGGGGGATGGGGGGGTGGGTGGGGGCGGAGCAGCCCCCTTTCTGTGAATGTGGCCTCCATCCTACCTGGCTCTAGACTCTGGAATCTCCTCCCTGGCCTGGGCTCAGAATCCGGGTCTCTGGGCTGTGTGAACAAGAGTGGGGGGTGGAGAAGAAATTCCTCCTCCTTCCAGCTGTGGCCAGGCCCACATCCAGCCCTGCTTAGCAGTCTGGACTCTAGCTGAGGAGGCAGAGGGAGGAAGGGCCGGGGTCCCAGGGGTGACAGGGAGACAGGCCTGGGGGTCTGTGGGAGCCTGGACCAGGCAGGGGAGACAAAGCGTCTCCAGAGGATGGGTTAACCCGCCGAGGATGGCGGCCAGCTTTTCACAAGCTCCACTGGGGAGGCCGAGGTGAGGAGCTGGGAGTCTGTTGTCAGGTACCCACATGGGGGCCGCAGAGAGGTTGGGGTCTGATGTGAGGCCGGAGCAGACCCTGCCCAGGCTCATCCCTGTCCGTGGTCCCCTATGTCTGAACGTCTGCGCCTGATCCATTCTGTGAAATCCTGCATCTCTGACTCTGACGCTTGGGGGCCTGGAAGGAGATATGGGGGATGGGATGCGTGCAAGAACCTACCAGATGCAGTTTCTGATGCTTTGAGTGCTTTGAGGAGAAAGAGACTGAAATTGAAAGACGAACTTCTGAGATTGGACCCCCTCCCCACCTTCACAAAAGTTGAAAGAGGAAGCATGGGTATCCTTGCTAAAGCTTTCCAGGAGGTTCTGGGGATCCTGCAGCTGCTCTCCTCAGGGTTCTGATCTCCTCTGGTGATGAAAACAGAACAGAGGACGTGTGACTTCCCATGAGGCACCAAACTCCCGAGGACACATTTCCGTGTCCTGCCTTGGGGGCAGGATTTCGTTGGCCTTCAGGAGCTGCAACGCTGGGCGCGAAGCTCTGTGGAGGTGTGATGGGACCAGGGGCTGGGACGAGGGAGCTGGGGAGAAGCTCCAGGCAGTGCTGGGCCTGGCTTCCTATCTCTGTCGGCCACGGGCTCTTCCCTTCCTCTCTGGAGGGTCACTGGCTTAAGGACACCTCCTGCTGGCTGGTAGATGAAATGAAGGCCCCTCGGCCCTCCTGAGCCCTTTTTATCAGGATCCCCTTGTAGGGAAGGGCTGAACCTAGAAATCACTTCCTTCTCTTTCTTCCTATCTGCTCTTCCTTCCTTCTGTTTGATGAGTGCCTTTCATGTTCTTGGTGCTGAGAAGTCTTAAGAATCCTCTTAAAGAAAATCATCTTGTCCTTCTCTCTTAGTCTAGGCAGGGCCACACTTCAGCCTATCTGAGGAACTTCCTTCTGTTTGAAAAATTCAACCAGTGATTCCTTTTGATTAAACTTTGTTCCACGTGCTGTGGATTAAGCCCAGTTTCCTCACATCTCACGACACAGCCATTTCCTCTGGCGCCAGGGTGGGGAGGCTGTGAAGATCGCAGGCCCCCCAAAGAGGAGGAAGGGCCCCTCTGCAGGCCTGGCACGGACTTCAGCAGTGCCAGGCACTTCACTGGAGGTCATGGGCAAGAGCAAAGGCAGGACCTGCTAGGGAGGGGCTCGCGTATTACCTCTCCGCCTACTTCCGTGACGCGCCCTCCCGCTTTCATCCAGAGCCTTCGTGGTGGTGTGTGTGGGAAGACAGTGAGGGACCCTTTGCTTGGGCACTGTTGAGGGCTGAGGGCCCCAATGTCTGTCTTTCCTCGTCTCTCTAGCCACGCACCAGCAGGGCCCCCTTCCCCCCTCCCTCACTGTGCTCCTGTCAACCTCCCCCAAAGCGCTGAACCTCACTGCCTTGTCTCATGGTGGGGAGATGAACTGGGGAGCGGGGAGGGCCTGAGAAGTCCCATGCGGTGGGGGGAGCTTGGAGGCAGGAGTAAGCTCGCTGAGAAACTCTGTATGTCGGGAAGGAGACCTTGCCTGGAGCCCCTGCAATGCTGGCTCTGTGTCCCCATCCTTCCCTGAGGAAGAAGGACAGCATTGTCTCCCTGAGGACAGAGAGACAGCATTGCCAGGAAAAACAGCCCCGATACAGTGCCCAGGGAAGCCCAGGCCTGGGAGTGCAGGCCGCGGCGGGAGGCGGCGCGCGGGGGTTGGGAGCGCCCTGGCTGGGCTCCAGTCGTCTGTTGCTGTGGAGGAGGCCCTGGCAGGGTCCTGCTCGCAGCGGCCGCAGCTCTCCCGCCCTT
The DNA here is from genome assembly GCF_002837175.3 of Physeter macrocephalus. Lineage (NCBI taxonomy): Eukaryota > Metazoa > Chordata > Mammalia > Artiodactyla > Physeteridae > Physeter > Physeter macrocephalus. The sequence goes on along the minus strand of NC_041215.1, from coordinate 119,825,405 downwards.
TTTCTTTCTGGGCTTGGCTGGCTGGCTCCCCTCCCAGTTTCTCTGCAGGGACAGAACCAGGGGCAGAGCTCACAGCTGCCTCTTTCAACCTCCCCGAAGTCTGTCTGTGGGTCTCCCTCTGCCTTTGTCTCTCTGCGTTCTCTCTCCCTCTCTCCAGAGTCCAGCACCTCCTCTCACTCTCTCTTCCTCCTGCTCCCTGGTTCCAGGGTCACAGTATGGTGACCCCCAAACAATTTTCCTGAGAGGCCCCCAAGCCCTGTTCACATCCTCTGAGCACAGCAGGGGCAGAGAAGGGTCCCTGTTCTCCAGTGGCGGCCATGGGGCAGGACGTGATGGGACGTGGTACACCCTGAACCCCGAGCGGGAGGTTCAGCCATAGCTGTCGGGGGGCGCAGGCAGCTCTCGTCAATCTGAGTTGGTTCAGCCTCTTAGGCAGGGACCCTTCCAGCTTGTGGGGGGCGTTTGGACGCTCAGAGCTCCCTCCTGTAGTTGGCTGGAGAGAGATCCGGGCAGAGTCGTCGAGGTGTTGGCCAGGGCCAGAGGTTGGTGAGTTGGGACAGCCCGTCCAGGTTGTGTTCGGTGTCCTGATGTGCATGCCAGGCCCACGGATGTTTCTGCTTCAGTCATGGAAGCCGGAGGTCTCCGTTTAAGTTAATCACATTATGCTCTGGGGAGCAATGTGGAAATTAGAGTGAGGTCTGGAGGGAATCCGCACACACACACACACACACACACACACACGCACACTCACACACTCACTGCAGCTTGGAGCACAATGCTGCCGCCACGCCGCTGCGCCTTCCCCGCAGGTGGTCGCCTGGCGTCTGGCACCGCCTCTGCTCTGCCGCTCAGCCTCTCCTGCGAACCTCTCCCCAGCCTCCTCCGAAGTTGCCGGGGTGCCTGCGCCCGCCCCCGCCCCCCCTCCCCCCACAGTCCGCCTGGGAGACCGGCAGGCGGAGGCTGTCACAACGAGGGGAGGAGAGAGGCAGCGGCTGGAGGAAGTCCCCGAGGGTGGAAGCGCCCTGTAGCGCCCGCGTCTCCCGCCGGGGCTTCCGGGGGAGATGGAGCCACGTCGGGGCCTCGCCTCGGGGGCCCCGTCGAGCTCCTCCCGCTAGAGGGGCCGGGACCCTCGGGCTGCTCCTGCGGGGCTGAGCATCCGGGAGGCCACGGGGCGGGTCTCTCGCCTTCCTCCTCACCACCTCCCCGGAGCAGCCGGTCCTGCTTCCGACCCTTGCGCCCAGGGCGCGCACGTCGGGGTTAACCATGACTCAGCTGAGCTGGTGCTTCTCCTGCGTGATTCGATGGAGCAAGTACCTCTTCTCCTGCTTCCTGCCCCTGCGCTTCTGCCTCCGCAGACAGGTAAACTCACCTGGCATCTGCCCCACCCCTCCCCGACAGGCACTCTCCTCCCTCTGTCACTTAGGCGTCAGGTTTATCACCCTCTCGCCGCCCTCAGGGACACCCATCTTGACCGCTGTCAGCGTGGCTTTCATGAGAGTTTAGGGACTCCTGGGGGAGCCCCCACTTATGCATGGATCCACAAGGGGGAGTGGCTGCCTCACCGCCAGGGCACAGCATCCTGGAAGTCTGAAGGATAACACTGGGGTCTGTGCGAGGGCGCTGGAGAGCTGGGCACAGAGGAACATTTCTGGGGGCTTTAAGCGTCCCTCTCAAGTTTCTGTGGGAAGGGAGGGCAAGTTCCTGGAAATGTCTCTTTTTCCCCCGATGGGTTCAGAGGATTCAGAGTTAAGGCTGAGATGTAACAGAGTGAGATGGAAATGAAGCTGGTGGACGTCAGGAGGGATTTCCTATCCAGGAGGATGGGGGACCAGGGAACCGGACATGGAAAGGACGTGGGCTGGGGCAGTAGCTGGCTTAGTGAGGGAGGAGGGGTCTGGTGGGACCCCCAGTGCTGTGGATGGGCGTGTCATGGTTGAGCATCTTTCTCCCAGAGAAGATCCTTGACTGTGCCTTCAGGGTGTGTGTGCTTGTGTGTGTGGAGGGGGGGGAGGTTAGGGAGAGAGAGGAGGTGGGTCATAGCTGGCCAGCAGAGTAGGGAACTGGTAAAACTGCAGGTAACCTTAAATCCTCCCCTGGAGGCACAGAGAGAACCCCAAGAGCATGACCTCGAGCCCCCAGAAGACTCCAGTGAGGGGAAGGATTTCAGGGACTGGGGGGTCTGGCCTTCTGGTCCCTTCTCCATTCCATAGGGAAGCCAGAGGGGCCCCTGTCACATGGGGGAAGGGGACTCAGTGGCACCCAGGCTGAGTGCCAACTGTAGAGCTTGTTTGCCTGGCTTTGAATTCTGACTCTACCATCTGCCAGCTGTGGACCTTGGGCAAGTCACTTACTCTGCCGGTGCCTGTTTTCAAGCATGTAGAATGGGGATTATAAAAATACCTATATCGCTGGGTTATTGTGAGGATTAAAGGCAGTAGGACATTTGAAGTGGTTACCAAGTGCTTTCTCTGTATTAGGTACTCAATAAAAATTAGGAATCTTTTCTTTATTCTTGTTGTGACTTTCCATGGGGCTCTCCCTCCTTGTAGACCTTCAGGCAGGCCAGAGATGGGGTATGTGGGAATGGAGAGATTTCTCCCAGTATACGTTCTTCCCACCACATGGATAGGAAGGAGTTTTCCACTCCATAAGAAGCTTGACTGTCCAACGCCTCCTCCCAGGTGCTGTCTCTGGGACTCAGTTTCCCTCACTGCCACTCCGCAGTGGGGAAAAAGTGCCAGCAGGCTCCCGCTCCAGTCACCCAAGGTGTGCTTTGAAATCTTCTAGCAAAATGCACTGTCTCCAGTGATTGGCTGAGAGGCAGGCGCTGCGGCTGTGGACCACAGGGCCAGAGCCCCATCGGCGTTCTTGTGGGCTCTGAGTTCAGAGGCTGCGGAGTCCGGGTTTTCAGATTTGGGAAAAGGCAGCCTGCAGCGGGAGTGGCCAGCCGAGACCAGGTCAGTCGGACCCCAGTCCACTTGGTGATTCCCGCTCCTCATTTGCAGAGGATGAGGATGACATCACTCCTCCTGGGCTAGGATTTGAGCTGGGGGCTGGGGGTGAGGGGCTGGGTGATCAGCTGCAGCTGCCTCCCTCCAGCCTTTGAGGGCCTGAGTCAGGCAGGAAATTAGAGCTGGGGAAGAAGTCAAGATCACCGAGTTGAGCTCTGGGAAGGATTTTATTAAAAATTGTTGCGATTGGGCCCAGACACTGTCCCCATCCAGGGTGCTGATGGAGGGGAGGTAGGAGAAGGGGGTGTGAGTGGAGTTCCCTCCTGGGTCAGCTGGAAACTGAGGCCCATACAGGGCCTGGTTGGAAGCTCACTTTCCATCTTAGGGAGCATTCTGATTTCTGAAGTGCAAGGGGGAGACCTCCATCTTATACCGGAGGGGTAGTGGGCATAGGGGCAGGGGTCTGGACCTCCCCTGGCCCATAGGGTACCTTGGTGGCCATTAGGATGAATGTGTCTTGGGTCAGGCTTGGTGAGTAGAGCATGGACGCGTCTTCAGCCCCCACTCACCCCTTGGCTACACCCTTGTTCAATGAACATCCTGTCCAGTGGTACATGGAGGCTCTGCTAGGGCTCCAAGCCCCCCAGAACTCAAAGGCTGAGTGTGTATGGGGGTGGGAGCAGGGAGAGGCAGCATGGCTTATCTGAACAGAAGCCCTGTGGCCAGACCCTGTCCTCACCCAGGTCTCAGGCCCCAGGGCTTGCTAGGACTGTGGTTTTTCTCTTCTGGTTGGCTCTTCTAGAGCCACTAGGGAGCCGGTTGGTCTCATCCTGACCCAGGTGGCAGTGCTGTCCTCGGCTTCCCTCTATGTGTCCCCCTTCCCCCTGTCCCCTCTCCCCCGCCCCAAGCCAGACCCGGACCTGGGCAGTTGACATTCTTCTTGGAGCTGCAGCCCTTGAATGAGGAGTGGGGAGGACAGCTAACACATCACCTCAACATGGGACCGTAAGCCTTAGTCTCTGGGTGATGGTATTGCTAGAGAAGCAGCAGGAAAATTTTCAATCCCCACGAGATGTGGAATCAGACACCCCAGATTGCGTTCTCACACATACTACCTGTGTGACGCTGAGCAAGTTGCCGAACCTCTTTGCGCCTCAGTTTCCACATCTGTAAAATGAGAGCTGGCCGGAGGCTTAAGTACGACACCACAATTAAGTGTCTGGTTAGTTAGTATTGATCTCTCCGCGGGCAGGGGGCGGAGCCCGAAGGAGCCACGCAGTTGCCGATTCCTGGGTCCCGTGCTGTTGGGATCTGCATTTGGACGTTGATGGGGAACCCCAGCACCAGCTCTGCACCTGCCTATTTGGTAGGAGGTCCCTGCGACTGGCTGCGATGAGGGCTGTGGTGTGTGCAGCCCCCGTGTGAAGGCAGCGGGCTGCAAGGTTGGCAGGAGAAAGGTGAGAGCATGACTCTGGTCCTACAGTGACTGGACAGCTGGGTGCTTGCGAAAAATCTGGGGCCCGGGAGCCACAGCTCTGTGACCTCAGGCTGGTCCCACCCCATCCCTCCACTGCAGTGTTGTCATTTTTTTAGATGAGGGGGCTGATTAGGTGAGTGGTCCCCCAAAGCCCAAACCCTCCTGGCAGACTTATTTAATTTAATCCGGCAGAATGATTTTTAAAAAAGAAAAAGCCGATGTTTAAAATTTTGCATTGTTCATATTTTATATAAAAGATTTTATAAGATAATATAGATTTGGGGCTTCTCTTGACAGATCAAAATATTTGACAGTGTGGGCTCATGTTGCTGACACCACAGCAGCTGTCACCGAGGAGCGGGATCCCCTTTAGCTGGGCCTGCCCTCTCCAGGTCCCCAGAGACTCCTTACCTGCTACCTTCATTTAACTTCCGTCAGACCCCTGAAGGATCTGACTGTGACCCCTGGAAAGGCTCCAGGTCTTTCCAGCTCTGATGTTCTGTGACCTTCAGATTCTGTGACCAGTGGTGACAGAGGAAAGACTTGATGCCATGTTAGGAGATGGGCTGACAGCAGGAAGAACTTTTTGATGGACAAGTGTGGAAGGATAGGAAGAATGGATTGGAGGGAGCTGGGGCCTTGGCCTGGGAAATCTGTGGCCTCACAGGAGGTGGAGCTGGAAGGGACCTTCGAGACCATCAGCTTGGTCATTTCACAGGTGAGGAAACTGAGGCTGAGAGGGGGGAGTGCCAGGCTCAGGCTTACGAGGCCTGTTAGCTCCGTTCCTGCCCTCACTCACTTTTCCCTCAGCTCGGCCCACCTCTGGGCCCAGCGCCAGCCCCAGAGCCTGCAGTCCTGGCTGTTTCTTCAACTGGCTACTGAGCCAGGGGCTGGAGGGCAGTAGGCAGCGAGCAGGAAGGCTCTGCATGCAGAGGGGAGAGTGGAGTTAAACGCCAGCTGCTGCAGAAATGGCCGGGGCTGTGGGTGGCAAGGCACAGGGTGGGGGGCCGCTGCTGAGGCAGGTACCCGGTGTCTGCTGTGCGTGAGACCCTGGTCCAGGCGTGGGGTGGGGATCCCAGGATGGGTGATACCGCTTCAGCCTCTGGAGAGTCTGCATCCTGAGAGAGCTCAGAGGCCAGGGTGTGGCAGGAAGAGATGGTGCTGAAGATAGGTGGGTATTACAGGCATTTGCAGAGGTATGCAGGCGAGGTATGCCCAGTGCCCTTTCAACGCCCTTTCTGGCCCACTCTGGCCCCAGAGGAAGGTTTGGGAAGGGGTAGTAGATGGTAAAAGTAGGAAAATACGTTAGGACCCATTGATTGGTAGAGTGATTCTTTGCTTCTTCAACCATGTCTGGCACCTGCTGTATGCCAGGCTCTGGGGATACAAAACACAGGACATGTCCTTGCCCAAGGAACTCTCCCTGTCTGGGGTGGGGGGAGGGGACACCAGCTGTGAAGGATGAATAATGTGTAACAAGCCTGAAATAGGGTCATTACATAGAGTTGGAGACACCTCAGGTGGCAGAGTTGAACATTCAACAGGGAAGATGGTGGATGGGTAGCAGGAAGAACTTCCTGACAGTGAGAGGTTAAGATACAGGAGAGACACCCATGGTCTTGGAAAAGGGGAATTCTGGGCACAGGGTTCCTCTGAGGGGACCCCCAGCGCTAGGGTTCTCCACTCCCATTTTCAGTCCCGGCTGAAGGGACTGGGGAAGGAGCTGGCCTGGGGGCTGCAGGGTTTCATGGGAGGCCAGACAAGTTGGTGTCGCTTGACTTGGTCTTTGGTCTTGTTGTTTAGCATTTCTGGGAAGCAGCAAGGTGATTTCTCAGAACTCCCAAGATAGCTGCCAGCAGGCATATCCTCTAGTGACGTTGGCAGCAAAGGGCTGTGGGAGCAGGCGGAGGAGATGGTGGGAGTGGGCGCCGGGGTGGCAGGGCTGGTGATGGTGGCTAGGGGCGGGCTCAGAGGCCCCCAGAGAGGCCCCCTGAAAACCACTCTTCCTTGACTGCCCTGGGCTTCAACCGGAGAGAGGGAGGGTTGGCAGGAGCGTCCATCTGTGGACATGCCCAGCGGTGGCTGCAGGGCCAGCTACATGTGGGACACTGGTCCATTTCAGTGTTGGCTAAACTGTCAGTTGAGCCCTGGCAGGCTTGGGAGGGGATATCCAGAGGCATTGTGGTTCTGGAAAGGGATGCAGGGTAGGGGCAGAATCTTTCATTGCCCCACAGCTCTGCAGAAGGACTTAGAGAGATGTGAGAAGGGCCCTGATTCCTCACCTTGTCGTCTTCATCAGAACAAAGACTCTTAACTCAGGTACCTGCTCCAGGAGGGACCAGAATTAGACAGCTTGCTTTAGTGTCCTCCCCTGACTTCTCAGAACCACCAAGTAATAGAGTCCCTTGTGCAGTGCACAACCTGCACATCCACACGTGGCAGCCTTTTCCCAGACAAAGTGTGAATGTTTCCCTCTCATTCTGGGGTTTCCTAGGTAGATGTCCTGACTGGACTATGGGCTGGGAGCCAGTACACCTGTCTGGGCAGGTCCTTCTGAGGGGAGAGGCTGGTTGTAGAGACTGTACCCTGGGGTGGCGCCGTGTGTGAGGCTGACAGAGTGGTGAGGGCAGGCTCTTGGGTGCATGGGAAAGAGAGGCAGGGGATATATAACCCTTTTTACATGTGGCCCAGGGCATCTACCCCATGCTGGTACGTGTGCATAGGAGCTCAAGCAAGAGGACTTTCTTGCCAAGTTACTCAATCCAAGAAAATGGTCTCAGAGTGTCTCCTCTGGGTGGGGCCCTGTCCTCGTCACTCTGTGTGTTTATGTGAGCTGGACTGTGTGTCCTGGTGTGTGTGTCTACAGAGTGGGGGTGGGGCTGAGCCCTCTTTCCCTCCCCGGGAGGCTCCAAAAAATAGAAAATAGAGCGGGGTGATTCACCAGCCCCACCCACCCTTACTTGGTCCAGCTGCGGCCAGAGCTCAAAGAGGAAAGTTTCTGGGGGGGATGGTAGAGGGGGGAGTTGAGACAATGAGGGCTCGGGGCCGATTTTGCTGGATTCCCCTGTGGTGCGCCCTGGGAATACATTTGGATACCCCTCTTCTTCTCCCCACCCCAGACCCCAAACTTCTGGCCCTGGGCTAAGGTGAGGGGGAGGGGAGGGAAGGGCTGGCGGGGGCGGGTGGGGGGACAGTGCGGGGGGAGAAGTAGGCACGTGGAATGGTGGGAGGTGAAAACTGGGCCCAGGGACAGGAGCAGGGGCGGTGGAGGAGGAAGTGGGGAAATGCAAACCAAATGTTGGCCCGGGGCACAGTCAAGAAAAACAGACTCTCGCGGGAGCCTGGAGCGGGGCTCCTTTTAGGAAGGGCAGGAAGGGCTGGGGCAGATGTTTGGAGAAAAGAAAGAAAGAAGGGGAAAAAAAGTAGGAAAAAAGTTGGAATGAAATCCACAGCCCTGGGGGCAGGGCCGTTCTCCAACGGTCTCAGGCCAGGCTTCTGGAGTAAAGCGTGGCGTGGGCTCTGAGCTTGCTGAATGGGCACCAGGGTGCCCTGGGCACTGACCTAGCTAAGTGAGTGCAAGCGACTTTGTGTTCCGAGGGCAGGAGGGCATGCGTGTGTCCTTGGAGATGGGATGGGGCTGAGGAACCCCAGCTCAAGCGGACTGTGCTGTCCCATGTCTGTCTGTCCCTCCATCAGTGGTCTGGGGGTGGAGGTCTGCAGTAAGTAGAGCAGACTCCAGGCCTGGCAGTGTCAGATCCAACTAGATGGCAGGAGCAGCTTGGTGGCTCACAGGGGTTGTGCGTCTGGGGTTGTGTGTCTGGGGTGGGGGGTGGCTTCTGGGGGGAGGGGCTGTCTCCAGTAGCTGTCCTTTTGCTCTGCTTCCTTCCCACCCCCTGCGAAGCAGGGCTTCTGACCCCCAAAGCCACCAGTGGAGCTGGGAGGAGGGAGGAGACAGGAGGCTGGGGCTAGGGGGTGGAGTGGGGGGAGGAGGAGGAGAAGGAGGGAGGGTGAATTGGAGGCAGGCAGGGCGAGCGCCGCAGATGCTGGCTGAGCCAGAGCGGCCGCTGAGGACTCAGAGCTCCCTTCTTCCTGCTTCGAGGGGGCTGAGAGCCCCAGGGACGGGGACCCTCGAAGATGACGTGGATCTGTCTGTCCTGCATGCTCTGGGTAGGTGTGGTAGCGTTAGCTAGGAGTCGAACCCCCCCCCCCCGCCCCCACTTCGACCTTAGCCTTACCGTGAGAGCCTGGGGTTGGGGGAATGTTGGTGGTGAAGGAGGGGGCCTTTCTGCCTCTGAGGGACAGAAGGAAAGACTGACTGGAGTAGACCCTCAGCCTGAGTCCGTCCCCATCAATGGGGCCCAGGCCCCGGTTCTGCTGGTCAGTACATCCCCCCTCCCCGGTGTCCTCTCTCCCGGTTGAGTCCAGGAGCTGTAAGTAGAAGGAAGCCATCAAAAAGTTTGTTTCCTTTTGGAGCCACTTCTGTCTCCATTCCCACCCCACACTGGGGTGAAAATTCTTCACCCCTCAAGTTGCTCAGCCTAAGAGTCTGAGGGGGGAGCAGTGGTAGGGGCCTGAGGAACAGGGGGCATTGACCCAGAAGATGAAATCTGGAAAAGCCAGGCTGGGGAAATGTTCTGCTTGGGTTCCATCACTTTTACCCCAATTTCAGCTTCTACCCGCTGCCATCCCCCCACACTCCACAGCCCTCCCATCCTTACCAAGACCTCCCCCGACCCCCTCCAGTCCCAGAGGAGGAAGCCACGGCCTCCTCTTTCCCCTTTCTTGGCCCCAGATTCAGGAAGGTGTGTGTCGGCGCAGGGTGCTTGAAGGGTGGGCAGGCAGGGTCCGGGGGCCACATGGTGAGGGTTAAAAGTCTTGAGGCCAGTCAGGGGCAGAGGCTCCTGGGAGAGAGGGGGCTGGGAGAGGGCTGACTGCTGCAGGAGGGGAGGGGGCAGGGACGGGAGACCCCTTCCTCAGAGGGGCTCCGCTCTCTGGGCTGGGTGAAGGCATGCACAGGGGTCAGGAGGGCAAGGAAGTCATCCCTGGCCGAGGTTAATGTTGGTCTCAAAGAGAGTGATGGCTCGTTTGGGGGAGGGCGCTTCAGGCCCAGGATCCAGATGTGGCCTTTCCTGCCCCTTTCCCTGTTCCGGCCAGTCCTTGGGAGGGCCCTCCTCTGCCCAGGCACGCCCAGGCTGAGGACAGTGGTGGGAGATCAGACTTGGGCAGTCAGGTGTACTGTGGGCAGAGAGGGAAGTGGGGAGGGGGCCGGCAGGAGGGGGTTTGGTTGGCGTGTGGGGCTTGGGTGTGGGCGTGGGTCTGAGTAAGAGACTGAAGGTGTCTGGAGCGTCCTGCACAGAGGATGCATCAGGGGTTCGCTGGGCTTCTGTCAACATCTGTATAATGGGAGCCTCGGCCAAGGTCATTTCTCCAGCCCCTTTCAGCTCCCTGGGACAGACTCTGGAAGGCCTGAGGATGGTGCTGAGGAGAGAGGCTGGCAGGGAGGGAGGCCTGCGGTGGGAAGGATGGCAGTTAGACTTCCAGGGGTGATGCTGGTGTGGATGGAGACAGGGCCACGTCAGCGGAGAGGCTCTGGGAGAAGCGCTGCACGGCTCTGAGCCTCAGTTTCCCTGTGGGTAAGACGAGGGTGATGGCGGGCAGGTGCAGAGAGGTGAGCATGAGTGCCTCGTCCGTGTCACTTCTCTCCCTGAGAGCTGGGGACCAAGGGCTGGTGTGGATGCAGCCACTTTTCTAAGGCCCTCCCCTCACCCCTTTTCCTGTCCTCTCTCCTGGTGTCTCCCCGCCCCTGTCCCCCCGCAGCTCTGTGAGACAGCCCAGCAGGCAGACTTCTGTGGGAGTGGGAAGAGGCCGGTGGGAGTGGGCTGGGGAGAAGGGTGTTTTCTCTCCATCCGGCCACCTTTCCGGGTGGGCCTCTATGGGGCTGGGGTGTAAGTTTGTAGCAGGAAGGGGAGGGGTAGCTGGTGCGAGTTACGAGTTATGGAGAGGGGGAATGGAGGTCCTGGAGACCTTGACAAGGGATCTGCTTCCGCCTTGAGAGGCTCCTGCTGGTGGGAAGTGCGTGGACTCTGGACACCAGGCAGGGCTAGGCTCAGATCCTAGTTCTGTCATTTACCAGATGGGCAGCCTTGGGTACAGCGGTTCCCTTCTTGAGCCTCAGTTTCCTGATTCTGTAAAGTGGGGAGAATAATATACACCTTGTCTGGCTGGGGTGAGGACAGAGACACAGTATGTCAAAAGACCAGGTAGCCAGGCACTCAGTAGGTGCTCAGTAAATGCCGGTCCCTCCCCCACTCCACAACCTCCTTCTTGGCTCACGGGATCCCCTGTATTGCAGATCTGATGTGCCGGAGGATCTCCCCAGGAATAGCTGCCGACATTTCATCCCAGAAGTAATCTATCTGTAACGCGTAGTTTTAACAAGCTCTAGGAATAAAAATCACTTTATTAGCTGAGGAGCCGAGCTATATATTATGCATAACTTGATTTTCTCATCAAATGCTCCCATTCGCTATTACATATTCAAGCACGGTTTATTTAGAAAAGAATTACATGTCTATTAATTGAGGCTTTTTGGTGTTCCACGGATGGAGTTAGAGCTGCAGGCCTTTCCTTCTGGAGGGGCTCATTCTGTTTTCAGGAACTGGGAAGGGGCTTATTAGATGGGGCTGAAAGAGCCACAGGCATGACTGGGGGCCAAGTACAGCCCTGGCCCTGCCCTGAGCAAGCCATGTGGCGTCGGGCTCGTCACTTGATTTTTCTGGACCTCGTTGAAGCTGACCTCTGAGACCACTTCCAGCTGCAGACAATGAAGTGTTCTCTTTTCTGGAGCTGGTGTCCTTCCCAGCGCTAAGCACACATTTTTGTCAGAGGGTCCTCGTGAGCCCCCGGTTTCCTGGTGTGCAGTTCTTGCCCTGTGTACCCCACTCTGACCCCTCTGTCCTGAACTCACTCTCTTTGGAGTTTTGTGAACCTGTAAGGGCTGTGCCCACTGGGGGCCTCCTTGCCACGCGTTTGGGAGCTAGGCTGGGCTGCGTGACACTGACAGGGTCTGAAAGAAAACACCCCCTTTGCAAAATGTTTCAAAATGGCGTTTGAGGCACAAAGTCAGGGAGCAATACCGTACTGTTTTTCTGCGATGATCAGTGGGAGTGTGGCAGGCTGGCTGAGAGCGCAGTGCCTGTGTTTCATCCTGGCCCTGTGACTCGGACGCTCTGTGGCTTCGAATCTCTGTTTCTCAGTTGGTTTCCCCAGCTACCTATAGCGTAGTTAAGTTTTAAAGGAGCCAATACACTTCGAATAGCGTTTCTCCCCCAGTAAGAGCTCAAGAAATGTTAGCTCTCTTTGGCACATTTCAAGGCCACGCAGCAAGTTAGAGTCAGAGCTAGGACCTGGCCCTCCTGCGTCCCCATCCAGGGCTTTCCATTCTGGGAATACTTTGGGGAAGGGCAGGAGGGGGTGTGAGGATGATGTGAAGGCCCAGAACATGCAGGTCTCCTGCAGGCAGCGTGCACAGGGTCAGAGCACGGATGCTCGGTGTGTGGTCTGGGCAGCCACGTAGCCTCTCTGTGCCTTACCTGTGTCCATTTCCTTGACTCACGCAATTTCATTTGAACCTCGCTGTAATTCTGTGAGGTGGGAAGGGAAGGGATGGCTAATTCCAGTTTCTAGCCAAGGCGAAGGGGACCCACAGAGGGGAAGTGGCCTGTCCAAGGGGCCACATGGCCACTGGGTTCAGTGCTCCTGAAAAGAGGAAGGGTATAGGCCAGGGGCTTTGCAGCTCTGGGTCGAGGGGTTGGTGGCCAGCAGCCTAAGGATAGGAAATGGTGTTGGGGAAGCACTGTGACAAAGAAACCATCCAGTCGTTCTGCCAGGTCAACACCCACCCACCCGTGTTCCCGTCCATCTATCTCACCAATGATTATAGAGTGCCGACTTTCTTCAAGAAGCTTGCAGATATTGGGTGAATGGTTACAATAAGATGGGTGTTACCAAGAGGGAAACTGTGGGGACATTTAAGGGGGGACCTAGCCTAGATTGGGGGAGAAGAGACATATCAGGAAAGACCTCTTGTGAGGTGAACTTTAAACTAGATCCAAAGATGAAGCTGAGACCTCAGAAATCCAAGTGCGGGAAGTAAGAATAATTGACAAAGGATAAGAGGGGGGTAAGCCAGCCCGTAGATGGCCTTTGGACAGAGGGGTCCTGACGACGCAACTGCCGGGGCTCCTCCAGATCACACAGGCAGCAGCTGTGGACACACCCTTGGAAGTGGTGGTAGTGCCATGGTTAGGGGCCCTGTCTCAGACAGACCTGGATTTGAATCTTCGTTCCATCCTGCCCTCCTCGTGTGTCGCAGAGCACATTCCTCAGCCTCATCATAAGGTGTTGTTGTGAGGATTCAGTGAGGGAATCTGTGCCAGCCCCTCGCCGTGATGCCGCGCCTTCAGACTATCCACATCTCTGTGCCCTCCCACTCCAGGTGATGATTTCATGTTAGAGCACAAAAAAAGGGACCTGAGACTCGATGCTCAAAAATGTTGGGATGTGGTTTATGAAGGAGCCAAGGCGAGAGAGAGAGAGAAGCAGGCTGATGGCGAGAGATGGTCCAGCTCAGGAAGCCGAGTCATGGGCCGAGGGCCACCAGGTAGAATCCCGGACTCCCCAAGCCTCCGCGTGCTCCTCTGTCACACGGGGAGCTCAGTTAAAGCCACTCTCTGCATCCTTCCTCCCATGGAGATCCAGGGCTACTCGGTGTCAGAGAGCTTTCTCCTCAGCCAGGTGATGACAGCACCTCAGCCCGTGTTCTGTCCCCTGAGGGCAGGACAGTGGGAGTGGGTGTAATTACACTAGAGCGAACCGAGGTAACGCTCCTTCTGACTTGTTTTGGGCTCACCCTGTTCTGGGCACAGGGGCCATGCAGCAGAAGCACGTGCAGATGTGGGCACCTGGCGGACTAGTCCAGCGCACACACAGGCGTGACAACGTGAATCAGAGCCCGATTCTGGTGAGCGCTTACTGTGTGTCAGGCGCTGTTCCAGCGTGTTTTCAGGCATTGTCACAACCTATGGGCAGTTGCTATGATTAGCCAGGTGATGATTTCATGTTAGAGCACAAAAAAAGGGACCTGAGACTCGATGCTCAAAAATGTTGGGATGTGGTTTATGAAGGAGCCAAGGCGAGAGAGAGAGAGAAGCAGGCTGATGGCGAGAGATGGTCCAGCTCAGGAAGCCGAGTCATGGGCCGAGGGCCACCAGGTAGAATCCCGGACTCCCCAAGCCTCCGCGTGCTCCTCTGTCACACGGGGAGCTCAGTTAAAGCCACTCTCTGCATCCTTCCTCCCATGGAGATCCAGGGCTACTCGGTGTCAGAGAGCTTTCTCCTCAGCCAGGTGATGACAGCACCTCAGCCCGTGTTCTGTCCCCTGAGGGCAGGACAGTGGGAGTGGGTGTAATTACACTAGAGCGAACCGAGGTAACGCTCCTTCTGACTTGTTTTGGGCTCACCCTGTTCTGGGCACAGGGGCCATGCAGCAGAAGCACGTGCAGATGTGGGCACCTGGCGGACTAGTCCAGCGCACACACAGGCGTGACAACGTGAATCAGAGCCCGATTCTGGTGAGCGCTTACTGTGTGTCAGGCGCTGTTCCAGCGTGTTTTCAGGCATTGTCACAACCTATGGGCAGTTGCTATGATTAGCCCACTTAACACATTAGTAAAGTGAGGCAGACAGGGGTTAAGCACCTTTCCCGGGGTTACCTAGCTAACAAGTGGGGCAGCAGGGACCAGTCAGATTGCGCAGGGTGTTGAGACGGGGCACCGAGCGCGTGCAACTGAGGAAAGGAAGTGGCGTTGGGCAGCCTTTGCCCTGAATCGAATCATGAGGAAATGACCAGACGAATCCAGATACTGAGGGACAGTCTGCAGAACCGCCTGGACTCTTCAAAAAAGTCAGTGTCATGAAAGGGAAATCATAAGGTGGAGTAATGTGTCCACATGAAAGAAGAGGAAAGAAACCCAGCAACTAAATGTAATACAAGATCTTGCTTGGATCCTGAGTCCAAAATAAAAACAAACGCAGACCCAGCTCTAATGGGTGTTATTGTGGCAAAAGGGGAAATTAGAATATGTTATGAAGATTAGATAATGCTATCGTATCGATGTCAAATTTCCCGAGGACGGTGATTATATTGGGCTGAGGTAGGGGACA
>NC_041215.1:119785253-119810253 GCF_002837175.3 Physeter macrocephalus | reverse complement strand
AGATGTTTGTTGGTAGGATGGATGGCAGATAGATGAGATGGATAGACCTGCCCCTAAATCCCAGGCCCGCTGGCAAATGGAGAAGCCAGCTCGTGGCTGGCACTGTTTAGAAGCAGAAATCCAGGAGAAGCCCGCTTGGCAATATCAGTTATTTACATCAGCAGCAAGTACTGAGGGTATCGGGGAGAAAGCAGGCCCAGGAATCCAAAACCCCAGTCCTGACCCCAGCCCTTGCCACCGCTGCATGGCTGTGAATCAGTCACCTGGCCTTTCTGAGCCCCACTTTGCTCCTCTCCCCAGGAAGGGCTCACACCTGTCCAGACCTCCGCACAAGTCGCTGTGGGCTCGGGGTGGCCCGGTGTCAGGGTAAGGGTTCTGAAAACCGCAGCCGCTGTGCAAGCCAGTCACGTTTGTCATTATTATGGTTACGAGTGTGGACCATACTGAGTCGAAATCCCAGTGTCCCCTTCAAATAGCTCTGTGGCCTTAGGCCTCATCTGTGTTCCTCATCTGAGACATTGGGATAATCACAGCACCTCCCTCACTGCATTACTGTGAAGGATAAATGAGTTTATTTTTGTACAACTTTCACAACAAAGGTCTGCAAAGAAAGTTCCATACAAGGGTTAACTTTTCGTTATTGCTCTGATTACTATTATAGGTGAAACCAGCCTGGCATTCCCATTCCACATCCACCTCCTCCACCGCAGACTCTCCACCCCACCTGCGACTCAATGGGTTTCGTTCCACAGGACATTTCAAGCATCTGCCACGGGGCTGGCCTGCGGAGGAGAAGCAGTGCCCACACGGCTCTCACCCCGCCCAGGTCTCCTGGGTGCCAGGCCGTGCGTGCAGAAGGGCTCATATCTGGCCCACCTGGGTGGCCACTCCACTTGGCCATCACCCTTGGGAAATTCCTTTTGACTCTTATTTTTCAGAAGTTGAGAAAAGCTGCTTCAGAGCTTTCCAAGGATCAGGAGCGTCCATGGCAAACACACCCTCACCCCTCTCCATCCTGCCCCCGCCAGCAGACCTCACAGGAGGGAGGTGACCCTAGGAGCCTTCTACCCAAGGCCTTGGGCAACATCTGTTAAGTAAGACGAAAACATGGGTTGAAGATTAAGCCACTCTGCCCTGGCTGGCCTGGCTCGGGCTGGAAAATGTGTTTGGCTGGCAGGGCACAGAGGCTGGCAGAAATCTTGGGCCCAGGGATGAGTGGTCCCAATCCCAGGGGGGTAGGACTGAAGTAAGATGGGTGAGAAGGCCAGAGGGAGAGCCGGGGGCATGGAGAAAACTTGACAAACACACAGACACACAGTGTGAAGCAAGAGGGAAGGGGCGGGGAGGCCTGAGACCAGCCCTACGGAGGCTGAAGGCAGCAAAGGGAAAAGGAAGGAAAAATAAAACCCGCCCTTTCCTCCCTCTTGTGAACCTGCTCAAAGCGCTCGCTTGCCTGCCTGCCTGCCTGCCTGCCGTGAGGAAACAGGTGCTGAGTGCTCTCTGGGGGAAGCCAAACTTTCTCCCGGCTTCCCCTGGGCCACTTTCCCTCCCCGGGGACAGCAGCAGAGTTTCCAGCTGGAGGCTGGCCCCCCTAATAGGCCCCCACGGCCCACCAGTAAGGGATAGAGGACAGTTGTCCTATTTATTGAGCACCTAATCTGTGCCGGGCATCTGGCTGAATGCCTTTCTTCCAGCCACTCTGTAAACATGCATTGAGCACCTACTGTGTGCCAGACAGTGGGGATACAGCAATGAACACAAAGGACAGAAATCCCTTGTCATCATAGAGTTCACATGCTAAACATGGGGGGAGTCTTTTAAAAAAGATAAGCAAGTAAGGTGGTGACACATGCTGAGGGGCAAAGAAAGCAGGGAAGGGAGAGAGGGCTGCTGGGGGAAGGGAAATCTGACACTTGAGTAAAGACCTCAAGGAGGGAAAGAGCCTGGCAAGTATCTGCAGGAAAAGCTTTGCAAGTGCAAAGGCCCTGAGGCAGCCTCTTCCTGGTATGTTCAAGGACCAGCAAGAAGGCCAGGTAGTTGCAACAGAGTGAGTGAACAAGGGAGTTTCTGAAGATGAGGTCAGAGAGGAAATCTGTCTATTGTGCAGGGTTGTGTAGACCCATGGAAGAACCCGGGCCTTTACTCCCAGGGGCGGGCAGCCACTGGAGGATTCTGAATACAGATTAATTCAGTGAGTTAATTTGCTCCTTTCATTTTCCTCACAGCCTTATAAGGTAGGTACTATTACTAACTCCCAACCCGCAGAGGGGAAACTGAGGTCCACAGAGGTTAAGCAGTGTGTCCACAGCCACAGACCCAGGGCCTGGGGAGCCGGGATCCAGAGGGAGGTAGTGGAACTCCCTCGCTCTTTGACCACTGCTGGGGGAGGGGACAGGGGACAGGACCTGACTCAGATGGGGAAACCTCTGGTGTCACAAGCACTCCACCACCAGATGGCTGATCCAAACTCCGCGAAGATCAGAGCCCCCCTGCCCAGGTGGGGCACATCACAGACATGAGAAGCTTCCGCAACCTGGCTCAGGCAGGAGTCCCTTCTGGTATCTGACTGCAATCCCTCCAGCCAGAATGCCAACCTATTCCCTTCTGTTCCATCCCCTGACCCTTCCTCGCATAAACAAAGCTCACAAGACTCCCAGAGGTCAGGCGTCTGGCTTCTGCCTGGAGAGCCCTAAACCCCAGAGACCCCCAGCGATACTAGACCAGCCAAGGACGTTCTGTTCTCAGCAGTGAAGTGGAAGTTGGGTTGAAATGATGAGACCTAGGCTCCCCACCCCACCCCTCCCCACCCACCGTCCACGGTGTCCCTCCACAGTCCCGGAGGGATCTCTCCCTGGCAGTTCCAACCCAGGCCTGCGCTCTGGCCTCGTCCCCACAGCACCCCCACTCCCACCCCCTGCTGCTGTCAGATGACCTTCAACTGAGCTCTGCGCGAATAATACTGCACATCTGGAGCGGCACAGCCGGGCAGTGCCGAGGCCTAGAAGGGTTTGAGCCCAGTGAGATTAGGAAAGAGGGGCCGATGCAAGGAAGGGAAAGAGCTAAGCAGAACCTGGGCCAGGAGGGCAGAGAGCAGGGACACTGCTCTGGGTCCAAAGACAGCTAAGAGTCACAAGCACTTTTGCATACTTTTTTTTTTGCACACTTTATTTCATTCCATAGATGACCCTGAATGGGAGGCGGGGTGGGAGGGATATATATCAGCACGGAGAAAGCCTTTGGAGCATCCAGTGCAACCCCTCTCTTTGACGGAGAGGGAAACTGAGGTTCAGAAAGAGGGCAGGGACTGGCCCATTGTCATACGGCAAACGGGTGTTGGAGGAGAAAAGGCCAGGAGACCTGAGTGAGATTCCAGTATCCAAGCTGAGCAAGTCACCGCACGGGTGTGCGGATACCTCCAACTGCCTGGGTCCTGTGGCACCCGTGCCGCCTCCCCCAGACTCCCACCCACATCAGTGTCACCACAGGCACCTCCTCCACACCAGCCAGTCGGATGGGGCCCACAAGGGCCCTCCATGACGCACCCCACGCGCAAACGCACATACAAGCACCTGCACGCAGGCAGGCGCTTTCCCTCTCCAGGCTCCAGGGCCCCTCCTGCCTCCTGCACCGGGCTGGGGAGCAAAAGGGACCTCTGAAGGGAAAGAAGGCAGAGATAGGGCAGGGAGGGAAAAATTCCAAATCAGCCCAGCTGGGATCAGTCTGGAGCAGGCCTCTCTCCACAGCCCACAACTCACAGGAGTCCTGCCCCATCCATGCTTTTCTGGAAACCTGATTGGGGGAGAGAGGGAGGAGCGGGGGACGCGGAGAGAAGGCAGAAAAGCAGGGTCAGCGAAGGAGACTGGAGGTGGAACAGGCCACCTGAACGTGAGCAACTGCCCAGGTGTCTGGACTCTTGTGGGTCATGCCATCCTTCCCCCTGCCTCCAGCCAAAGAGTACCTGACCAGGGACCGGGAGGGTGGAAGGAGATGCCATTTCCCTGGTTCTGTAAGCCCCAGGACAACAGGCACCTGGCCAGGCCTAGAGACAGGCGAGATGTCCTTTTATGGGTTTTTCCAAGGACTTAAGTCTCAAGATTGAAATAGGAGGCCCCGCATCTCATGAAGTCATGAAAGGACCTCATGACTCATTTCCTCCCAGTCCAGCTTCGGCCTCGGGACATGGCCCCTTCCTCGTCATTACCTAATGGTCCAGCACCCATGGGGGCTACCAGCATGCTTGGGTCTCAAGCAAGCTGCAGCGGGAGCTGAGGAAAGAGGGGAGGCAGGGCTGGCAGGACAGGGAACGGACTGTCACTCACCACCAGTTCATGGCTGGATGGAGGAAAGCAGGGAGCAGCCACCTGTGGGAGGAACAGAGAAAGGGCAAGGTTAGCATCTTCTTCCGCGTAGAAAACCAGGGCCTCCTGAGACCATTCCGCTCCCCGCCACCCCGTGCTGGACACCCCTTCCCTCAGTTCACAAACACTGACACTCTCCAGCGGGAAGACTCTGTAGCAACACGGAAAGATGCTTAGGCAATAACACTCAGGGGGTGGGGAGCACAGCAGAGGGCAAAAGTGAAATGGAAGTCACATTTTTTAAACTCCGTAAAAAAATATGCGGAAAAACTGGAGGTCAAAGCACCAGGGTTAAGGTAATAAGAATAAATATTTTTTTTCTTTGTCTATGTTCTAAATTTTCTACAATATGGTAAGATTTGTTTTAATCTTTTCAAAAACCGTGTTTAAGACCTCTAGAAAAGGAAGGGTCACCTCCATTCCCCCAAATGCCAAGGTACCTCACCCAAAGGTCACAGCTGCAGACAGCTGGCAAAGTTTCCCAGACCATGCAGGGAAACAGGCTGGGGAAGGGCCTGTCGACTCTTCCGAAGGCGGCCACATCGCTAATAGATGTGGAAGGTCTTGAAGAGTGCAAGCACCCTCGGGGGATGAGCTAGGACTGTCATCATCCTCGTCTTCTTCTCTAATGGGGGAAGGGGGTGGCCATGTGGCCTCAAGGCAGAGGGAGAGGGCAAGGAGGGGGCGGGACTGCTCCCTACCCTGAGATAACACTCCCTCCCCAGGGGCCGGGCAGCCAAACCACTACCCTGACAATTAGCAGGGGCCTTTATCAGAGACTCAATGTGTTCCTTTCTTCTAGCTGGGACACGTTTTTCTTGGAGCTCATACCTCAACCCTGGCTCCAATTCCTGACCCAAACACCAGGCAGGGGGCCCACAGAGGGGATGGTGGGGGAAGCTCTCCCCCCCACACCCCCCGCTCCGGGCATGAAGGTGTCTGGACATAAGCCGTGGATCACCAAAGAGTGGGGGGCTGCCTCCTCAAACAGTGGGCAACCCGGGCCCCCGCCCCAGCCGACAGCCCGGGCTACAGCTGGTTGTTCAAAGAGGCCTCACCCTCAGCTGGGCCCTTCCTTCACCTGACCCTGTTCTAGCATCTGACCAGCCCCAGGGATCACCCGGCTTGACATACCCACCTAGAAGGGAACCATACCTGCGGGACAGTGTGCCCCGGGCTCTGGAAGGGGTGGAGAGGCTGGGAGTTAGCATCCCTGGGTTCTTGACCCCGCCACACCGCAGGCTCCCCGCCCACCTCATTCTCCAGCATAGAAGCCTGAGCTGAACCTCAGTACCTATCACCCTGTACTCAGCATTACTCTAGGACTTGGGAGAATCACATATGAAGCCAAAAAATAAAAAGGAAGGAACAATATCTAACACGTATAATGCGTATTGAATGTGCACAGGTATTATTATCAATGCCTTACTCATGTTAACTCCTGTAATCCTTTCAACAACCCAATGAGGTAGGTCCTATTATACCTCCGTTTGAGGTGCAGGGGGCACAGAGAAGTTAAACAACTTGTCCAAGGTCACACAGCTGATCAGTGGCCAAGGGTGGGGTGGAGGATGCCAGAAGAACAGGCCCGAAGGGCAGGCAAGTCCGGAGGTGGCTGCAGCCTTCAGGGCACCCTGCCCACCCGACAAGGTCTCAGCCACGGGGACACTGCTATCCCCTAGGCACCTTGAGGGCAGGAGTCCCGCATCCAGCAGTGGCCTCCTGCCTGTCTCCTCCTGCTCCCAGCCCCAAATCCCACTCTGAGGCTTGTAGGTTTCAACCTCATGCGGCCAGGCTCCCAGCGTCTCCTGTCCCCACTCCTCCTATCACCCCCGGGCCCTCAAGCCGGGGTGGGAGCGGGTCAATCCACAGAGCAGCACGCCCTGATCTGCTCCTTTCCTTGGAGCTAGAGCTGGGATGAGGCTGGGAACCTCAATGTGGGATCAGCTGCAAGAGGAGGGCATGCTGCCGGCTACTGCCACGGCCTCCCAGCCACGGGCCAGCCACGTCCACCACCACCGTCTCCACCTGCAATCCACGAGAGTGGGTGTCTAGTCTCCATTCGGGACTGGGGCTTGGGGAAGTGAGAGAGGGTGTTACGGACACATTTTGAGGCAAGGGCCGGGTGGACAGGTGTCCTCTGAGACAAGAGGGAGAGCTGCTCCCCCAGCACCACCCCAAGGCAGTGGAAAAAATGGGACCTGACCCCAGGTCCCTTCCCTGTCCCCCCGGAGGACTGAGATCTGAGGGGCAGCTGAGGACCCCCAGTCCGAGGGCCTGATGCCTGGGTGCCCCCTCGTGGCCTGCTGCCCCCCAGTGGCCTCCTCCACCCACCGCCCACAGCTGTGCATTCCAGGACAGCCGGCCAGCCAGCCCACTAACTTTGTTGTGTGTTTCAGTGTTTCTTGTCTCTCTCTCTCTTTTTTTTTTTTTAAGCATAGAAATGTTTCCTTAAAAGGCTCTCTCCTTCCCTCCGGCACCCTGGCCCCTGGCCACCCTCTCAGGAGCCTGGAATGTGCCAGGCAGAGCCAGGGCCCCCTGCCACTCTGGCCCATGCCCTGTGGCCAGCAGTGACCACTCCCACTGGCCCTGGGGACCCCAGCTAGGAAGCGTCCCTCGGCAGAGGGGGCAGACGCTGGGATGCCAACCAGTTGCCTCCCCAGGGCTGGCAGCGTAGGATTTCAGGGCTCGGGCCCAGGAAGTCGGCCTCAGGTAAGCCTCCTCCCCGGGTCTCCCTCCACTACGCGTCTGCACACAGGGGGTGCTGGTGGAAAAGTAGCAGCGGCAGCAAATACTTCCATCGCACTTGCTACACGCCAGGCCCTGCGCTTTGTACTTGGCGTAAATTAACTCACTCCATTCTCACAACCACCCTGAGCATCTGTTTTGTGGATGAGGAGACCAAGGCACAGAGGTTAATCAACTGTCCAGCAGAGAAGAAAGGATGCAAACCCAGCAGTCTGGCTCCAGGCAGAGATATGCTCCTGCCCTCTCTGCTGTGTCAACTCTCCTGTAAACACGAATTTCCACAGAGCCATACACAACGAGAGTGGTAACAGGAAGCCTGCGGGATGTGCCTATGTGTCTGTTACTGTCCTAAGCCCTTTCCCTGGACTCATTTGATCCTAATAGAAAATGTATGGGGTGGGACTTCTCTGGTGATCCAGTGGTTAAGACTCGGGGGTGCTGGTGGGCCTGAGGCTCAGCCTTTCCATTCTGAAAACTATAACAATAAAAGTAGCAGCGGCAGCAAATACTTCCATCGCACTTGCTACACGCCAGGCCCTGCGCTTTGTACTTGGCGTAAATTAACTCACTCCATTCTCACAACCACCCTGAGCATCTGTTTTGTGGATGAGGAGACCAAGGCACAGAGGTTAATCAACTGTCCAGCAGAGAAGAAAGGATGCAAACCCAGCAGTCTGGCTCCAGGCAGAGATATGCTCCTGCCCTCTCTGCTGTGTCAACTCTCCTGTAAACACGAATTTCCACAGAGCCATACACAACGAGAGTGGTAACAGGAAGCCTGCGGGATGTGCCTATGTGTCTGTTACTGTCCTAAGCCCTTTCCCTGGACTCATTTGATCCTAATAGAAAATGTATGGGGTGGGACTTCCCTGGTGATCCAGTGGTTAAGACTCCACACTCCCAATTCAGGGGGCCCGGGTTCGATCCCCGGTCAGGGAACTAGATCCCACATGCCGCAACTAAAAGATCCCGCATGCGGCAACGAAGATCCCGCGTGCTGCAACTAAGACCCGGCGCAGCCAAATAAATAAATATATATACTTAAAATGTATGGGTTATACATTTGGGTTATTATCTCCATTTCGCAGATGAAGAAACGAAGGCACAGAAAGGGAAACAACTTGCCCGAGGCCCCTGCAGCAGAACAGTGCGGCTCCGCAATTAGAGAGCGGGGGATGCCGGGATGTGAGTGTTACCAGGCCCGATCGAGGCCAATGCCTGGCATTCATCAGCCCCCCCCACTACTAATATTTTCTGAATTTCAAAGGTCCCCAGGCACAGTGCCAACAACGGGGCACAGCCTCGGAGACTCCCCCAGGACAGGAGGGTCTAAAGCACCAATCAGCAGGCAGCCCAAGCAAAGAGCTCTCTGCACAACCTGGCCCCTGCCCTTCTCGCCACATCATTCTGTGCCCATCCCCCTTGTCCAGGACCCAAAGCCACACACAAGGGGTAGGCTCATCTCAGTCCTTGGGACACACCTGGCTCTGTTCTTCCTCAGGGGCTCTGTTTATACTGTTCCCTCTGTCCGGATGTTCTTAGCCCAGCTGTCTGCATAGCTGGGTCCTTCCTCTCCTTCTGGCTTTGGCTTAAATGCCACCACCCCAGAGACAGGTCCTCTCTGACTCCCTTAAGTTACACACACACACACACACACACACACACACACACACACACACACACACAGAGAGAGATTACACAGAGATATTCTCTCTCCTGAACTCCTATGTCTTCCTTCACAGACCTAATTACAATCTGTAATAATAGATGTGTTTATTTTCTTGTCTATAATCTGTTTCCCCCTCTAGAAATCAAATGCCATGAGGGCAGGGGGCATGTCTTCTTCATCACGCTGGTCCCAGCACACAGTAGGTACACACAAAAGATTTGTGGAAAGATGGAAGAAACTCAAGGTCTGAGGAAAGGAAGCACCTGTCACCACCAGTGGTAAAATCACTGCCATTTGTTAAGCACCTACTATGAGCAGGGGAGTTAATCCTACCATATGCCTATGTCTCTGAGACCCTCCAATACTGCAGAGTCAGTAATATTGCTCCCATTTTACAGATGAAGAAATGGAGGCTCGAAGAGGTCATAACACTTATCCAGGGTCACTCAGCTGGCAAGGGGAGAGCTGTAGGTGAAAACCCAACCCGCCTCCCCACTGCCCCCATCACCTCACTACCTGACGAGTGGCAGGACCTGGTCCCCAGCTGGGTGACACTCCCATCCTCAAGTCTCAGGATTGGTTACATGAAATCCCAGCCCTCCAGAGAGGCTTCCCACACCCACATCCACCCGGCCCCCAGGACTGGAGGACAGCCTTGGTCTCAGCCAAAACTAGAACCCCTTGAGCCTCTGAATCGAGCATTTCACATAACCCTGAGCAGAAAAGGGTTTTTTCCCCCTATGTCTTGTTAGTCCCTTTTTTTTAATGCACATAAAAATAAAATGCACATAACATAAAATTTACCATTTTAAGCATTTCTAAGTGTAACTCAGTAGCACTGAGTACTCTAACAATACTGTATAATCATCTCCACTATCCATTTCCGGAACATTTTCATTATCCCAAACAGAAACCCGACACCCATTAAACAATAATTCCCCTATCTCCCCCTAATAACCTCTAATCTGCTTTCTGTCTCTATGAATATGCCTATTCTAGGTATCTCATACAAGAGGAATCATACAATATTTGCCTTTTTGTCTCTGGCTTTTTTCGCTAAATGTTATGAGCTGAATTGTATACCCCAAAATTCTTGTGTTGAAGTCCTAACCCCCAATACCTCAGAATACGACTGAATATAACACTTGGGTTGTTTCCAGAGGAGTTCTTGCTGACACCTGCTACACGTCCCTGTCCCAACAACTGCAGGCACCCACCTCAAATGACACCAGAAGATACATGGAAAGGAAGGAAACTGGGGTTTGCAGAGCACCCACTCTTGGACTATAAAGAGGTAACTAAGTTAAAATGAGGTCATTAAGGTGGGCCCTAATCCAATATGACTGGTGTCCTTACAAAAAGAGATCAGGACCCACAGAGAGTCACTAGGGGTACATGCACAAAGGGAGGACCCTGTGAGGACACAAGGAGGAGGTGGCCATCTACAAGCCAAGGAGAGAGACCTCAGAGGAAACCAAACCCGCCAGCACCTTGATCTTGGACCTCCAGCCTCCAGAATTGTGAGAAAATTAATTTCTGTTGTTTAAAGCACTGAGTGTGTGGTATTTTGTTATGGTAGACCCAGCAAACTAACATACTTAGCATAATGTTTTCAAGAATCATTCATGTTGTAGCATGTATCAGAGTTGCATTGCGTTTTGAGGCTGAATGCTATTCCATCGTATGAATATACCACATTGTGTTTATCCATCCATCTGTTGATGGACACTTGGGCTGTTTCCAGAGAAGTTCTTGCTGACACCTGCTACACGTCCCTGTCCCAACAACTCCAGGCACCCACCTCGAATGACACCAGAAGATACGTGGAAGGGAGGGAAACTGGGGTTTGCAGAGGACCCACTCTTGGCCACTGAGCTGGCTGCTTTATATACGTTATTTTATTTAATCTTGTTGACAAGTTTTTGAGGTAAATAGTCTCAGAGAATTTAAGCAACTTGCCCAAAGCCGAACAGCTAGAAGTAGTAGTATTGGCAGAAGTATAAATGGTAGTTGCTAAAATTTTCTGCACGCTCACTGTGCGCCTGGCACGGTTCTAAGCCCTCGTGTACATTATCCCTTCACCCTTCATGACCCCCTTGAGGTAGGTTATTAGCATCCTCATCTTACAGGATCTCAGGCAGCCCTTCAACAGTCCTGTGAGATCCAAGATGGCACATCTACCAAGTGACAGTGCCAGGACTGATACCTGAATCAGCCTGACTCCAATACCTGCTTTTCCCAGCACGCCACACTATCCCCATGGCCGGCCGAGGCCCACACTGTGGCGGAGGCACTGGGGCTGTGAGAGCACAGAGAGAGCTCGGGGGGCCCAGGCAGGCTCCACGGAGGAGGGCATACCCGAGCCAGTCCTCGAGGACACATTGCTTCTGTTAGTCTACTGTGTGTCTCACCGACACCCCCGCAAGCCCCATGAGGGCAGGAAGCACATGGGTCATTTTCATCGAGAAGCTCTGGGGCTCTGCTCAGAGCCTGGAGCTCACTAGGTCCGTGGATAAGGTTTTGAAGGTGGAGATGGGAAAAGGGCTTTTCAGGTGGAAATAACCACACAAACAAGGCATGGAGGTGGGAAGGCTTTCCATGTCAAAAGAAGCCTGCGCGCAGCAACGAAGACCCAACGTAGCCAAAAATAAATAAATAAAATTAAAGAAAAAAAAAAGAATCCCCTTTGGCTGGGACACAGGGTAGGGGAAGGGAAGAGACAGCACCAAAGGGCACACGGAAGGAGATGAGGGAGGCAGACTGGCCAAAAAGTCTCTTTCCAGGCTGGACGATGGGCAACTCTGAATGCCCAGCAGAGGAGTTAAGACTTAGCTGCCAGCACTGGGGAGCCACTGAAGGCGCCTGAGTAAGAGAGGGACCAGGGGGAGGTGAAGGGTGGGGAGCTTAAGGCAAGCAGGAGGTGTGCAGTAACACTAATAGTAATGGGGGAAGGAGCAAGGGGGGAAGGGCCCCAAAGCCTAGAGACAAGGGGCCATCAGGCACCCTAAAACCTCCAGGCCCTCATCCCCACCTCATCTGAACCGATGCTTCCTCCAACCTCTACTTCTCTCCCCCACTCAGCCATGGGAGGGCACCCCTCCCCTCCTGCCCTTCACAGAGCCAGGGATCCTGTCCTCAGCCCTGTGTGCTGCTCAGCCTCTGGGACCCGCCTGAGGAACCCGTAACCAGGACGCAGCCATCCTCTGAGCCCTGGCCACTCAGGAGACACCAGAGGGGTCAAGAATGATGGAGACAATGATCCCAGGGGGATCCAGCCCGCACGCCCCATGACCGAGGACACAGCCAGATGACCCCCCGTCTGTGGACAGCCCAGCACCTCAGAGGTCACATTATGAGTCCAGTGGGCTCTATCAAGAAAGACCCAGTCGGCCCCTGCCAGCGAGGCAAGGGCAGGCTGGGAGGCCCAGCCAAGTGGACCAGGGCTGGGCTTGGAAGCCGGGGTGAGGAGTGCACCCCTTCAGGACCCGAGGGTGCTCACGGTCAGGCAGCTACGAAATGCCCTGGCCATAGGGGTGGTGGGCGGGGACTGGGCCAGTACAAGGCCCGGGGTGAAAGCATGGCTTGAAGACACTGGCCTCCCAGACTGAGCCTCAAGCCCTGGGCAGGGGGGTCCCGGGGAGGAAGGGGCCACTGCCCTGGCTCCATCTCCTCCCCAGGCCTGCGCCCTCCCCTCCAGGCCACCCATCCTCACCAGAGCTTGGTCCCGACCTGCTCGGCTGTTTCCTTCCCTTATATAGAGTTCTGCTCGGGACCGGGAAAGGAACTGCGTCAAGTTCCTGGAGGCAAGAAGGGGCCTGTTCCCAGGGACACCTCGAGCTGAGGGGCGGGGAGCCATGCCCCAGCACAGAGTCCCCTCCAGGGCCAGGGAGCCAGCCAGGGGCAAGGAGGGGGCCTGGCCCTTTCCCCAAACCCAGCAGTCTCTGACTCAGAACCCAAGCAGACAAGACACAGGGGTGACCCGGACAGCCGACACTGGTCACTGCCCCCAGAGCCCCAGTCCCACCCCCTCCCCCATATCCTCCTCTGCCAGGCTCCTCTTGGACCACTGACCCAATCAACCCACCCCCGCAGCTCCAGCAGCTCTCCGGTAGCCCAACCCTCCCTCTTATCTAGGGAGCCTTTCTTCATGCCCCACTCACTGGCCGCCCCAGCTTCTGCCAGCCTCCAGGCCCTGTAACACACTCAAGACGAGGTTCTCCAGAGAGAGAAGTTTCTAGCCACACCCACACACAGCAGCCCTGACCTACACAGCCCAACGCCATCCAAGGGGAAGGCCGGGTGTGCCTGACCCTCTTGAGCCCACCGGACTGTGATATTTCAGAGCAGATATTTCCCGAGAAGGTCCTGGCAGCAGCAAAGCAGGTGGGGCAGGCCTAGCAGCAGTCCCTGCCCTCTGCGGCCGGTCCCTTTCAGAGCTTACCCGGAGGATGGCATAAGATAGCACCCAGATCGCCGGATGCCTAGCTGGTGGCAGAACATCTTTTCTGAAGATCTGCCTGCCCTGGAATCCAAGCTGGGGCCCCAAGGGCCCAGCTCAGGGGCCACACTGGCCCACACCCAAAGTCAGTGACCCTGGGAGGCCTGAGGTACCACGCCAGGCCAGACTTCCCATGAGCAGAAAATCAGAGAAGATGAGTCCAGCAAACAGGTACCAAGTGCCTCCTATGCGCCAGGCCCTGGGAGCACAAGAGGGGAGCCAGGGGTCGGCAATGACAAGGGTGGGGCACGCGGGGCCACAGGCACAGCTGGGCCCAGGGCTCAACACTGGTCAGCATCCTGCACGCACAGCCCTGCCCCCACTCTGGCTCCCTCGTCGTTACTGACAGCACCCAACTTCCGGGCCACCCAAGGTTGTTCAGCCAGAACTCGAGGGCTGGCTGCACTCCTCCTACACCGCCCCCCAACCAAGCCTGGTCAATTCCTCCACCCAAATATCTCTCCAAGCCACCCCCTCACCCCTAGTCTCTTTAATCATGGAGATTCTTACAACGGCCTCCTGACACAGGCCTACCTGCCCGCAGTCCAGTCCTCTAAGCCACCCTCCGCTCGGCAGCCAGAGAACTATTTCTACAGGGCATAGTCATTAACGCCACTCTTCTGCCTGAAGTCCTTCCATGGCTCCCAGATCCATGGGATATAGTCCAGATGCCCTAATATGGTCCTCACGGCCCTTCGAGACCTGGCTGTGTCTTTCTCTCCAGTCCCATTCCTCACCTCTCTGCCTCGAAGCCCATGCTCCAGCCAGAGAACACCACTGTCAAGTTTGTTTGGTTTTTTTCCATACGGTACACTGTGAGGTAGGGGTTATCGGCCCATTTTACAGATGGGGAAACAAGGTTCTGAGAGGTAACGTGCTTAGCCTGAGGTCATACAACCAGTAGGTAATGGAACCAGAGCTCCAACCTGGTGGCACCCCAAGCCTCAGCTCTACCCAGGACCATAGCACCTTGCCCAGTCGGAGGTCACAGGTAGAGTTTCATGGGGGGCATAGCCTCTGAGGTGGGTAGGCCGGGGAGATGTCTGGGCAGGGGTGGGGGTGGGGGGTGGCAGAAGAAGAGACCAAAGTGAAAAGAGGCTCTGAGCTGGGGTCAGGAGCAGAGGAGTGAGGTTACCGAGAGCAGTACAAGGGGATATAAGAAGACTGAGGAGAAATCAGCCACCACTGAGGGACCCAGCCTGGAGGACTCAGAGGAAGCGGGGCCTCTGTTATATAAGTGGAGGCACTGAACAGGGAGTTTGAAATGCAGACTTCAAGGTTACCTTCTAAGATCTAAAGAGCAGGGAAAACCCCAGCCCTTCTTCCCTGCCTGGAGAAGGGCCATTTGTTCTAAAGCAGGTGGGTTGGATGACACGGCCTCCAGCAAAGAAAACATCGCCTCTAGGAAGCTCCTAGAAGAATCTGGTGAAGGAAAGGGCTGCGGTCTGTGGTCAAGGTTCTAGTGGAACTGGGGACAGAGGGGAGGTGATGGGCACAGAAGCAAGACCAAGCATTCCTTCAACAACAGTGACTGAGGGCCCTTTGGTGCCACTTTCCCAGCTATGGAGACAGAGAGGAATAAGAATGGCCTGGTCCAGGAGGGGAACCTGTGGCCCAGTGGAGGAGACAGGCATGTAAACAGAGAATTATAAAGAGCTCAGTAACTGCTATAATGGAGGTATGAAGAGGGCTATTATTTCAGTGGGATTCAAGTCCATCTGTTCTTCCAGAAATCACACCCAGAGGGAGACTGCCCCATCCTCTCACTCCCCATGAGGGTTTCTGACCTTAGATGAAAACTTTAAGGGACAAAAGCCTTTGACCCTAAGCTGTGCTAAAACAGTAAGGCAGGAAGGATGCATGGGAAAAAAATTTAAGAGCAAGGGGGAAACCCAAGAAGCCAGAGGGTTCAGGAACTGCCAAGGAGCACACCAGGGGCCCTGGTGGAGGAGGCTGGGGCAGGGGGGTGGAGGAGAAGATGGGGTGAGCGAGGCCCCAGACTGAGAATTCCAGGGCTAGGGGCCACCCTCAAACCCACACAGACATCAGAGGTTCCCCTTGCTTTCTTAAACTCGGCCACAGTCAGCTCTCAGGGCAGGACAATGGCCTGCAGCTCTCTCTCCCTTCCACATCTGCAAGAGGCCTTGCAAACCACAGGTGTTCACGGCTCTGTTTCCTAATCTCAAAGATACCATTGATTGTCTGGGGCACCATCATCTGGACAAGAGCTTTTGAGGAGGAAATGCTACCCGAAATGTATTGTACACGTCAACCGTAAGATGCATTCCAAGTTCAGAAACGTTAAAATGGGGGGGGAAAGAAGACACCTTGGCTTTGAAGAAATTCCCTGAAGTTTTTTTGGTTCTTCAGCCTCCCCATGCTGCCTGCATCACTGCCCTATGCTGATGCTGATCAGGAAGGCCTTCCTGACGCCTACCTACCTCCTTTTTTAAAGATTTAAGCCTTGCCAAAAGAAAAGCAAACCGGAGAAAAATTCTGTATTCTCAAAGTCCATCTGTGTTCTGGAGTTCCCTAGACCCCTAAAGGTCATTTTGTCTCATCACCTGACTCCAAACCGCCCTGAACCTAATCCAAACATGGTAACTGGGAGTGGGTTCAATTCTGATAGAATTCACCTTCTGCTTGTGGACCCTCATTTCCAAATTCCTGCACACACTGAGGGATCGTGAGTTTCCAACCAAAAGACAAGAGATAGGATTAGAAAAGCCCTGGACTAGGTTAGGCCTGGGCTCAAATACCCATTTGCCATAGACCGGCTACTGAGACCTTACTGAACCTCCCCGAGTCTCAGTTTCCTCATCGGTAAACTGGGGATAAGGAGACCTACTTTGCAGAGTGGTTGGGAGGACAAAATAACGTTGACTGAGATGACATGAGTAAAAATGTCTGGAACATAGCACGTGCTTGGAAAACGTTAGCTTCCTTCTATTTGAGCCGGATGCAGTTCTTGCACCTCTCTATGCCTCAGCGCCTTCATTTACAGGGTCGCAAACTCTACGGGGCATACTATGTGCATTTGATGTGTCTCAACTCATGTAATCCTCGCTTGAACCCTGTGAGGTAGGTTCTGTTCATATGCCCACTTTACAGAGGAAAAAACTGAGGAACAATAACAGAACGAGAGGAAGGTCCTATCTACCTTAAGTCAGAGCTCGGAGCAGTATAATACAATGCAAAAGATTCCCATCAAAGCAATTCACCTTTTTTTCTTTGGAGCTTTCGACTCTTATGCGGGCTAAGCTTCAATTACCTGAAAATTCACTCATGTGAAAACTCCTGGGCCACAGATGGCAGCGACAGGAGGAGTTAGTGTGACTTTCCACACAATTAGCGCCTGTCAGGGGCTGGTGTTCTGGAACCGCATCTGTTCTGATGGACTGCACCAGGAGCCCCAGGAACAGGAGGTCCCCAGGGCAGGGCAGGGCAGGGCAAGCCCAGCTCCATGTAGCTCCTTTAAATCCATGGCCGAGTCGCAGGAAGCCCCCTCTCGATCCCAATTAGCCAGCAGCAGAGACTTGAAGCCAGGCCAGCACTGAAGGCCAGCGGAGGCCTGGCTGTCACCGGCATTGTTCAGCTCCATCTGACGCATATCCACCCCTCTGCAATGTTTCCTTGTTCCCCCGGAGGCCCTCCAAGATGCACACATCCGAAACCAGGTCTGGAGGGAAGAGGGGGTGGAGGGAGAGGCAGCGGAAGACCTGGCTCTATCTGGCTGGGAAAACAGGCAGATTTTAATTGGACAGGAGAGAGAGCTCACATCAGATAGAGGCCCAGTGACCCAGAGACACGGCACACACACACAGCTCAGACGCCCCGAGGCACACGCAGAGCGCGTGCGCGCGCGCACACACACACCACAGGACCACTGCCAGGTGCAGATGCAAAGTCACTCCCTGGAGCTCCCTCCCCGCCCCGCCCCAAGCAGAGCCGCACAGATGGGAACACAGCAGCACGGCCAGCACACCTACTAGCAGGGGCAGTCTGCATGGCCCTGAGCTCAGCTGATTTCAGAAAGCCAGAGGGGGAAATGACCCATGTGCGCAGACCGTGGAGAGGGGAGAGCATGGACCAGTAGAGTTGGGGGATGTGAGGTGCCCACAGGAGCCTGACCACCCACTGCAGCCGGACAAGTGACAAATTCCCCTTGGACTCGCCCGGGCCACCTGAGCCTTGCCCGTCCTTCTGCTAGAGCAGGTGAGGGGGTAAGGCACACAGACAGAAGCTGGGTAGGAGGTGGCAGAAACAGGACGGCAGGTGCACGAACGATGGGGCAGATCTAATTGGAGGATAAGCATCCTGAAAATTATGGGATGAAGGCACGGAAGCAGGAATTTTAGAGGTGGAGGTGGTGAGGAGAAGCGAAACAGAGTTTAGGGCTTGTGGGACAACGTTTTATTTGAATACCTACTGTGTACTGTGTACTTCAGACATAGTACCACATTTAACCCGTTCAACAATATGCACAACAGGGAATACACTCCCTTTTTCCAGATGAGGCCACTGAAACTCAACAAGAAAAGTAAGTTGCCCAAGACCATCGGTTATGAGCAGTTGAGCTGGGACTCAAACCCAGGACAGCCAGAATACAAAATCTATACTCCTTCAGGCAATCCAAGTCACTAGGGCGCTTAGAGGACAAAAGAGGGCAGCTATGGGGCCAAGGGGGTGTGGAGGTATAGATGGGGGGAGGGGCTGGGGTTGGACTCCCAACTCCTAAGGAGGGCGGTGGCAGCAAAGCTCAGGCTGCCGTGACTCAGTAGCTTGGCCTCCAGGCAGCATTTCCGGAGCCCCAGACAGCTCTGTACAGTCTAAGAGCCACCTGCCCGGCAGAGACACTGAGCCATTACTCACAACTGTTACTCACTCCTCTGCACGCCCACTGCTCAGCACATCACTTACTCGCACTCCGTCCCCTAAGCGTGGCCAAGGGGGAGCTGGCAGATCTGCCCAGTCCCCTCCCTCACTTCACCAGCTCAAATCCTGCCAGCACATCCCCACCTGAATCACTGGGACAGAGACCCAGAAACTCTGGCCCATTCAACTCTGACAGCTGTTGCCCTCCACTCTGTTCTAAGAAATGGAGCTGGAGGAGAGGTCACTGAGCAAAGAATCTTCCAGTCCCAGGGCTGGAAGGGACCTCCTCAGCATCTCAGCAGGCTTCCCAGTAGATGCGTAAAGACCCTCCAGGGCCCCCACGTCCATGGTGGACAACTCTTCCAAGAGCCCCAAGAGCAAGAGCCTCTCTGTTCAGAAAGATCCATGGACTGGCAGAATTTCATCACTGATTAGAATGCAAGAACTCTCCTAACTCCACCTTCTCATCTCACAAACGAGGAAACTGAAGCCCAGAGAGGGGAAGTGCTTTTCCCAAGGTCTCTCAGCGCCAAAGGGGGACTAGAAACAGGCCACCTGAGCCCCCCTGCCACCAGTCCCTGCAGCTAATCCCCTCCCCCTGCCCCAAGTCAGGGCAGGGCACTGAAGTCTACCCTCACTCTCCCGTGTTGCAAAGCAGCTGCTCATTCTACAACACTGGCGGTGGGAGAGCTGAAGGCGAGCTGAAGAGGGAAGAAAGGAGTTGCAGCCAGATGATGGTCAGTATAGAGTAATCACTTTCTAACAGTGCAGGGACATCAGAAACAGTCTGCCCAGGAAGCAGGGAGATGGACCACAGGCCTTCTGAAGGCCCTGGAGCTAAAATGCCAGGCCCTCTGGCAAGAGATGATGGAAGGAATTCCTGGGGTCCCAGCTGGGGACTAGGGAGCGTCCTGGCCTCCTCTCTGCTCACCTCTCCCCCCGCACCCCTCGCCCTGGTTCGCCCCTGTCTCCCAGGGCTCCAGCCTGGAATCCAGGCCCGGCTGCTGCCTCCGCTCCCACGCTCAGCTCGGCTCAGCTGGCCACAGCAGAGGCAGCACAATGTGTGGTGTCCGAGGCAGCTCATAAGGCACCGAGGACTCTTCAAAGCCTCCCTCTATCGCTAGCGCTCTCCCACTCCCCTCCGGGCAGCTGCTCTCATCCCTGCCAAGAAGCCCCTGCCCAGCTCTCTCCCTCTGCATCCACAACGGTAATAACAATAGCAGTAATAATAACCAAAGGCGTGCGGTATGTCCAGAAGACACGGCTCTTTCTGGTTCCCACATTTTACAGCTGAATAAACTCAAGCACCGGCAGGTTAGGTAAGTTGCCGGCAGTCACACAGCCTGCGAGAGGTGGGGTCAGGATTCAAACCCAGACAGCGTGGCTGCAAGAGTCTGTGATCTTGACCCCCATGCCACACTGCCCTTGAGACAGGACCTCACTCCGGGAAGTTAAAGCTCCTGAAATGTGCGCTCCCTCATCCATGCAGTTGCTGAGCACCTGGCCTCTGCAACACTCAACATTCCTCTTGGCTACGGATGGGCAGCCCCTGTCCGGACACTAACCAGGCCACTTCCAGTCAGGCTGGGCACCCCCTGCCTCCGCACTGACCAGGGGACACCCTTGTTCATGCATTCACTCAACAAATAGTAAGCACCTACTGGGTGCCGGGCAGGTGGTGAAGGACAGCCCCCCAAAGGAGTCCCTTGATTCCTTAGAAATGGGAGCTGCCCGCAGTCTACCCTCATTCCCGCCTGCTGCGTCGTCCATCCCTTCATGTGTGAAGCCTTGCCAAGGAGGGCTCTCTTCTGTCCTGAAAGATCTTCCAGGAAGGAGATCTCAGTGCATCTCCAGCCTCCTGATCCAGGAGAGGAGGACAGCACGTGGTAAGGAAGCCCAGAGGCGCAAAGTGACTCAGGAGAGGGTTTCCCAACACGGGAACTCCAGGAGATTGGACTTGTGGCCTGTCCCCGGTCTCCTTGGCTCAGTACAGCCTTCACAGCTACCCAAATCACCTTCCTAAATAACACCCTCTTTGTGTTTCTCCTACGTTAAGGCCCTCTGCTGCTTCCCTCTCCCAGAAAATCCCCCACAGACGGATGCCAAGCAACACCTCCGGGCTCCCCCAAAGCCAGTCTTTCCCCCACAAACCACTTTCTGTGGGCTTGGCCTGTGGCAGACACTGAGCTTCACAAGTAGGCACTTCACAAGTACAATCTCATTTCATCCCACCATAACTCTGTAAGACTGCATATTAACCCCATTTTACAGATGCAGACACTGAGGCTCAGCCCAGGGTCATACAGCTAGTAAGCGGCAGAGGTGGGAGGGACACCCAAGCCTGTCCGACTCTGACACAGGCCTGGAGCCATTATTTTATCCATCGTTACACGCGTGCCACTGCGCCTTTGTGCGTGCCTTCCCCTGTGCCTGAAGAAGCCTTTGTCCCTTCTCCTTCCTGCCGAACTCCTCCTCAACCTTCAAAACCCATCTCAAATGGCACCTCTTCTCCAAAGTTTTCTCCATTCCACCGGCTCGTGTGCACTCCTTCTTGCTTGATGCCCCCACTGCATGTTGCAGAAGCCCTCTGTCTACTCCCCTTTGTTTCCTACTAGACCATGTCTCCCTGGCCTTCCCAGCCCCATACATACCCCTGGCACCTTGTGTGGTAGAGGGTAGATGCCCAAAAAGGCTTTTAAGTGTGCCCAGCTGCACTCAGCCGCTGCCAAACGGCCTTGACAGTGGGTGTCCGGGCACCGCCCCAGCCCAAGGAGCTGACCCCCAATCCCAAGCAGGCATCTAGTGCCCCCTAGTCACAGCCAACACCCCAGACCATGTCACCCTGGGTGGGGGCAGCTCCCCGTGCTTCCCCCTTCCTGGCCTGGTGGCCCCTCTCTGCTCTACCAGCTCGGCTGTTTCTGGGAGTCTCAGCTGGTGATTAGGGCCCTAATCAGCAAGACTTCCTGCCAGCGATTGCCAGAGGTGGGGGGGGCGGGGTGGGGAGGGAAGCAAGGTCAATGCAAGGTGAAGTTCACAGCCTGGGACCGGGGGAGGAGGCTCCGGCAGGAAAATGGACTCCCAGATTCTTCCAGCCCAGCACCTCTCCAGCCCTCCATCCTACAGGTGAGGACACCAGGCCCAGCAAGGGAAGGGATTGGTCCAGAGTCCAGGGACAGAGCAGGAGCCCTGCTCTCCCACTGCCCTCGGCCACAGGGACCCCAGGGCAGAAACCCTCCCTTATGCGTCCCCTGAAGCCCTCTGTCTACCCCCGGGCAACCACCCCCCTAGCAACAAGCCCCATGCTGAACCCACAGGCTGCTCCCCATAAAGGGTGGTCGGAGACCAGTTGACTACTCAGGTCTGGTCAAGGTCAAGGGTCAAAGGTAAGCCCCTCCTCTAGATGAGCAATGGCCTAGCAAGGGGGCAGAGGTGAGCAGGGGCTGAGGAAGGGAAGCGAGATAGGGCCGGGCTGAGCTCAGGAACCCTTTGCAGCTGTCATCACCATCAGCCCAAGCCCATTCTTTCTCCAAAAAAAAAAGCTTAATGCCTTTTACAGTTGCAATTGGGCGGGCTAGGGGTCCGGAAATGGAGCTCACACCCCCAAGCCGGAGCAACCTCAGCCTCCCTGGGTAGGAACCAGGGCTAGGTGGAGGGTGTAGCTTGGCAGGCCTTGAGGGCTGACCCCTACTAATGAGGAACATCAGGGGCACCAGAAAGCAGAGGACCCCAGAGAGGCCTCAGATGGTGAGGGAGTGTGGCCAGGAGCCTGCCCCTGCCACCACGGGGTCAAAGCTCCCAGCTCTGAGGCATGCAGGAAAGGCTAGGCATGGTTCTCCCCCACCTCCTACCAATAAGGGACTAAACTAAAGTTGCAGCAAGAGGGATGCACGTTAGGACTTCCCTGGTGGCCCAGTGGTTAAGAATCTGCCTGCCAATGCAGGGCACACGGGTTCGAGCCCTGGTCCGGGAAGATCCCACATGCCACGGAACAACGAAGCCCGTGCGCCACAACTACTGAGCCTGCGCTCTGGAGCCCATGAGCCACAACTACTGAGCCCACGTGCCACAACTACTGAAGCCCGCGCGCCTAGAGCCTGTGCTCCTCAACAAGAGAAACCACTGCAATGAGAAGCCCGAGCACCGCAGCGAAGAGTAGCCCCCGCTCGCCGCAACTAGAGAAAGCCTGCACACAGCAACAACGAAGACCCAACACAGCCAGAAATAAAAAGAAATTTAAAAGAGGGATGCAGGTTAGACTTCAGAGAGACCTAGAGGGTATAAGACACAGCAACTTGCAGCATTATTGGGGGAATCTCACTTTAAAATATAGTTGCTACCCCTATGGATGTAGTCCATGGTCAAGAGTAGCTTGCCCGGAGTTCAAGAGTGGCCTGTCTGGAGGCCAGGCCACATCCTTGCTGGGCCTGGGAGTCTCTGATTCGGTGACTCTCATCAAGGAATGGATGGGATCCAAGAAGGGGAGCCTGGGCTGGTTTATAATAATGCATCTTGTTTACAGTGATGGCAGCTTTCTCAGAGTTCTCCATAAACACAGCTCCCTGGGCAGAGAAGGCCTCGAGAGGTACCCTTATCTCCCCACCAGCACCCAGTCACAGAGAGAGACAGAGTTGGAGGGGGGGAGGACGTCTCTTCTCTCGGCTCTGATGCTAGGACCCCTTGGGGGAAAATGATGCCACCATCTCCTCTACTCTCTGGTCCCGTAACCCTCCCCTATCTTAGGGGTGGAACAACCACAACAAGAGAGAAAAGGGCCAACCCAGAGTTGGGCTCCCGGAAGGAGCACCACCACCACCACCACCACCAGTAATAATTATAATAATAGCAATAATAATAATTGCTAACATTTATTGAGCACCTACTATGTGCCAGGCACTGTTCAAAGTGTTTTCAGTGAACTAACTCATCTGATCCTCACAACCACACTCTGAGGCAGAAATTATTATTAAAACTGTCAAGGGCATTATGCTAAGTGAAATAAGTCAGACAGGGAAAGACAAATACTGTATATCACTTATACGTGGAATCTAAAAAATACAACAAACTAGTGAAAATAACAAAAAGAGAAGCAGACTCACAGATAGAGAGAACAAATTAGTGGTTACCAGTGGCAGGGCGGGGGTGGGGGGATATAAGGGTAGGGGAGTGGAAGGTACAAACTATTGGGTGTACAAACTATTAGGCTACAAGGATGTACTGTACAACACAGGGAATATAGCCAATATTTTGTAATAACTGTACATGGAACGTAACCTTTAAAAATTGCATTAAAGGATAAAATTTTTTTAATTTTTAAACTGTCTGAAACTCTCACCCGTCTGCCCCTCATGAGTCAGTTGATTCGTGCTAAGCAGCACTGTACCAGGCACAGCAAGGATGACCAGGGAGGCAAGTGGCACAGGCATGCCCTCAAGGGGCTTGTAATCTATCTAGAAGACAGGTGAGCACACAGGAAGCTTGCAAGGGCTAGGAAAACTGAGGGGTCCCATATTCTCTGCTGAAGAAGGCCTAGGAAGTCTCCTGGGGGACCTGACCTAGGACTGGGACCCTCGCCCCATAATGGCAGAAAGACAGGATTCCACTCGGGCCCTCCTGTGGCCCCTCATGCCCCATCAGCTCCCCAGGACACCGCCCGTCTGGGCCAGTCCCTCTCTGCTTCTCGGAACACCCAGGCCTGTGCTACAGGCTTGCAGCCCTAAAAAGGCAGGGATTAGAGAGCCCAGACTAACCCTGGAGGAGGGACTGGGACTGGCAGCGCCAGGGACGGGCTTGGGCCCACCTACCACCCCCCACCCCACACAAGCTCCAACCCCACAGACACCGACCACCCTCCCTGAGGGAAACCGAGGTGTGGACAAGCAGGAAGGTGGCCAAGGTCACCAACCTGGCTAGAGGCAGGCCAGGGACCCAGCTTTACCTTCTGCGGCCCCACCCCCCACCATGGGAAAGCGTTTCAGGTGATTGGCGAGAACGAAGGAGGGGAGGGCTGCATGTGACCATGCATAACAGAGGGGGCACCGGGGGGGCGGGGCGGCGGGGCCCACAGGACTGGCAGCCCTGTCCCCCGCCACCACCCTCGTTCCAGCTTGCTGGTGCCCACACCTCTGCACGCCTAATAGCTTTGGAAGCCAAGACCAGGGC
This sequence comes from Physeter macrocephalus, assembly GCF_002837175.3. Classification (NCBI taxonomy): domain Eukaryota; kingdom Metazoa; phylum Chordata; class Mammalia; order Artiodactyla; family Physeteridae; genus Physeter; species Physeter macrocephalus. The sequence goes on along the minus strand of NC_041215.1, from coordinate 119,785,946 downwards.
CATGGGCGGACGGTGCTGGGGACAAAAGTCCCTCCAGCCTCCCCAAATCCCTCCCTCCCTCCCGCAGCACCAACCCATTTCTTTTTTTCTTTTTTTTTTTTTTGCGTTACGCGGGCCTCTCACCGCTGTGGCCTCTCCCGTTGCAGAGCACAGGCTCCAGAAGCGCAGGCTCAGCGCCCATGGCTCACGGGCCCAGCCGCTCCGCGGCATGTGGGATCCTCCCGGACCGGGGCACGAACCCGTGTCCCCTGCATCGGCAGGCGGACTCTCAACCACTGCGCCACCAGGGAAGCCCCAACCCATTTCTGATTCACTTTTTTTCAGAGTCAAGTAACTGGGAGAGCTTTCCTCTGCCCCCCTTCAATACATATCCCTCGACTGGGCCTCAGTTTCCCTTTCTGGGGTGAAAGAGACTCAAGTCCCCAGAAATAAGCCAAGAAGCCGGAGCAGCTGCACCTGAAACCCTTTGCCGGCCACCCCAGCTCCGACCCTGACTTCTCCAGGCTCAAGGGCACACTCACCATCTCACCTTCCTGCCCCTCCCATTGGGTCCCTGTCAGACCAGAGGAAGAATCATCCTAACTGAGCAGCTTCATCTGGTCCCAAGGTACTGAAGTTAGACATCAGAAGGGACTTCATCCTCAGCTGAAACCAGGACCCTACTCCTTCGCTCTCTCCACTAAGGAGAAAAGG
>NC_041215.1:119778586-119784753 GCF_002837175.3 Physeter macrocephalus | reverse complement strand
ACCCAGATCTTTTTGGAAAATTCCAAGTAAGCAGCATCAAGAAACCCCAGGCTCTAATTAGTAGCAGTATGTATGGAGGAGAACTTGAGTCTGGCACCCAGGGTGGCAGGGTCTCTGTCTAGTCCCACCTTCACTTTGCCTGCCTTTTTGGAGAAATTAACTGCTCTGATTTTTCTCCTGAACAGTCTGAAAATATTCTCACCTCTTTGCTTTGCTTTGCTTTTTTTTTTTTAACCCCCAGAGAACTTGACCAGTAGTTTACAAATGCATCGACAAGAGGATGCAGCTCAGGACCTTGAGATGGAGGTGATTTTTGATGCTGCCAGACTCAGCAAGCCATCTCCTCCTCCCTTTACGCTCTATCTCATCAGCTACATGCGCCTAATCTAAACTGAGCTCTAGGAAACCCAGCTCCAGGCCATGCTCTGGCCATGGCTGCCAACCCCTCAGTGAGTGCTGAATAGTGAGAAAACCTTCACAGCCTGGGACGAGGAGGGAGGGTGAGACAATGCAGGAGGTAAGAAGGGTCCTGTCTCACCCCACCTCACCCAACTCCAGGGAAGATATACACCAAATGGAAAGCAGTGCTGAGCAAACAGCTGGCTCTCAATAAATATGTGTCGATTTCTCCTGGGTGATAAATGTTACTGAAGTCCAAGAGGGACTGGAGCAGGAGGTGGCAGAGCTTCACGCACGCCCTGTGTAGTCAGGTAGGATTTGAATCAGTGGGAAACTAGGGGCGGCTCCAGCTGAGTTCAGGGATCGGCATAGAGCACCACTCCGTAGTCCCAGAAGACAGATTTGTGTGTCTCATCTGTGATGTTCTCCTTGCCCAGAATAGCATCTGCCCACATCCACTGACACAGTCTCCAGATCAAAGGCACCCCCTTGTGAGCAGTCCCCAGCCCCGAGATCCAAAGGCTCTCCCCCACCTCAGGGCCCTCCTCCAAGCACTTTGCTCAGAGCTCTTGGAAGACACTTATCTCCTCTCGCTGCAGAACAGGCAGGCACCAGCAGGGCCGCCCCTTTGGCAGTCATCTGGTATGTAACTGCCCCTTGTGGCCTTTGCAAAATCAGAGGCACCCTGGCCGGGAGCCAGGACAGGCGGCTGGAAAGTGGCAGCTTCCAGGGGAGATGGTCAAGGGAACTGATTTGTGCAGCACTCATGAGGCATTCTTCAGGGGTTCCAAAACTTATCTGGGAGAAAGTAGAGGGAGCACTGCATAGAGTTCCCAAGACACACCAGCCAGAGCAGATGTGTTTGGGAACTTGCTGTGACCTGATTTTTTCCCCAATCAGGTAATCCCTGGAAGGTGAGATTATGTGCAAATGTTTGCGTTCCATCCAGGAGTACATGATGCTTCACAACTCCCAGTTTTATCATCCCCAGATCCTGTTTGAGTTTTATCACCCCTAGCAGGGGTGGAGGGCAGAGCCCAACCCAGAAGAAGGAGCCTCTCATCTGAGAATGTAGGAAATATTGAAATCAATAAAGCAAACAAAGCTAAATATATATGGCCAAGGCAGGTATATCATAGAAGTTGGGCTGGGGGGACTCCAGAGCCAGAATGCCTGTTTCAAATCCCAGCTCTTACTGTTCACTATCCTGCTGTGACCTCTCTATTGCTCAGTTTCCTACATCCACAAAGTGCGGATAATTTCGTTGCATGGATTAAATGAGTTAATATATGTAAAGTGCTATAAATGTGCTATGTTGTTATTGTTGTTATTCATATACATTGCCACAACTGAAGAGGCCACAAGCAGAACTTGAACGTCAGTGTGAGAGCCAAGAAGGAAGCGTCAGGAAGGAGTGAGAGAGAAAAGTAGCTTCAGAGATGTGGGAAAATCCAAGATATACTGTTAAGTGAAATAGAACAAGGTGAAACAGTATGTATTTTAGGATATTATTTAAGAAAAAATAAATAAAATACAAGGATTTAAATGTAATGCTCTTAAAATGTTTTTAATTGAAGTATAGTTGTTTTACAATGTCATATTAGTTTCAGGTGTACAGCAAAGTGATTCAGATATATATATGTATTTGTTTTCAGATTATTTTCCATTATAGGTTATTACAAGATATTGAGTGTAGTTCCCTGTGCTATACAGTGGGTCCTTGTTGGTTACCTATTTTATATATAGTAGCGTGTATATGTTAATCCCAAACCTCCTAATTCATCCCCCCCCAAATAGAATGCTTTTTATACAAGAAATATTTGTGGAAATATACCCTAAAAATTGGGAAGAGAAACTGGGGGAATAGGATGAGCAGGAAGGGAGAGTTTTCTTGTCACTGTCAGCCTTCTTATATTGCATAAAATTTTTCCATCGGGTATAGGACGTTTTTATTTAAAATAAATAGGCAGGTGGATGGATGGATGGTAAATGAGGAACAATCTAAAGCAATTGCTTAAATCCGCTATTGTGGTTAGGTTTGGTGTGTTGGTCATCGTATCACGAGAGGGTGACTAAACCTCATTTTCAGTGTCAGGAATGGGCAGGTATCTCTTTCCTCTTCATAAATAAAAAAAAAATAGGAGCTATCAAAAGTTTATATTTGGATCTGTTAGAAATTATTTACTGGATCAGATCAACCCCCTCCTCAACCTTCCATGTCAGATCACTTATAAAGAGAGAAAGGGCAGGGAAGCATCATCTGGTCACCTGTAAAGACACAAGAAGTAGCCCCAGGGAGTGGAATAGGGACAGGACAAGACTGTGAGCTCCCTCAGGGCTCAACCTAGTTCATGTCATCATTGCAGCAGGCGCTGAAGTTCTGAGAAGTGGCTCCGTGAAGCATCTTACATGGAGATTAGGTTCCAAAGTCAGCATCTAAAGCAACGATGTCGTGAGACCAACATGAGCTTCCAATTCCATTCACCCCAGAGTGCACACCATCTCTCAGAAGGTCCAGCAAAGCCTGTTTTAATTCCAGGGTAGAAAGAGATCCGAGTCTCTGACTGTGCAGCAAGCGAGGTCGCTGAGCAGTGTTTAGGGGCCATGGTGTAAACCTAGAGCCACCCTTCTCCTGGTGAGCTGCTCACAGTGGGGCAGGCGCTCGGGGACAGAGGGTAGAAGCTGGTGGCAGATGGACACACCCACCTCAGGCTCACTTCACCACATACACCGTTGTAACTGGCTCACTGTTTCTTTCTTGGGAAGCCCGAATTCACATTATTTAATGCGACTCCATTTCAATGGTTGCTCATTGCACAACGACTGAAAAGGAACCTCTAACAGATAAAGAGGTAGATGACCCAGAACACCACCACCCTCACTGTCATAGAAAACATAGTCATAGAAATACAAAGGAGGTATTAATACTTGTGATTTACCTGCAATTCCACTGTTGGAGGTGAGCTGGAATAAGGTCATGATAACCCACGGAAGAACACAACTGCTGAGACGTCATCTTCAGGTCACTAATTAAACAACATTAAATAAGTAGATACTGACCATTTGCACTGCAAGAACTTCAAGACATTGGCCAGAGTCATATCAAAGCCATCTATTTTCCTCCTGAAGTCCTCGAGGAGAATTGGAGTGGTCAGCATAGATTGAAAGGACAAACAGAGCATTTACTAAGCAAAACCAATGTGTCAGGCAGGATACCGGGATCTGGGCAGAACCACCATGGAAGAAAAAGCAAGATCACCAGCTTCCAGGAGTCTACTGTCCAACTGAAGCCACAGGGAGATGGGCAAGTACTAACACCACACTTCAGGGTGTAGCATAACAAATGTAAGTGCAGAGAGGAGGGAGCAACTATGTCTCTTGAAAGGAGAGCCCAGAGAAGTGACTTTTTTTCAGCCCAGCTTGGCTCCTTCACAGCACCTACTGCCAGGACACACCCCCTGCAAAGCCATTTCTGGACTGAGATATGCACCCCTGACCCTAAACTTCCCCTATCTCTGCCGTCCTAGTCACAGGTTCCCCACGATGTCTCAAGCCCCATGTTTACTCGGTCCTCTGTCTTTGATGCATGGCATGGCCTTGACTCCTCCAGACCACCACTGAACTGTCCATCCTGGCAGAGCTGCTCAGAGCATTGCCCCTGATGCCCTGTAGGGCTCTCCCTACTCCAGGGACACTCCTTTCTGACACTCATCCCCCACCAGGGTGACACACAAGCACATTCAAGCTGGTCCTCCAAGTCAAATAGGAGCTTACTGAGTGGAGAAGAGGCATGGCTTTGCAGGTAGAGGAAGGTGTGTGGAAAGGGGCCAAGGTGCAAAGCAGTGTGAGTGTGTTGGGATTCAGGAGATCCTCTGTGGTTGGTGCATATGGTGGATGGCAGGGTCTGCGGGGAGGGATGACAGCCCTGTTCATCAGTTTCACATGAACAAGCTGTCCATTTTCCTGCTTCTAATCTCTCCCCACTCCAACTCCACCTGCACATCTCTGCCAAATGAAGCTTTGAAGTTCCCTAAAATACCGCTTTCACCAAATTACTCAAGGAACTTCGGTGTCTCTCTGCTTGTGGAGTCAAGTCCAAGCGCCCTACCTTGGATTTCTGGGCATTTCGGTTGGTTCCATGGCACCTGCTCATTATTCTCCAGCAGAAGTTCTCCAAGGTGTGCTTTTCTCCAGCAGGAAGACCATCTCATTGCCTCCCACACATGTCAAGGCCACCCCTACCTCCAGGCCTTTGCTGATTCTGTCCCCCAAGTCTGGAAAGACCTCAAACCGCTTCTCCACAATCAATCTTACTTTTCCTCGTGACCCAGCTGGAATCCCACCTCCTCTAGTAAGCTTTACTTGACTATGCCAGTGCTCTTCCCTCACCAACATTGCAGGGAGTTTAGCACTGAACTACTTTTTTATTATTTATTTTTTGAAATTTAACTCACAGTACCATATGATCATTTATTTAAAATGTACAATTCAATAGTTTTTAGCATATTCACAGCGTCACTCATTAGTCACAAGGTGTGACCATCATCACTATCAATTTTGAAACATTTTCATCACCTCCCACCTCCCCATTCCTTCCCAACCCTCCAAGCCCTAGGCAATCACTAATTTACTTTTAGTCTTTCTGCCTATTCCAGACCTTTCATATAAATAGAATCCTACAATACGTGGTCTCTTCTGTCTGGTTTCTTTCACTTCTCATAATACCTTCAAGGTTCAGTCATGTAGTAGCATGTGTCAGTACTTCATCCCTTTTTTTTGCCAAATAATATTCCATGGTATGGATAGACCACATTTTGTTTATCCATTCATCCATTGATGGACATTTAGGTTGTTCTCACTTTTTAGCTATTATGAATAATGCTGCTATGAGTATCCGTGTACAAGTTTTGTGTGGACATGTTTTCAGTTCTCTTGGGTCTATACCAGGAGTGGAATTGCTGGGTCTTATGTTAAGTCTATGTTCAACTATTTGAGGAACCACCAGACTATTTCCAGAGACTGTAAGAGTTCACACTCCCATCAGCAATGTATGAGAGGTCCGATTTTTCCACATCCTCACCAACACTTGTTACTATTATTATCTGACTTTTAATTATAGTCATGAAGATGGAGAGCTATTTTATTGTGGTTTTAATTTGCATTTCTCTGATGGCTAACTAGCTTGAAAATATTTTCAAGTACTTATTAAATTATTAACGTATATATATATTTTATATATACATGTAATCTTCTTTTGAGAAATGTGTATTCAGATCCTTTGCCCAGTTTTTTTTTTTAATTTAATTTTTTTTATATTTTATACAGCAGGTTCTTATTAGTCATCAATTTTATACATATCAGTGTATACATGTCAATCCCAATCACCCAATACATCACACCACCACCACCACCCCACGGCTCTCCCCCCTTGGTGTCCATATGTTTGTTCTCTACATCAGTGTCTCAATTTCTGCCCTGCAAACCGGTTCACCTGTACCATTTTTCTAGGTTCCACATATATGTGTCAATATACGATATTTGTTTTTCTCTTTCTGACTTACTTCACTCTGTATGACAGTCTCTAGGTCCATCCACGTCTCAACAAATGACCCAATTTCGTTCCTTTTTATGGCTGAGTAATATTCCATTGTATATATGTACCACATCTTCTTTACCCATTCATTTGTCAATGGGCATTTAGGTTGCTTCCATGACCTGGCTATTGTAAATAGTGCTGCAATGAACATTGGGGTGTATGTGTCTTTTTG
>NC_041215.1:119769709-119778266 GCF_002837175.3 Physeter macrocephalus | reverse complement strand
CTCCATGAGAAGCTTGTATATTTTGGAGATTAATCCTTTGTCCGTTGATTTGTTTGCAAATATTTTCTCCCCTTCTAAGGGTTGTCTTTTCATCTTGTTTATGGTTTCCTTTGTTGTGCAAAAGCTTTTAAGTTTGATTCGGTTCCATTTGTTTATTTTGGTTTTTATTTCCATTACTCTAGGGGGTGAATCAAAAAAGATCTTGCTGTGATTTATGTCAAAGAGTGTTCCTCCTATGTTTTCCTCTAAGAGTTTTATAGTGTCCAGTCTTACATTTAGGTCTAGAATCCATTTTAAGTTTATTTTTGTGTATGGTGTTAGGGACTCTTCTAATTTCATTCTTTTATATGTAACTGTCCAGTTTTCCCAGCACCACTTATTGAAGAGGCTGTCTTTTCTCCATTGTATATCCTTGCCTCCTTTGTCATAGATTAGTTGACTGTAGGTGTGTGGGTTTATATCTGGGATCTCTGATCTGTTCCATTGATCACATGTCTGCTTTTGTGCCAATACCAAGCTGTTTTGATTACTGTAGCTTTGTCATATAGACTGAAGTCCAGAAGGGTTATGCCTCTAGCTTTGTTCTTTTCCCTCAGGATTGCTTTGGCAATGCTGGGTCTTTTGTGCTTCCATATAAATTATGATTATTTGTTCTATGGTCCAGCCAGTGTGGAAAATAGTAGGGAGGTTTCTCCAAAAACTAAAAATAGAACTACCATATGACCCAGCAATTCTACTCCTGGGTATGTAACCAAAAAAAACCAAAAGTATCATGTCATCTGCAAACAGTGACAACTTTACTTCTTCTTTTCCTATTTGGATTCCTTTTATTTCTTTTTCTTCTCTGATTGCTGTGGCTAGAACTTCCAAAACTATGTGGAATAATAGTGGTGAGAGTGGGCAACCTAGTCTTGTCCCTGATCTTAGTGGAAATGGTTTCTGTTTTTCACCATTGAGAATGATGTTGCCTGTGGGTTTGTCATATATGGCCTTTATTATGTTGAGGTAAGTTCCCTCTATACCTACTTCTGGAGAGTTTTTTTTATCATAAATGGGTGTTTAATTTTGTAAAAGCTTTTTTCTGCTCTGTTTTTCACCATTGAGAATGATGTTGCCTGTGGGTTTGTCATATATGGCCTTTATTATGTTTAGGTAAGTTCCCTCTATACCTACTTCTGGAGAGTTTTTTTAATCATAAATGGGTGTTTAATTTTGTAAAAGCTTTTTTCTGCTATTGAGGTTATCATATGGTTTTTATCCTTCAATTTGTTAATACGGTGTATCACAGTGATCAATTTGCGTCTATTGAAGAATCCTTGCATTCCAGAGATAAACCCTACTTGCTCATGGTATATGATCCTTTTAATGTGCTGTTGGATTTTGTTTGCTAGTATTTTGTTGAGGATTTTTGCATCTATGTTCATCAGTGATATTGGCCTGTAGTTTTCCTTTTTTGTGACATCTTTTTTTGGTTTTGGTATCAGGGTGATGGTGGCCTCGTAGAATGAGTTTGGGAGTGTTCCTCCTTCTGCTATATTTTGGAAGAGTTTGAGAATGGTAGGTGTTAGCTCTTTCGGTTTGTTGGAAGATTTTTTTTTTTTTTTTTTGCAGTACGAGGGCCTCTCACTGTTGTGGCCTCTCCCGTTGCGAGGCACAGGGTCTGGATGCACAGGCTCAGCAGCCATGGCTCACAGGCCCAGTTGCTCCATGGCATGTGGGATCCTCCCAGAACAGGGCACAAACCCGTGTCCCCTGCATCGGCAGGCAGACTCTCAACCACTGCGCCACCAGGGAAGCCCCTGTTGGAAGATTTTTAATCACAGTTTCAATTTCAGTGCTTGTGATTGGTCTGTTTATTTTTTCTATTTCTTCCTGGGTCAGTCTTGGAAGGCTGTGCTTTTCTTAGAATTTGTCCATTTCTTCCAGGTTGTCCATTTTATTGACATATAGATGCTTGTAGTAATCCCTCATGATTCTTTGTATTTCTGCAGTGTCAGTTGTTACTTCACCTTTTTCATGTTTAATTATGTTGATTTGAGTCTTCTCCCTTTTTTTCTTGATGAGTCTGGCTAGTAGTTTATCAATTTTGTCTATCTTCTCAAAGAACCAGCTTTTAGTTTTATTGATCTTTGCTATTGTTTCCTTCATTTCTTTTTCATTTATTTCTGATCTGATCTTTATAATTTCTTTCCTTCTGCTAACTTTGGGGGGTTTTATGTTCCTGTTTCTCTAATTGCTTTAGTTGATTTCATTTTCATTTATTTCTGATCTGATCTTTATAATTTCTTTCCTTCTACTAACTTTGGGGCGTTTTATGTTCCTGTTTCTCTAATTGCTTTAGTTGTAAGGTTAGGTTGTTTATTTGAGATGTTTCTTGTTTCTTGAGGTAGGATTGTATTGCTATAAACTTCTCTCTTAGAACTGCTTTTGCTGCATCCCATAGGTTTTGGGTCTTCTTGTTTTCATTGTCATTTGTTTCTAGGTTTTTTTTTTTTCCTCAGTGATCTCTTGGTTATTTAGTAGTGTATTGTCTAGCCTCCATGTGTTTGTATTTTTTACAGTTTTTTTTCTTGTAATTGATATCTAGTTTCATAGTGCTGTGGTCGAATAAAGCCCCCTTTTATGATTGTGTTACTGTCGATTTCCCCTTTTATGGCTGTTAGCATTTGCCTTATGTATTGAGGTGCTCCTATGTTGGGTGCATAAATATTTACAATTGTTATATCTTCTTCTTGGATTGATCCCTTGATCATTATGTAGTGTCCTTCTTTGTCTCTTGTAATAATGTTTATTTTAAAATCTATTTTGTCTGATATGAGAATTGCTACTCCAGCTCTTTTAATTTCCATTTGCATGGAATATCTTTTTCCGTCCTGTCACTTTCAGTCTGTATGTGTCCCTAGGTCTGAAGTGGGTCTCTTGTAGACAGCATATATATGGGTCTTGTTTTTGTATCCATTCAGCCAGTCTATATCTTTTGGTTGGAACATTTAATCCATTTACATTTATGGTAATTATCAATATGTATGTTCCTATCACCATTTTCTTAATTGTTTTGGGGTTGTTATTGTAGGTCTTTTCCTTCTCTTGTGTTTCCTGCCTAGAGAAGTTCCTTTAATATTTGTTGTAAAGCTGGTTTGGTGGTGCTGAATTATCTTAACTTTGGTTTGTCTGTAAAGGTTTTAATTTCTCCATCATATCTGAATGAGAGCCTTGCTGGGTAGAGTAATCTTTGTTATAAGTTTTTCTCTTTTGTCACCTTACATATGTCCTGCCATTCCTTTCTGGCTTGCAGAGTTTCTGCTGGAAGATCAGTGTTAACCTTATGGGGATTCCCTTGTATGTTATTTGTTGCTTTTCCCTTGCTGCTTTTAATATTTTTTCTTTGTATTTAATTTTTAATAGTTTGATTAATATGTGTCTTGGCATGTTTCTCCTTGGATTTATCCTGTATGGGACTCTCTGCACTTCCTGGACTTAATTGACTATTTCCTTTCCCATATTAGGGAAGTTTTCAACTATAATCTCTTCAAATATTTTCTCAGACACTTTCTTTTTCTCTTCTTCTTCTGGGACCCCTCTAATTTGAATGTTGGTGCATTTAATGTTGTCCCAGAGGTCTCTGAGACTGTCCTCAATTGTTTTCATTCTTTTTTCCTTATTCTGCTCTGCGGTAGTTATTCCCACTATTTTATCTTCCAGGTCACTTATCCCTTCTTCTGCCTCAGTTATTCTGCTATTGAATGCTTCTAGAGAATGTTTAATTTCATTTATTTTGCTGTTCATCATTGTTTGTTTGAGCTTTAGTTCTTCTAGTTCCTTGTTAAACGTTTCTTGTATTTTTTTCATTCTATTTCCAAGATTTTGGATCATCTTTACTATCATTATTCTGAATTCTTTGTCAGGTAGACTGCCTATATCCTCTTCATTTGTTTGGTCTGGTGGGTTTTTACCTTGCTCCTTCATCTGCTGCTTATTTCTCTGTCTTCCCATTTTGCTTAACTTACTGTGTTTGTGGTCTCCTTTTCGCAGGCTGCAGGTTCATATTTCCTGATGTTTTTGGTGTCTGCCCGCAGTGGGTAAGGTTTGTTCAGTGGCTTGTGTAGGCTTCTAACGGAGGGGACTGGAGCCTGTGCTCTGGTGGGTGGGGCTGGATCCTGTGCTCTGGTGGGTGGGGCTGGATCTTGTCTTTCTGGTGGGCAGGGCTGCATCTGGTGGTGTGTTTTGAGGTGTCTGTGAACTTTGTCTGATTTTAGGCAGCCCCTCTGCTAGTGGGTGGGGTTGTGTTCCTGTCTTGTTAGTTGCTTGGTGTGGGACGTCAGCACTGGAGCTTGTAGTCCATTGGGTGGAACTGGGTCTTAGTGTTGAGATAGAGATCTCTGGGAGAGCTCTCGCTGATTGATATTATGTGGGTCCAGGAGGTCTCTGGGGGTCCAATGTCCTGAACTTGGCTCTCCCACCCCAGAGGCTCAGGCCTGACACCAGGCCGGAGCACCAAGACCCTGTCAGCCACACGGCAGATGAGTGGTTTATTACTGAGAATATTAAAGCACAGGAACCAACAGCCAGATGAAGCGATTCATAGGATGAGGTCAAGAACAAAGAAACTTCAGTCCTCTTAGAGTTTGGAGCCCAACACCGTAGCATGTGGAGGCATTCTGCTTCACCAGCCTGGATGCTCTCTGAAACCCCTCCTTTTGGATTTTAATGGTGGTTGCATATAGGGCTTATTACAGGACATAGCACAGCAATACTTAGAATAATTGCAAGGTTTTTTTCCTAAAACTAAGTAAACTCCATATGGTAAACATCAGCTATGCATTAATTTGCACTTAAGGTTTTGATTTTAAAGATTTGGAATATGGAACACTATCCTTAAAATTCCTAATCGTGAATATTCTACAATATGGAGGTCATGTGACAATAAAAGAAATCATGGGATCCTCAGTGATGAAAAAAGAGGAGAACTTCTCATTTAATCCAACCTCTTAATTTTTCAGAGTCCAAAGTCGCCAGAGAAGCCATAAGGCACAGATCCTACCCCCCTCATCTGATTCCCTGCTAAGGTAGAAGCATTAGAATAGGAATCAGCTCCTACACATCTTCAGGATGTGAGAACTTTCCCCTGGATGGATTAGGAATCTGGTCAAATGTAGAAATTCTGAGTTTTTTTGGCTTTTGAATCTGATTTGATGTCAAGCAAAACAACCGGGTGAAATATTGCTGGTCTGCCCCTGACCCACCTCCTTCCTTTACTCACCATCATCAAAGTCAACAGGCATTTATTAATAAGCACGTATGCCTGACACTGTGCTTGGTTCTTTGCAGGGGAAATGCATGATTCCTTGACCTGTGGGAGTGGACAAGCTCAGGCAAAGCCTTGCTGAGCTATTTCCAGGCAGCCCCAGGGAGGACTAGGAGGTGGAGGGGAGAGGAGGAGACAGAGAAGGGGCCAGGATCCCAATCCGGAGTGGAGACTGAGAGTATGGACAGTACCTGATAAGATCAACCTGGGCTACAGTCTTGCAGGCTGCGTGGGGGACTAACAAATCCATGAACTAGAGTCCTATTTACACGCTTCTTTATGCTTATCATTTGTTGGATGAAGTACAGCTTTGTGTTCCCCCCAATGTATTTCAAGCTGCACTTCAGGTTAACCTGACTCCCCAGGGAGAAATCTATCAAATCCGAAAAATGCTTAATTTAGTCATAGGCAGTAATAGTGCCCTAATAAGTCTGAACATTTTGAAAAGAATTATCTTTCAGAATGGTTGCTTACACACACACACACACACACACACACACACACACACCCCAAAAAAAAACAACAACAGCTACAACAGCACCTCCCTGGATTTCTAAATTGTGCTTCTTGGCTACAGACCATGTCACTGATCTCTGGGGTTATACATGCAGGCCCAGGGTAAATTCATTGAGAGAAAGAGAGCTAGAGGAAACCAAATATAAATGTAACTCCTTTTAAGGTGACCTGGAGGCCTTCCTGCAGGAGGTGTGGTTTGTCAGGAGCTAATTACGAGTCCCAAGCTCTACCTTGTTCGTGAATATAGTTATGGAACCAAGTACTCAGAAAGTGTAGGCATTCATCTGGGAAGAGAAAAGTAACTTTCTGGTGTCTTACAATAATTAGACTGAGGAGAGCCTGAGAATTCTGTTTTCTTCACCCTTTGTCATTCTTTCCATCTACACGTCTTTAGATCAATTTTTAGAATCTCTACATATGGCATTTATTTTCTCTTCTCCATTCGGGGGCAGGGTACATTCATAGCTCTTCCTCAAGCTTCTCAGCCCCACTTCCCCAGCCTCTGTAAGGCCCAAAGGGGCCCAAAGTTTCCCTACTTTTGACAAAATGTTATTCTGGAACTCAGAAACCAGAAAGTAAGCAAAATGAAACCCCTAACCCGGTCCCTGGAGAAGGACAGGCTGCTGTGAGCCCAGAGGTTGCCTGCTTTGCCCCCCCCCACTCTCCCCCTCCCCCACAAAGCCCAGGCTCCTTCCTCCCCAGGGATGGGGATGCCGCCACCCCCCCAGCCTCGCTCCTGTCACCCGCCTGGAGGAGTTAAAACAAACAGTCCTTTGGAAACTCAGTGAAAGAAAACGGCTGAGTCAGGCCTTCTGTTTAAATAGTCCCCACCTGTTCTCCCGGCCCTGGCCTCCCCCGCTCCCACCCTGGGCTCCCCCACTTCCCATTCTCTTTTCTTTCTTTTCCCCTTTGTTGCTCATTTTCAAAAGAGCAGAGTTGACAGCTCTTGCCTTGAGCAAAGCCAACTCCGGGAGCCAGCCAGGAGCCACCTCGTGCTGCTGACCCAGCGCTCTCCCCGCGTGGCTCCCTCACCACAGCCTGCACGTGGCTGGGTGCGGTCAACGGGGAGGGGGAGAGAAAGGGGGGCCGTAGTTCCCAAGAAAGAGAGCCCCATGCCCTCCCTTTACCCTCCCCTCCTCCTCCCCTCCCTTCCCCCTCCAACTCCCCCACCAAGACCCAGCACCTAGGCACCCTCTACCTGGCATCCAGGCACCCTCTGCCCAGCAGGATTCGTGAAGCCTGTGGAAGGAGAGACATGAGAGAGAGGGTGTGAGAGAGGACAAAGGAAGACAGAGAGACCTTTACCGAGGGATGTGCCGTCTTGTCTGGAACCCTCAGTGGCCCCATACACTTGATGCTGTGTGTGAAACTAACTTCTTGGCACTGGAGGAAATGATTTATTTGCCCATATTCAAAAACATACAAAATGTTTCCAAAGTGGCATAAGCTGAGTTAGAGACAAAGCCCTGAACCCACTAACTGCCCTCAGGGCACATGTGCAGGTTTCTAGGACTCTCCTGTGCCTCCTTGGAAGGCAGCAACATCTCCAAGTCTGTTGCTGGCTCTGTAAGTCAAAAGCATTTTTTTTTTAAATTAAGTTTTCTTACAACTGCACATGAATCTACAGTTTTGAGAAAATAGGAGGTTCATGTGCAGTTATAAGAAATAATACAGAGAGATGTCCTGTGCCATTTACTTAAGTCCCGCAGTGTTACATCTTGCAAGACCATAGTACACTTTCACAACTAGGATGCTGCTATTTATACAGTCAAGATATAGAACATTTCCATCACTACAAGGGTCCCTTGCCTTGCCCTTCTAGAACCACACCCACCTCCTCCCATTCTACCCCCTCCTTAACCCCGGGCAACCACCAATCTGCTCTCCATTTCTAAAATTCTGTTATTTCAAGAATGTTATATACCTTTGCATCACAAAGAATAAAATACCTAAGGAGGCAAAAGACCTGTACTCCAAAAACTATAAGATGCTGATGAAAGAAATTGAAGATGACACAAACAGATAGAAGGATATACCATGTTCTTGGATTGGATGAATCAATATTGTCAAAATGACTATACTACCCAAAGCAATCTACAGATTCAATGCAATCCCTATCAAATTACCAATGGCATTTTTCACAGAACTAGAACAAAATTTTTTTTTAATTTGTATGAAAATGCAAAAGACCCCAAATAGTCAAAGCAATCTTGAGAAAGAAAAATGAAGCTGGAGGAATCAGGCTCCCTGACTTCAGACTATACTACAAAGCTATAGTAATCAAGACAGTATGGTACTGGCACAAAAACAGAAATATAGATCAATGGAACAGGATAAAAAGCACAGAAATAAACCCACACACCTATGTCAATTAATCTATGACAAAGGAGGCAAAAATATACAATGCAGAAAAGATAGGCTCTTCAATAAGTTGTGCTGGGAAAACTGGACAGCTACATGTAAGAGTGAAATTAGAACATTCTCCAACACCATACACAAAAATAAATTCAAAATGGATTAAAGACAAAATGTAAGACCGGATACTATAAAACTCCTAGAGGAAAGCATAAGCAGAACACTCTTTGCCATAAATCGCAGCAATATCTTTTTGGATCTGTCTCCTAGATAAATGGAAATAAAAACAAAATAAACAAATGGAACCGAATCAAACTTAAAAGCTTTTGCACAGCAAAGGATACCATAAACAAGACCAAAAGACAACCCTCAGAATGGGAG
>NC_041215.1:119725304-119769414 GCF_002837175.3 Physeter macrocephalus | reverse complement strand
AGTTTTACTCACTCTTTTTCAAAAAAAGGAAAATGGATAAAAGCTAAACATCAGGAATTATTAGACTCATCTAACCTACAATGAGATATCATCTCACACCGGTCAGATTGGCCATCATCAAAAACTCTAGAAATAATAAATGCTGGAGAGGGTGTGGAGAAAAGGGAACCCTCTTGCACTGCTGGTGGGAATGTAAATTGATACAGCCACTATGGAGAACAGTATGGAGGTTCCTTAAAAAACTACAAATAGAACTACCATACGACCCAGCAATATCACTACTGGGCATGTACCCTGAGAAAACCATAATTCAAAAAGAGTCATGTATGAAAATGTTCATTGAAGCGCTATTTACAATAGCCAGGATGTGGAAGCAACCTAAGTGTCCATCAACAGATGAATGGATAAAGAAGATGTGGCACATATATACAATGGAATATTACTCAACCATAAAAAGAAATGAAACTGAGTTATTTGTAGTGAGGTGGATGGACCTGGAGTCTGTCATACCGAGTGAAGAAAGTCAGAAGGAGAAAAACAAATACCGTATGCTAACACATATATATGGAATCTAAGAAAAAAAATGTCATGAAGAGCCTGGGGGTAGGATGGGAATAAAACACAGGCCTACTAGAGCAGGGACTTGAGAATATGGGAGGGAGAAGGGTAAGCTGTGACAAAGTGAGAGAGTGGCATGGACATATATACACTACCAAACGTAGGGTGGATAGCTAGTGGGAAGCAGCCGCATGGCACAGGGAGATCAGCTAGGTGGTTTGTGACCACCTAGAGGGGTGGGATAGTGAGGGTGGGAGGGAGGGAGATGCAAGAGGGAAGAGATATGGGAACATATGTATATGTATAACTGGTTCACTTTGTTGTAAAGCAGAAACTAACACACCATTGTAAAGCAATTATACTCCAATAAAGATGTTAAAATATATATATAATAAAATAAAATAAAATAAAGCTACCATATGATCCTGAAATGCCACTCCTGGGCATATAACCAGAGAAAACTCTAACTTGAAAAGATACATGCACCCCAATGTTCATTGCAGCACTATTTACAATAGCCAAGACGTGGAAGCAACCTAAATGTCCATCGACAGATGAATGGATAAAGAAGATGTAGAATATATATATATATATATAGAAGTATCACTCAACCATAAAAAAGCATGAAATAATGCCATTTGCAGCAACATGGATGGACCTAGAGATTATCATGCTAAGTGAAGTAAGCCAGACAGCGGAAGATAAATATCATATGATACCACTTATATGTGCAACCTGAAAAGAAAAAAGATACAAATAAACTTATATACAAAATGGAAATAGACCCACAGACATAGAAAACGAAATTATAGTTACCAAGGGGGAAAGGGGGGAGAGATAAATTAGGAGCTTAGGATTAACATATACACACTAATATATATAAAATAGATAACCAACAGGGACCTACTGCATAGCACAGGGAACTATACTAAATATTTTGTAATAACCTACAAAGGAAAAGAAGCTGGGGCTTCCCTGGTGGCGCAGTGGTTGAGAATCCACCTGCTGTTGCAGGGGACACAGGTTCGTGCCCCAGTCCGGGAAGATCCCACATGCCGCGGAGCGGCTGGGCCCATGAGCCATGGCCGCTGAGCCTGTGCATCCGGAGCCTGTGCTCCACAACGGGAGAGGCCACAGCAGTGAGAACCCCGCGTACCACAAAAAAATAAAAATAAAAAAAATAAGAATCTGAAAAATAATATGAATCACTTTGACTGAATCACTGAATCACTTTGCTGTACACCTGAAACTAACAAAACATTGTAAGTCAACTATACTTCAAAAAAAATTTTTTTAAGAATGTTATGTAAATGGGGTAATACAGTAGGAAAACTTTTGAGATTGCTTTTTTATATTCTGCATAATTCTCTAGAGATTGATCCAAGTAGTTGTATACATCATATGTTCCTTCCTCTTTCTTGCTGAGTAGTTTTCCATCATATGGATAGACCTCAATTTGTTTAACCATTCACCTGTTGAAGAACATCTGAGTTGTTTCCAGTTTTTTCCTATCACAAAGAAAGTTGCTGTAAACATTCTTTATATATATATATGTGTATATATATATATATACATATATATATAATTTATTTATTTGGCTGTGTCAGGTCTTAGTTGCAGCACACGAGCTCTTCGTTGTGGCACACGGGCTTCTCTCTAGTTGCGGCACACGGGCTCAGTAGTTGCAGCGTGCAGGCTTACTTGCCCCACGGCATGTGGGATCTTAGTTCCCCAACCAGGGATCGAACCCGCGTCCCTTGCATTTGAAGGCAGATTTTTAACCATTGGACCACCAGGCAAGTCCCTAAACATTCATTTTTATGTGAAGATAAGCCTTCATTTCTCTGGAGTAAATGCCAGTTGCTGGGTCCTATGATAATTGCATGTTTATTTAGTAGTACAACTTTTAAAATTCTTCTCTAAAACTATTCCTTATGCACTTCTAGGAGTGTTCCAGGCTGGAAGGTAAGCAGAAGTAGAGCTACAAGTAGAAGGATGATGTCTTTGAGACCTTAATTCATGGAGCTGAGTTGCTACCAAAACACGCAGCCTGTGCCTGCACTGGATGGTGAAAGTGGACCAGGAGCAAAACCAAGTATGGAAGGCAGAATAATGGCTCCCGAAGATGACCATGCCCTAATCCTCAGAACCTGTGAGTTACATGACAAAGAGGAATAAAGTTTGCAGATGGAACTAAGGTTGCTAAACAGCTGACTTGAGATGGAAGAATACCCTGGATGATATGCAAGTGGGGCCAATGTAATCACAGGGTCCTTAAAAGTAGAAGAGGAAGGCAGGAGAGTCAGAGAATGATATGACTGTGGAAAAGGACCCTCAAAAGATTCAATGTTGCTTGTTTTGAAGAGGGGGAAGGCAACCCTGAGCCAAGGAACTTGGTGGCTTCTAGAAGCTGGACAAAGCCAGGAAACAGGTTCTCCCCTATAAGCCTCTAGAGAGGAATGCAGTTCTGGTTTTTGTAGGCCAATGATTCTTGTGTCAGACCTCTGATCACAGAACTTTAAGATAATAAAATCGTGGTTTTTAAGCCGCCAAGTTTGTGGTAACTTGTTACAGCAGCAAATAGAAAACTAATACATTAAGTGACCTCTCCATGGGTTTCAGCCCTTGGAGCTCAACACTCCTGCTACTGAACAAAGCTTGTCTTATGAGGAGGTAGAAGAGAGAACATGGGACTTCTCTCATGGTCATTTACAGGCCCCTGGTCTCTCCTTGTTTATCCACACACGTTCTGATTGTCCTCTTCCTTCCCACATCAGACCTGTTGCCTGTTGTCCCTTTCTACTGGACCTCACCACCCCCAGCCTCTCTGGGCCTTACCCTATCTCTCCCCAGACAGCATCTTCTGCATCAAAGACTCTGATAGTGTTCATCCAGCAACCTCGAACCTCAGCCCATCCTGACTCATGAAAAAGACAAAGAAGTTTTGGGATTTGGAACTTGTCTGCCCACTGGGATCTAGCACTTAATTACAATAATAGAAACCCATGGGCCCTGCCTCTCTTACAGCCAGACACTGCTCTGCAAAATCAGGCATTTGGTGTTGCATCAGCTTATTAATGAGCTGGGCTTTTTTCCCTCTGATAATGACCCTAGAAAGTGATGAGCCCAGAGTGTGGATGAAGGAGATCCAGAGAAATAAAGTCGAAACAACCTTTTCATGAGGATGCAAAACTGAGGTGACAATTCCCTAAATGAATCGTTCTCAAGTGAAGAGTAAATCAGGATCAACGGGGAATTTTTTCAACCTATACACACATTCCACCCTCACCCACCTGCAAGCACACACAGCAGAGACATTCCCTACTCTATCAGAATTGTCATAATTCTATGAGGACCTAGCCTTGAGAGCTTCATCTGTGAGGGCATCAATATACAACCTAACCAATATGCAAATACATGCCTACAAACCACCCCCAACACACATACACAATTTTAATTTGATCCACTATTTTACCAACTAGTTAGGCTTTGGCAGCCAAGACTAAGAAAGTGGTCTAAGGAGGAAGACCCCTCTAATTAATGGTCTCCCCCTCAACTAAGTCCTCTCACCTGAATGTGGCATTCCTCACCCTGGCCCATTTTCTCATTGTATACATAGGGTTGGGCAATAAGAACTAGAAAAAAAGAATGGATGAATTGTCAAAACCCCAGAGATTTCCAGAGATACAACCAAAGAAATATCGTACGGACAATGAGACCTCTGAAACACCAAGAATACCTCACTCATTCGTTTTACAAATATTTGTTTTGCAAAGACGTAAGAAGTGTCATCCTAGGTCAGAACAAAAGTACATGTAGCCCAGTGTGACAAGCTCTCTGACCATATGCTGGAGCCAGCCATCACAGGCTGGGACAGTAGTTCTCCAACTCTATCCCCCTGACCTTCACCAGTGAGCCACCGAATCTGAATAAGTGTGATATTTATTTTTGCTGCACTGGAGTATACACGCTGGTAGGGCAGTGATGGTCATGTAGTTCTCTGAGCTGACGATATTGGGTGACTCAGTTTAGCAAGTAGTACAGCTTGCTGTGGGTAAGGGGACTGTCTTAGTCTGCTTGGGCTGCTGTAACAAAATACCATAGACTGAGTGGCTTAAACAACAGACATTTATTTTCTCACAGTTCTGGAGGCTAGAAGTCCAGGGTCTCAGTATGGTCGGGTTCCGGTAAGAACCTTCTTTCTGGCTTGCAGGTGGCTGCTTTCTCATTGTGTGCTCACATGGCCTTTCCTTGGTGCCAGCACATGGGAAGAGAGAGAGAGCTGATCTCTCTTCCTTTTCTCATAAGGACACTAATACCATCATGGGGGCCCCACGACTTCATCTAAACCTAATGACCTCCCAAAAGTCCCATCTCCAAATACCATTACATTGGGAGTTAGGGCTTCAACATATAAATCTGGGGGGACACACACATTCAGCCCATAACAGGGACAGAGGTTAAGTCCTGAGGAAGGAGCCCATGTTCAGTGGAACACATAAAAATCCACTGGAGAGAATGTAACAGAGTGTGTCAGGGTAATAGAGAGTTCTACTCATAAGGACCACAGCACTGAAAAGAACTCAAGCCATTTATGAGGAGACTGGATGCTTTTATAGATACTGAAAGACATTATTATACTGCTGTTGATGACTGCATTGTAGTCATTAATGGCTCATTAGTGCTATCTTGAGGTCTTTAATCACATCAAGTGTATCTCCAATATGATGCCACAAGTACAAAAAAAGGCTGGAAGCCACCAAGTTAGGGACATATTCCTACTCCACTAATTTCACTTAGGCTTTTCTGTGACCCACCTGGAGCACCTCTGGAAGGTAATCATCTCTATAGAAGGTATTAATGGATCTGTAAAGTATGTGTCCTTTTCAATTCTTTTCTAAAATTACCCATTTCGTGCTAGGGATGTTCCCTTTTTCTCATAAGAAGGTGTTGAAAATCATATTCGTGTTTGTCCTCTTCCAACCCTGGAGAGCTTCATAAATATGCACCATATATGACTCCTCAGCCTCCATAGTTTCGGTATGGGGAATCCTCTGTAAAAGCAGACAGAATGTCTTTCATAGACTGGATTATGGGGTGAGCCTCTCTATTATTTTTATGTGAGACGCAGCAAGTAGCATGTTTTGGCATCACAGTCTGCATGAGGAGGGCAGGCCACAATGACTTCTGGTTTCAGTCTCCTTCTTGATGAAGCTTAGCACCGCATTGGCTTTCCTCCTGCCATACCTAATGGCCCTGTCTTCAGGAAACAGTCTGCAAAACTCTTAGTTTCCGTTTTTAGGGCTGTAAAATTCCAACAAAAGTTAAAGAAGTCCTGCCCGACCCTAAAAAGTCACAGTGAAGAATTTCCCACCTCTCAAATATGTGTAATGAATTTAACAGACTTTTTTTATTAGAAAAGCAGTACATGTTCACTGTAGAAATTTGCAAAGTAAAGAAAAAGCACAAAAGGAAATAAAACTCATATTTTGTGTATGTATCTGTATATAAATATTTCAGCCTAATCAGGCTCATAACGTATCTCACCTGCTTTTTTGATATATCAATAAGACATGAACATTTCTCCTATCAGTTATGTAGATCTTTGCCAGCACAATTTTTTATGGTAGATGGCAGGCTATCCTATGGGTGTATCATGATTTATTAAACCTATCCTTTATTGTTGACTACTTAGTCCATTTCTAATTTTTCACTGCCTCAAACTATCCTCTTAAAAGGTGTTGCATATTGATGCTAATCTATAATTAATTACAGAGGTAGAGATTATCAAACATAAAATGAGCCTTAAGCATGTTAATTTCATGACAGGTAGCTAACTTACATCTGTGTAAGCTGAGAACTATGATAGGAAAAAGGAAAGAAACCAAGAGAAACTAGAGAGACTGAAATGAAAGCCTGAAGATGGTGTTGCTTCAATGGATTTGGAGAATTAATGTAAGTACATCAACCAGCTAAATGATAATTCATCAAATCTAAAGTGCATTCATTGTAAGATGCACCACTTAGTTTAGGTCCCACTAAGGAAGGAAAGAAATCTGCCAAGCTATCAATTGTAACCAACATTCGGGTAGTTCAGAAGACCAAAGGGCAAGGAAGGAAGCCTTGTTAAAGATATGCTGAACAGGAATAGAATCTGGGTTGGCAGAAATGAGCGGGTGGTAGAGCATAAGGCAGTTTCACCCTAAAACCAATGCCAATCGTTAAACATAAGCCTTTAGACTTAACACACGACGCATTATTCATCATCTACTCCCAGCTCCGTGACTTCACCAGGCTGTTTCATCCTTCTGTGCCTTTTCAAAAACAGTTGTTTCTGCCTGAAACACCTGTATTCATCCCAAAAATGTACCTCACCTTCTTGGGGACCTTCTTGAAGCCTCCTCCTCTTGGGGACCTTCCCTGACCTCCCTAAGAGGAGATGGAGTCTCCAGCACCAAAAGAGAGAACCACTCTCTCCTCAGACCCACCACTGTCTTTGCACACCAGCTCCTGTGTCAAACATGGCCCTCCCAGAGGGCCAAAAAGCTGGGCAAAGACAGAACTCCAAAAGAGGGCACCTTGGGTGGTGTTGCAGCTCTAGAGGCCAGAATCTTGTCTGATTGTCAGGCAAGGTTCTCACGGCCTGGAAGCAATAACCTGAACCTGCAACACTTTGTGAGTTGTGTGAAGATGCTCAAAGTGTTTGATGAGGCAGTCAAGGCCGCAACGCCACAATGAGATCTCCTGACATTTAACAGAACAGGTAACATTACCTATCCAATGCAACCACGAGGCTGTGGGTCGGGGTGGGTGTCTCATATCATCTGCCAGTTTCCCTTCCCACCAAAGTAGTAAAAAGCCTCAACTTTTAGAGGACAGACTGTTGAGTCTTGGCCTGTCCACGAAGCTGCACTCGCAGCTCCTCTGTCCTCACCTGTGCATCCCACAGCTTACCCTACATCTCCAGGGCTCACTTACTAAAACTCAAATTGCTCAGTTTGTTTAATTTTTTTTTAAAAGCAAACCCTACCCTAGTAATAAGCTGTGCAAAAAAGCTTGGACCTGCAGCAGCTCTCCAGCTAATCTAGGCATTAAGACTTCAGACTCCCAGCATCCTCAGCTGCCAGACTGGGAGGATCTTTCCAAAGTCTTTTTGGCGGGAAAGGGAAGTTCTTATTTGGAGTCTTGGCTAGAAATGGATCAGTTGTTCATTCCTCAGGACCTGTAGCAATTTGGGAACCTTACTGGTTAACCATTTTATGACCACTCCCTTGTGGATACCAGCCGTCCTAAGCTCACCATTTTTTAATCACAGATTTGCCTGGGAGTTCCTGGAAGTCTGGAACCATGTCTTTATTACCTTCAAATGCATGGTGCCTGCAACTCCCAATAGGTATTAGTTTAAGTGAATGAATGCATGAATGAATAAACAAGCACTGAGATTGATTCAAACTGGGTATAATTTACCATCTCTTGGAGAGCTCAGGGCACTGAAGTTTGAGTTAATCATGCTCCCATACCCCCTCCTCCACTGTGTACCATCCTCATATGAGCACCTGTTCCCAAAAGACACTTCTCTTTATCCATTGGTTTCTTCCTCTGTTTCCTTTTCTCACTGTTCCCCGTTTCCATCCTCCCCTCAGCAACACCTCCCCACCAAGCACATAAAAGTTAAATGGGCAGACCATCTACCTACATAACGTTTGTTCCACCCTAGTAAAGTCACTTGGAGAAGTTAAACATCTGAAGAAAGATTGTGCAGACAGTGCAAGAATGCAGGATATAAAACAAGAAGGAAGACAAAGACCTCTAGGTTGAGGTTTTTGGAGGTCAGCCCATCCTTGGCTGCCCCACCACCTCATTTCCTCGTACAGCAACACCTGAAGTTATCTGGAGCACATATTAGGGAGTCTTCTCTATTGGGGTACCAGTGGTGCTTCCCCAAAGTCTTCATTCTTCTCATGAGAAAGCATTTCATGGACTTGGCAATCTAGGATTTTAACCTCTGAGGGCTTCTGTCTATGATGGATCCTGCCAAGTGCCAGTCGCCAGGCTTATCAGTCAGGACGAACAGGCAGGATATGCTCTGTAACAAATAACCTCCAAAACTCAGAGGCTTAAAACAACACGGGTTTGTTTTATACCACATGCGTATCGCAGATCTACCACAGCACCCCATCTCTCCTCCCTCCAGTAGCCAACCTTAGATAAGGCTGGTTGCATCATCTCAAGCATCATCAATGTCAGTGACAGAGGGCAAAGGTGAAGGTGAATAGCAATCCCACAGTAGCTTTTAAAGCTTCTAACAGGAAGGGAGACTCCTCACTTCCACTCACATTCAATTGGCCAAAGCGAGTCACTGGCCGCGTCTGGATTCAAGTGGGGAGGGAAGGGTGACTCTCCCCCATACCTGTAAAGAGCCCTAATGACCATCACACACAGTGTCTCCCATGGAGTTGGGGGTCAATTAATCTTTTTGACAGAGAGAAAAAAATACCATTTAGCTGTCTCCTGGGTAAGGGTAAGAAGACCCTTGTCTTACAGAAAAGAGGGGAAGTGTAGGTATGCCTAATGAGATGGCAAATCAGCACTGAATTGTTCTATGTGAGAGAAAGATGAGCCCAGGAGAAGGTGCAGGAGTCCTGTGAGGGTGGAGGAGGCTTGGACCCTCTTTGGGGCAGGAAAATAGAAACTAAAGGGGAGATTTTATAGAAAGAGAGCAAAAGAATACGGTAGCCACCAGAGGAAGAGTGGAGATGGTTAAACTTTAGAAAGTTTTGTTATATGGGAAGGGATATACCCTCTTCAGGCATCTCCTCTGTTTTAGGAGAGTGATTTGTGGGTTTGGAAAGGGACAACATGCTGAGGCTGGTCTCCAGGCAAACACAAGCCAAGGCCAAAGGCTGCCAAGGAGGCCGTTACTGTCTACAGGCCAAAGTGAAGTTTCATTTCATTTTGTTTTCTTGATCTGGCTCCAACTAACCTACACTTTATCCTGCACTGCAACCCAGCACCTCTCCAGGGGCTGCTATTGTCCAGCCCCTCACCTCACATGAGCTGCTTGGCCCTTCCCACGCTTAGGCCTTGGTTCTTACCATCTCGCCCATGTCCTAAGCCCCAGTCCCAAGTGTCCACACCCCACCTCTCCGTCTCTCAAAATGCCTCCTCCCTTTAATCTACATCTCAGAGGCCTTCATTCCCTTGAAACCTAAGATGAGGTTCTCACCCCTCTCTGTGCCACAGCCACCCCTTCAGAAAGAATATCACATCCTAAAACTACTGGTTGACATCTTGTCTCCCCTAAAAGACTATGAGACCCTCAAGGGCTGGGGGTAATTTCTACTTAGCTTAACTTTTTGTCCCAGCCCCCATCACAGGATTTAGCATGAAGTAACAACCATAATGACACTAGGTAGTAGGAACAATGACGGATGACATTTATCAAGCCTTTATGGGTTGGGCTCTGTGTTAAGGGCTTAAGTACAACATGTTTTTATCTGTACAACCTTCTGGCGAGTACTGCTAGCCTCGTTTTACAGATGAAAACATGGAGGTCCCGATAGAGTAAGCAACCAACCCCAAATCACATAGCTCTGGTGTCAAAATGACCTCAGTTTGAACACCATCCTCTTCACTTAACTGCAGTGATCTATTGTTTCTCCAAAGTTCTGAGCACATACTACTTAGAGGCGGGACTCAGCATTCAGCTTAAATCTGATGCCAGAGATTATGCTCTTAAACTCAAGGTGTTCGTGGCAGAGAACATCTATCTGTTCACTGAGCCATTGGTCTTTACTTCCAGGGCAGTACATTTCCAGCTTCCCGAATAATAGATGCGGCATGTGCCTGACATGCTGGGGAGAGTGATGAACACACCTATAGACCCAGACCCTAAAAACTTCCCAGGGGCTCCTCCATGGTCTCTCCCTCCTCACCCCTGCCACGGAGTGGCTCCGAGTATCCACGGAAGACTCAGGGCTGTAGATAAAAAGAGCCACTGGATGGATGAGTGAATTCATGAAGCAGAGTCCTCCCACCCCCACCCCAGGCAAATCCACCCCTCCAGCCCTGAAGATGTGAGTAAGAAATCAATGTATCCCCTGCAAAGCCATTGAGCTCTGAGTGCAGACCGTTGAAGCAGTTCACCTAGCCTGACCAAAACAGTGCCCAATAGATGGCCAATTTTAAAGTGATATTTGGGGTACACAATGAGATGGTGGGAGCCGTGTTATGTCAGCAGGGGCAGGGAGGGGGCTCCTGGGGATGCTTAGAGAAGACTCGACACCCATTCATCCCTTGACCATGCACCTGAAGGGCAGGGTGTTGACGACTCTGGATGAACAAGCTGGACAAAAGATGAAGGAAAGGCTGGAGATTGCTGGGCCAAGTTCCTGGGAGCAGGGAAGCACCGGAGGCCAGCATCGGAGTCCTCAGAGCAGGGCTACTTGGGTTTACAGGGGCCAAAAGGAGCAGCTGAGGGCAGCTACAAAGAGGGAAAGAGTTCAGGCTCGCAATGAGGGAACACCAGCCAGGTGGGAGAGAAAGCCCACGTGGCCGGTGGGGCGGGCCTCCTGGGCACCCCAGGGGCTTCCTCTGAGACCTGGCCCAGCTCTTTCTCCAGCAGCCCTCTGAAACACGAGCTGGCACTGTGTCCCGGCAGCTGGTTTCCCACTCTCCATTCTCTTTCTCCGTTTTCTTTCTCGGAACCCTCCTCTCCCCGCCACCACCCACCTACTCTTAAGTCACTGCATTAGGGAGAGATTGACAGTCCCCTGGGGCAAAGAGCACCCTAAGTCTGCAAGCAGACCATGCCTCCACCCACGCACACACATTTTGCCCCATTTATTTCCATGTCAATACCCAGAATGCTTTGCTGGTCCATGCCAGAGCCATTAGGCACATTAGACAGTCATTGCCAGCATCTGGAGCCTGGAGTTGGCAGAGCTAGGTGTCCCTCAAAGGGCAACGTGTTTGCTTTCATGCCAGCTGAAATTGGGAATGAGCTGATTCACCTGCAACCTCGGTCCCCTTGGCTCAAGTTGGCACAGGGCAAAAAGAAACCCAGATACAATAAGAAACGATGTTTAAAGCCATGTGACCAGCTTTCAAGGTCCCCGTGCAGCTCACCAAGTTCATCCACCCACACAGACCTTCCACATTCCCACTCAGTCCAGCCCTCAAGAGCCTGGCCTCTCTTATGGGTTTCAAGAGAACTTTTCACAATCCAGATTAGGTACGTTTTTCTAACCCCCCCTTCCCATCATTTCAGGGTGCAACAGCTTCCTCTCTGGGTTCAGATAGGACGAGCAACTTGCAAAAAACGCACCCAGGCCTAATGGGCCCCCAGCCTCGGTCCCAGGGTCTCGGAGTCTCCCCAAGCTCCTGCTCGAGAGGTATCCAGAGAGCATCTTGGGGAAAGCTGCCTCCTTGGGGTCAGGGAGGAAGTAGAGGCAGCTGTCGGGTGGGAATAAGAAAATATCCAGAACAATCAGAAGAGAGGACAATGAATGTGTGTGTAAAAGGTGGGCAGGAAGGGGTGGATATTAGAGAAGAATAAGAAAAACAGCAAACCGAACACAACCTCATGTTCTGCTTCATCCATAACGGCTTCTTTTGTGCAGCATGTTTTAGACACATCCGCTCCTCCTCCTACAGGAATGTAAAGTGCACTGTCCCTGACTCAGACAGATATTTAATAGCTGGACAAGCCGTTCATTCGGTTCAACCTAACGAGCTTACTATGTGTCTGGCACCATGGTGGTAACTGGGGACACACAAATGAAAGATGTGGCCTTTGCAAGGCGGTACCCGTGTATGTCTGTGTGGCCAGCAAGCCCCTTTCTTCCCTGTCGTATGTGATGACTGCTTTCTGGGTGTCAGGGTTGGGTCCCCCTGGGGCATCCACGCTCCCTCGTCAGGGTGGCAGTAGGCTTAATAGCACAGGGGTAAGCGTGGACTCTGGGGCTGCACTGCTCACGTTCAGGAAGAGCCTCTGCTGCTTTCGAGCTGGGGGAATCCCTGGCAAGTTCTTTATCTCCGTGCCCTGGCTTCCTCACCTGCAATAGAGCCGAGAGGAGGGCTGAATGAGTTAACATGTCTAATGCTCTCCACAGAGTGTCAAGCACTCGATAAACATTAGCTCTTGTTATCATTGCAGCTGGCCGCACATATTAACAAAAGTCACTGCCAAGCTTCAAGGAGCAGCAGCCAAGGCCACAAACCTGAGCAAAGCTAAATGGTTTTTACAAGAAACTAAACCATGAATTTGTCTTCCTTTTCCCGGGGCTCTAACCAGGTAAGTACAAGAAAATAAGCACTTATCACGTGTATAGGCCATGGGATAAATTGATTATTGGAATGGTGATTGGCTAGGAAGTGAGAATTTTAGATCTAAGCATTCATATGAAAGGCCTGCGCCTGCTCCCTGGCTCTCAGCCGCTGCATGGCTGTGGGGTAGAGGGCAGGTGAAGCAGGAAGGGAGTCACAGAGAAACTTCTGAGGCTGTGCTGGGGCCCAGACCCAGGAAAGGCAGGGGTCCTAATTCGAGGTCAGTGTAACTCCAGCCCCTTGAGAAAGGTGATGGGGGGCTGGGGGGGGGATGCGTGGAGGACTGCTGAATATTTCACGACCTTGACACCACCCTCTCCTTTGTGTCTTTCCACCTGCCCCCTCCCCCATCCCAAGCCTCAGGGTGGGGTCAAAGACAGAGGGATTTGGAGAGCTGAACTCCAAGTCCCAGGAAAACTCCTTTCTCTATTCCCCAGGATTAGAAGATTAGGAGGAGAACAAAGGAGCAATTCACCGGTGGTTTCTGCAATTCTCCCACGTCGGACTCAGCAGCCGCTGAGTTCCCACCATCTCAAGTGGCTGGAGAGAAGCTGGAGGCCAGCTGGCTGGCCTGAAACAGTGTCTGTACAGACGCCTCTCCCAGAGACACTTCAATGCCTTCTGTGCATGTAGCTTGAGGTAGAAGGGAGTGTGTGTGTGTGTGTGTGTGTGTGTGTGTGTGTGTGTGTGTGTGTGTGTTCAGGTTGCTTAGGGAAAAGTCAGAGGTGAGGGAGATAGGTACTGAACCAGAAAACCTTCTATAGATCTTCTATTTGGAAAAATGCCTGGCTCCCACCCAGTTTTTTTAAAATCCAGAAGACAGACAATGGCCAAGAAAGATGACACCTGGATGACTGATATACACAACCCCACCTCCAACAGATACGCGCTCTGCAAAAGATACATTTTGAAACTTTTGGAAACTGAGAAAGAAAAAACTTCTCATAATTTCATCATGGATAGTATTTGGGGTATATTTCTTTCTGTTTTTTCCACTATATATCTTTTAAAATACATAACTATCATCCAATTCACATGTTCTTGTGTCCTGTGATGTCTTCATGCTCCTAACATTATACCATAAGCAGTTTTCCATGTTGCAACACATTCTTT
Organism: Physeter macrocephalus; assembly: GCF_002837175.3. Classification (NCBI taxonomy): domain Eukaryota; kingdom Metazoa; phylum Chordata; class Mammalia; order Artiodactyla; family Physeteridae; genus Physeter; species Physeter macrocephalus. The sequence goes on along the minus strand of NC_041215.1, from coordinate 119,755,416 downwards.
CCATCCAGCCTTCTTACGGGATGCAGCCCAATTTGAGGACTGGTTGTCGAAGGGGTCCAAGGTGGTTCACAAGGGGGCAGAGAAGACAGAAGGAGACCCTGGGGCTTGCATGTTTAAGCTCATGCAAGGCTACTTCCAAATACAATATGGAAGGCACAGCCTTCTCAGTTGCTTTACAGTCCAAATAAAATAAGAGGAAAGCAATGAAAACTGAAGCTGTGAAGGAAATCATGCTAACTATTAAGATAATTATAGTCTAAAGTGGATTAAAATTCCCTGGATCTTTCTGTCCAGGGTGAATGGTGGTCACTCCTTTCTAGGTGCCAACAGAGGTACAAAATATGGCTCCTCTTACCAAAATGTTTAGTATTTGGCCGTTCTTAATGGATCCTTTCTTCAATTCCTATTTTCCTCTGTAAAATAAATTCACATGCATTCTCATTTCCTAGAACCATACTTTCCCACCTCCTAAACATCCACACCGTCTCCTCCTCATTTTCTCCAGACTGGGCATGTTCCACACAGGCGGCATTGAGGGAGTCCTAAAAATACTGCTTTTCCTCAGGAATTGGAGATTTGTTGGCAAACATAACTTTTATGTTTAGCAAGGGCAACCATATCCTGTTTCACCAGTACTTAGCTTCTATCTTCTTATTCCTTAGACAGAGATGCCAGAAAGGGGCTTGATGCAGGGTCAGAGCAGGAGAAGTGTCTTGGTTAAACAAAAAAAGAGGTGTTTCTTAGATGGGGCAGATATTGCTTTGTGGAGGGGATAACCATCAGAGAGATGAAGGTCCATGTGGGAACAGGACAGGGCAGAGAAACTCCCAACCTTATCTTGTAGGGTTAACACATCCTGCCGCTCAACCCCCTGCTCTGGTCCATAGAGCGGAGGGGGTGGGGGGGGACACTAAGACCAAGACCTTCCTCACTCTCCAGTCTCCAGAGAGGTGTCAGCTGTCATCAGCTGGGTCCAAAAAGACAAAAGACCCCAGTTCTGTGAGGTGCTCACAGAGCAAGCCACCAGTTGCTCTGGCACAGTTTTGCCATGATCCACAGAGCTCAAGGAAGAATAAAGATAGGAGTGGTCACAGTCTGGAAGAAAAAAGGTCTTTCCTTCCAAGGCTAGTTGCCTAAAGGCCTGGGATGGGAGAAAGGAGAAGAATATTTTCATGGTGATGCAATTATCATCGGAGGTTCGAGAACCGACTGGTACCGTTAACAATTGGTGCCTTCCCCCTACCTTCTTTGGAAGACCCATTCCTAAATTGGCTTCAGCCTTCGGTGTCTGAGTTCTCAGGCCCCTCACCCAGCTGCTCACGGGGAAGTGCCCTCCTGACTAAGGATAAGCAAGGGGTGGGGATTGGGGGAAGGGGGGCGGCGAAGCAACATAGAATCAGTCTCATAAAACTCAAGCCAAAGTTAATGAGAAAAACCAATGTCATCTCCAGCTCTCAGAGCCACTAAGAGTCCCATTTGGGAAAATGCTGTTGCGAGCCCTAAGTGGTTGGTAAGTGGGACACAGACACTGTGGCGAGAAGGAGTTGTAAGCAACACTTCCTTTCAGGAAAGATGCTAATGAGTGCATCCACACTGAAGCAGAACTGACTGAACATTCTCTCAGGCAGATTCCATAAGATGTCAGGGCTAGAAGGGATCAAGACTAACATTGCCTAGTCTGGAAAAAAATGTTTTTAACCTAGAAGCTAAATAATAGGTACCATCATCACCTACATTGTGGACGAAAAATTTAAATCTAAGCACTTATCAGCCTGTCTGGCATATAGCAAGACCTCGGCAGAGGACCGTAACTCAGGGGTTACCCCAACTCTGCATTCCTTCTCAAGAGAGCTTGGCCTAGGTAGGTATTTGCAGGATCAGACATTATTTTGTGTGTATATCCTTTCGGGATACCCTGCCACAGGCTTCACCTCTGGTCACCCTAAAGATCTGGAACCATATCTCTTCCAAGATGTCATTATCCATTCTCTACTAGAACTCAGGGCAAGTCTAGATGGGACAATACATCCCTCTCCTTTTTCTTGGCCGCCACAAGACTAACACTCCATGTTGCAGTTATACGCACATTGCTTTGTTGAAGGATTAGGGAAAACTAAAAAGGAAATGGTCGATTTAGACTGGTCAGACTTTGAGTGAACTGTGAACATGGAGTCTATCTTTCAGCTCCCAAGGGAAGGCATTTAACATTTAGGCTTTCATAAGGAAGAGGTCATCTGTGCAGGTCCGCCATATTGCACAATTCCTGGGAGCACCGTTCACATAACAGTCTGTGTAATGGCTCCGTTGTGCAAGGCCTGGCCTACACAGCTGGAAAGACAGCTTTGCCTCACCCCTAAGTTGACCCCTCTGCACTCAGATCATTCACATGGCCTTAAACACCCACTTCTTCAAGTCTCTGTGTCCCAGATGCTACTCTCCTTCAGGAACCCTCCTCTTCTTTCTGTACAAAGAAGTGTCAGCTCTCTAAATCACTCCTATATTTTACTTCTCATGTATAGCTATAGATGCAGCCATGAGGTCAACATCAGTGTGGTGGTCATCACTGAGTCTCAAAGACCATAGGAGAATGGGCTCCAGTCCCGTAAGCAAGAGTGAATATGGATCCTCCAATTCTCCTACCAGGGAGAGCTGTCCCCGAGACAAACACTAAATGGAGGAGAGGAGAAAAAAGGGTACAATTCAAACCATAACGAGTAAAATCTCCAGCTCTACCCTTATGGTCAATAAGTACCCATTATTGTGTGACAAGCATTTGGTTTCTTTGGGGCTGTCTCCTGTGGACAGCCATGCCCACAGAATGGCTACACTGGGGTTTATGTGTTTCTACATCTAATCAAAAGACTTTAATAATAACCTGTATGATTCCCCAGGTGGCAGAACCTCTCTCTAATACATGCATTCTCAACTAGGGAATATATCATTGTGAAAATTATTTCTTAGGGGGATTAAAAATATCTTAGATATCACAATGCTTTGCAGCCTCCAAAGGGTCAGAGTACATGAACAGATTTAGAGTATACAGCCGAGGAGAGGAAATGGTAAGGAAAACAATGCCTAAAAAAGGCTACTTAGGGGAGTACTAATGAAAAAAGTTGGGAAACACTGCTCTAATAGAGGAGAAAAATGGGGATGAGGAAAAGTTGCCAGTTCTAACTGGTAAGATACTTATCATCATCACCATCATAATTAAAAACATTTTGTATGCATGCCCTAAATTAATCCTCCTAACAATCTTAAGGAGTAAGAACTATTATAGTCATTTAAGATGATGAAATAGCTTTAGAGGTATTGTCCAAGGCCACACAGCTAGTAACTGGCAAAGGCATGATTCCAACCCAGTTCTGCCTGCCTCCCAAGTCCAAGGTCTCAACCATCCTAGAATGCTGACTGCAGCCCAGTAGAAGGAAGGCTGGTAACAGAACAGCCCATCTTTAGATCCTACCATCTACTCCACCAACCCAAGTCCACGTCTAAGACCACGGAGGACAGTTAAGCTCTGAGAAAGGAGACAGACAAGTCTGGGAAAACACTGGGTTGGGCTGAAGATGAGGAGGGAGGGAGATGGCCCCACTCTCCCCTGAGTTTGCCTCCTCTTCCTCTTCTTGAGAAATAGAGCCACTGGGACCAGGATCCTGGAACCTAGGACAAAGAGAGAAGCGAAAAGGGGGAGGGTGGCCCCTGCTGTGTGCTCAGCTACTACTGCTGAAACCCCAGTGTGGGGTTGCAGCCAAGCCCAGGGATGGGGTGACCTCTATGCAAACAGAACTTCCCCAGCCAGAGCTTCTGCAAATATAAACACGGACTCACCACGTGACGGGTTCAACCAGTTCATGTAAACAACAAAAGGAGAAAAAAAATTCAAGGGGAAAAATATGCTCCAACCAGACGAAGCAGGATATATAGTTCTGTGACTCACCCAGGGGAAGGTCAAGAGCTAAAGGGCTCAGGACCCACTGGGCCTGCAGTAGGGCCACAGGTACTCTTGCAACCTGGGCACAGGAAGCCTTGATTCCCCGCAGTGTGGGAAATTCTTTGTCAGGGGCAGCGAAAATGGGTGGCTTTTCCTGAATATCTGAAGCACATTGGGTTAGACTTCCATGGAAAACAGAGAAGGTAGTCCTAAAGCAGAAGGATATATAGGTAGATATCAGAAGGACTTCCCCATTGCCAGGTGCCTTCGTGGAAAGAAGGTGCCTCAAGAGGTCTATCTAAGCTTGGGAACAGCTGTCTGCTTGGAAGCAGGGCATGGATGGATGGAATAAACTCTGAACAGCACACCCTTCCTCCCTACCCCCACTCTCCTAACACTTGTTTGTGCTGGCAAAGAGGATGCTCTCCCACATGGCCCCATGTTATCTATAAGAATGCCAGCAGAGTATCTGTTTTTTCTGCAGATAATCCACACTGCCCCTGTAAAAGAGCCAGCTCCCCACAGTATTTGCAAATACCATACTCTCCCGGGCCAGAAGAGTTTTGACAACACTCCATCTCAGTCTTTCCAAGGCACCCATTACCCTAAAATAAACCAGCCAAGGAGGAGGCTGGCAGGTGGACGCCGTGGACAGTGGGGGACAGGATGCTCTATGCTGGTGTTGTGGTCTCCCCAGCATTTCCAGAAAAAAGCACAGAGCTCTAGAATGCCACCGTAGTCAGGGAAGTCAGAAGTCTCTAACTCTGGACTCATCCAAGAGGACAGTGGGTTCCACGCCAGGCCCTACCACTGTGTTGGGATTCTTTCAAGCAGGCATAGCCTCCTCTCGCTCAGCATGGGACCCAAGGGCCCACTGACCCTCCTGGGAACTGAAATCACACTGAAACCCAGCTCGGCACAGGAATGAGGCAAGGACAAGGGGAAGGAGACCTGAGGAGGCATGGCCTGGAAGAGACTGGAAGGGGCTGGGAAGCAGTATAAAGAGAAAATAAGGACAGGTGCATTTCAGTGTTTTACCAGCAACACACCCTATGTATGCACCTTATCGTAACCATTTACTTTCATATTATCACATGTAGGCATGTAGGACTGTATATAGAGGCCAAATCAATAATAGATTAGTCTTATAACAACAGAAGATATTTGGGGCAACCCAGTCCCTAGCCCCACCGCTTCTTATCTGTACAACCTTGGGCAAGAAACAGGACTTTTCTGTATCTAAGTTTTAAAATGGGATTAATAATAGTACATATCTCAGAGTAGTTATGAGAATTAAATGAGTTAATATTTGTGAAGCACTTAAAACTGAGCCTGGCACATAGCAAGCATTATTAGCATTTGTTAAACACACATAGACTCAAATGAATTTGCTTAGTATTTAATGCCTAACCATTCCTCACCCTATTTTTTTTTCTTTCATTTATTTACTCAATAAATATTTATTGGGTGCCTACTACATGTCAACTTCTGTGCTGATACTGCAGCTGTAAAAATGAGCAAAAATAACCATGGCCTACCCATTCTTGGGGCTCAGAGTCTAAACGTTACTCTTTGGATGAGCCTTTCCCCCCAGGCACCTCCAAATCCATGTCACGTTAAACCAGCCCAGCCCAGATCACATCTTGCCTAGGGCCATACAGCCCTGAATGCAGGAACTGAAAAGGAAAATTGCTTGTGGTTTTATAGCTGTCCCAGCCTTGTGTACAGAAGAGAAAAGTGCTGGAGTAACCGGAATGAGCCCCAAAATTTGGAATGCAGATGGCAAAACCCAAGCTGAGCTGAGGTGCCAGGCTCAGTAGATTACCTTCCTCAGTTCCCATTCCAGCTTCTAGCTGACCTTACTGCCCAAGCAGTTAAGGTTTGGGATGTAACTTGGGACTTATTAATCATATACACTCATTCAAGACTTTGATTTGGAATCAAATTATGAAGGAAGAGGGGACAAGTATGGGATGTATATTTAACTAGAGCAGACTGGAGCAAAGGCAGGGGGGCAAGAGCAGCCAGCTGTGGCTATGCTGGCTTTCTGACCACAGAAGAGGCAGCAGTTTCCATGGGGGTACAATTCTGCAGTGTGGTTTGGGGAGTCATTCCTGGAAGCTCAGCCTAGAATCTTTTTCTTCAGCCCCCCCACTTGGTCCATGATATATCTATACTTCTTAATAAATCCTTTCCAGCCTGTACTAGCTGGAGTGGATTCCACTTTCGGCACCTAGAAGTGGGAGAACCTATTTAGAACTGACCATCCCTAACAACGTAATTATGGTTAAACGAAGGCCTAAACCTAGTGAGAAAACTATATTCCCTAAGCTGCTGAGAAGGAAGACACCAGTTTCCCTAGCCTTTGGCTAGCACCAGCAGTAGGACCTGGCATGAAATTCAACAAATCCCTCCCAGGCATTTGTCTTTATAGTAAGCTTTCCCACTTAACAGGTAGAGAACAGCTTGGAAGGTTTTAGCTGCACAGGCCATGATGAAGTAGTAAAGGAAGAGATGGTATAACACTACACTCTTTCTCCCCCTAGCCTTCAGTCATGCAGGACTTCTTTCTCTCAAACACACCAAGTGTAACCCTGCCCTAGGGTTACAAGGGCCTTTGCACTTGCTGTCCTATCTGCTGGGAAGTGACTTTCTATCACATTTCCCTCTTCTGTCTTCTTTGTAACACTTATCAGTTATTTTATTGCTTAATTTGTTTGTGTGTTTATATCTGTTTCCCCCCATTAGAGCATAAGCTTTTGGAGGTCAGGAGTTCTGACTTGTTCACACTGAATCGCCAGACTATAGAACATGCTTGGCACCCAGTAGGGGCTCCAAACAAATTTGTTGACTGACTAACTTGTTCCCTGACTCTCATTCCTCAAACCTACTTCCTAAAGGTCAGAGGCATTTGAGTCAACTAAAAAGGCCCAGCCTTTGGCGTATGAATTAAATCCCAAGTACATCTTGAGAACAAAAGTGGTTCATGGGTTAAAACCTGGAGGTCAACAGCAGGGAATCCTTCTCCCCTGAGAAATTAATAAGTTAAATCAGATGGAAATAAATTTAATCTTCTCCTTCTCCCCTTATTATCTTAATTGGTTTAATTTTGTGGCAACATTTCAGCTTTCTCACAACAGAAAGCAACTCATGTTGCGTTGGTAGCCCAGAGAGTAATTATCCTGTGGTTTTGCTCTAATTCACTAACAGACACTCTCTTTGGCTTTAAGGACCACTGAGAGTAAAAAAGAGAATACTGAAGATTAGGAAATGCTTTTTTCATTCCTTATGCTTTTTTAAAAGTTAAGAGCTATGATAAAATGATTAGGCATGACGATTATCTTTTTTTTAGTTAAAAAAGGAAGGTGAGTGATTTAGAGTACAACGTAAGACGTGAATAAATAGAAGCAAACATTTAAACACAACTGGGCATCTCATTCGCTGACCTTTATCTGATTTCAAATATTGCTGAATGCAACCTTGGTTTTATTCCAGAATTGAGTAAATTAAACTCTTTTTGATTATCCTAACTTGGACATAAAATCTCCCCAGGGCTTATCCCAAGTCTAGTGTGCTTTGTGTCTTCGTAGCAGGTTTTTATTTTTTAACAAAAAAGTGCAAGGAGCTTCTATCCAGCTTTGATCTCTTTCTAACAAGAAAGACCTGGAGTATCCTACTTGCAGTTTATTAGAGAAAAGTCCAATTTGCCCTTTTAAGCCAGCAAGCTCTTTTCCTGCTTTCTTTCCCACTTTGCTGCCCACCAAAAAGAAAATAAAAATCAGACAAATGTTTTCCAGCTTTTGTACAAACTCACTTTGAAATACCTGTAAATTTGCATATAGTCATTCCCACACTCCCAGGAAATATCTGCTGTGGCTAGAGAGCGTCCTGTTAAGAAAGGCATCAATTATTGCCCCTTGACACCAGGCTAATTTTAAACAGGCAAGAATGCTCTTTTCAAAGGTATGGGAACTAATTTCTCTACCATGTTTTCATCCCACCCATTTCACCCAAACTTATCTGCAAGCCCCTTTGAAAGTCCTGAATAAAGTGACAAAATAGAGACTGGTACAACTGCCAACAGAAGGAGAAAGTACTGGGGACAGTCACCCAGGTGCCACAAATGCCTCAGGTGCCTCTTGCCCCACCCATCCTTCTTTGTTCTCAATTTGGTGGTATGGATATCCAGGGTAGAAAATGCTCTTCTGTCCCAGGGCTGTGAAGTTTAATCTACCCCTCGTCAGGCAGTGGAGCAAACTTTCCCAGCTGTCACCATGAGTCAGTTCACCCAAGCAGATGTTGACAGTTCGGTTTACAAAGAAGAGAGCTAGAGGAGGAAGGAGTGGGGGCTAGGGAATATGGAAGGGAAAGGGATGTAGCTTCAAGGAGTCTGGCTCTCAGAGGACACACCAGGTCTATGATTTCCATGGCAACCCTATTTCTAATGTCTCTCACTCTGAACTAGAACATCTATATGTGGTGAACCTTCAACGTTGCACAGCTTCAGTTCTCTGCTACCCCATCTTTCTCAGCCCCATTCTTCCTTCTAGGTGGTTCCTCGGGCTCGGAGAAAGATCTGAGGATCATCTAATACGGTGGTTTATAGATTATACAGAACAGTAAAATGTCCTCCAAAGTTTAGGGCCAACAGGGGGGATGCCAACTCCTCATTTTCTAACTGTGACATTGTGATTTATAATAAGAAGTATATATTTGGTCTTTGTCCATGTTTCTGGCACAGAGCTCCTGAAACCCTTGAAATTTCCTAAGGGATAAGAGCCATAAAGATGTCTTTTGTTATGTTAATGAGGTGACTTTTGGAAAGCACCTACGGAAGGCAACCGGTTGCCTGGAGAACCAACCACATGATTAGAGGGTTGGAACTTTTAGTCCCGCCCCGTTGGCCTCAGGGGAATTGAGAGAGGCTGGAAGTTGAATCAGCCACCAATGGACAGTGATGTAATCAATCATGCCTTCATAAAGAAGCCTCCATATTAACCCAAAAGGACAGAGTTCAAAGAGCTTTGAGGTTGGTGAAAATGTATTGCTTCAGGGAGAGGATCGCATGGAGAGGGCATGGAAGCTCCAAGACATTTCCGCATACCTTGCCTTGTGCATCTTTTCCATCTGTCTGCTCCTGATATCTTTTTATAATCAACCAGTGATTTAGTAAGTAAGATGTTTCTCTGAGTTCTGTGAGCTGCTCTAGCAAATTAGTTGAACCTAAGGAGGAGCCACTGGAACCTCCAATCCATAGCCCATCAGTCAGAAGCACAGGTGCACTGGCATCTGAAGTGGGAGCAGGGAGTGGGCAAAGGAGGACGGTTTTGTGGGATTGAGCCCTTAACCTGTGGGATGTGATGCTATCTCCAGGTAGTATCAGAATTTTGTTAATTGGTGGTATTGGAAAACACACACACACACCAGAACTGGGTGTAGAATGATATTGGTATTATTGGTAAGTGCTATGTCAGCTAAGGGGCTTTCAGAGGTGAATAATGAAGACACCAACTCAAACTGGATCCAGCAGTATAGAGATTTATCTTTTTATGTCACAGGAAGAGCAGAGAGTGGCTTCATACAAGGTCACATCAGTAGCATTGTGACATCCTACCAGTGGCAATGGAGACAAAAAGCTTTCACATCCAACAAGAGAAAGCAGAGAAATCTCTGCCCCAGACATGGAATATAAATCTTTCCATGATCTAATCTGATTGGGCTAATTTGGGTCACTTACATAAGCAATAGCTGTCACCAGATTAGACCATTGGTTTTCAAATTTTTCTACTTGAGACCCCTTTAATATTCTAAAAATGGACACCAGAGAGCTTTCATTTAGGTGGATTATAGCTATTGATGTGTATTGTGTTATAAATTAATACAGGAAATTTTTTAAAATATTTGTTAATTTATTTTAAAGTAACAATAATAAACACATTACATGTTAACATGACTTGTTATAAAAAATAACCATTCCTGTTAAAGTTTAGTGAGAAGTGTGGCAGTGTTCCACATTTTTGCAAATCTCTTTAATTTCTAGTTTAATAGAAGACAGCTGGGTTCTCATATCTGCTTCTGCACTCAATCTGTTGCAATATCACATGACAGCCTCTGGAAAAATCCAGTGTATACTCATAAAAGAATGAGAGTGAAAAAGGCAAATAATGGCTTAGAATAAAAATAGTTTTGACCTCCCAGACCCCCTGGAAGGGTCTCATGGACACACTGAGAATTGCTGCCTTAGACTGATCAGAATTGCCCTCTGAAGCAGGGGATAGAGTGGAAATCTGAACAAAACTGGATTCTGTTGGGGAAAAAGGAAGGAGTCTGGGTTTCAGTAGCAATCAACAGCACCTCCATCACTGATACTGAAAACATACAAACAGACAAAAACCGCTGCCATCTACCATCTCCTACATCTCATTTTTTTCTAAGACTTGGGATGAACACAATTTTGAAATAAAGGATAGTAGTTTTGATTGAATACATAAAATTTTATGACATACTGACTAAAATGATTGGACGTGGAAGGAAAGGGGAAAGACAACGTAGAGACGGCCTCCAGCTTAAGGAGTAGGTGAAGAGGATGCCATTGACTGAAACAGAGAACCAGACGGGGAGCAAGCGTGGGATAGAAATTATGAATTCCACTTTGAACATGTTGACTGGGGCCTGGGAGAAAGCCAAGCAGAGAGGTCAGGACTCAATGCAGAGATCTGGGGCTGAGGGAAAAGATATTAGGTAAGTGAATGATGACTGAAGGCTCTGTAATAGGGGAGGTGCCTGTGGGACCATACAGACAGGAGATGAGAGATGACCCAGGGAAAACCCTGTGGAGCCCCCATCTTTAAGGGTGGGTAGAAGAGGTAAGACAGGCAGAGGAGAAGGAAGAGGAGTTGCTAGAAAGCTACAGAAACATGTTCCAATCCATGGTCTTGAGAGCATTCAGGAAGGGAATAATGATGGCAAAGCAGGTGTGTATAAGCCAGCTTCTAGAGGGCTGTGAGCGTGGGCACGGAAGCTGACTTGCTGGCAGACTTCATGGTTAGCCTCTTATTACCTCCAGTGCCTGCAGCCTCCAGCCTCCTCCCTATTAAAAAACAAAAACAAAAAAACAAGAAACCTGCATAAAAGAACCTCTAAAAATATTTTTAATGACCATATAATATTTTCCCCATGGATGTGCCATCATGTAATAGGAAGAGCTCACAATATATTAGCAAGTGAAAAAAAAAAAAAGAAAACAAGCAAGACACCAAACAGTGTAAGAAGAAAGATTCCTGTTTGGGGGGGTCTACCTAGGCACATTGCTCTGAGTGTGTCCATGTGTGTAAATTGACCCACACATGGCTAGATAAAATGAAGCCCCCGGGGGTGTGGTTGGCCAGGATTTGGCTCTTTGGTTCTACTGAGTGCAGCTGCTAGCTTTGTCAGCTAATGAGATTTTGAGGCGGTGGGGGGGGGGATTTAAGTGCCAGGCGGCTGGAGAAGCTGAGGATGAGTTTCTTGGGAAAGACAGAGAAGAGAGGATGGGACAATTTCCACCAGGATTAAAACTTTGGAGAAAGCTCACAGATGTTTAAAGTGCATGGGGAGAGGGAGAATTTGCTGCATAGTGTGATGTAAACCTCTCCATCAACTCCCAAGAAATTCTAGAAGAATCTACATCACTCAGTAATGATTTAGGAGTTGGAATTGGATGAGTCCAGGGACTACAGGGGTTGACCTCCAGATAGCACAGAACAAGAACCACGAAGGCAGCCCAGGGAGGCTTAGCTATGTGTGTGTTACAAAACAATAACAACAATCATAATAATAATACTAACAATTATCATATCTTGAGCACTTACTATATACCAGGCAGTGCTCTAAGCACTTTACACGTATCAACTTACTAAATCTTCACAACAGCCTTATGGAGTTGCCACCACAACTATCCCCATTTTACAGAGGAGGCAACTGAGGCGGAAAAACCTTAGTCATTTGCTAAGCATTTGTGCTAAGAACACAAAGCTAATAACTGGCTTAGCCCCTCGCTCAGATATTTTGCTTTTAGCCTCTCAGTAAACTAAGCAATACGCCTGCTAGAAACTAGAACAAAACCTCAACCACAGTTGTCACTGGGTTATAAGAACATGGGTGATTTTTGTTTCCTTATTTACGCATTTTCTATATATTTCCATTTTTCTTCAGTGATCAGGAATAACTTTTATAATTATATGAAAATAAGAAAAAGATATTATTTCATCGCCAACCACATAAACATCAGTTGCAACTGATCAGAGCATCCGTGAGACCTCTCTTTAGAAGGATTTACATTTTAATGAGTAGCAAATTCCTAAAAGGAAGGAGAGAGATCTCTCATCAGCAAGCCGGCTGGGAATTGCGAGGAGGGAGGGGAAAATCTCTTGGACTCTGAAGTCGCCTCGCTGCCCACCAACAACTGGATGTAACTATGCTCCAGAGAACAGTCCCCAGAGAAAAGGGAATTGGGGGGATGGTAATCCCCAAATGTAAGCAAACCCTGTCAGGGGACCATGGCTGTAACTGAATCCTGTATTTGGGTGAGAGAGGAGGGGGATGCCAAGGGCCCTGAATCAGAAACTTGGCATCCGGGCCTGCCAGCTTGTGGACAGTTGCAGCTGAGAGAACATGTGAGCTCTGACTTGTCCATCTCGATAACCCCTTAGTTTAGCACGGTGTTACACGGTAAGGCTCAGTAAATGTTTAACAAATTAATTAATATGATTTTCATTTTCACCAATGACCTACAAAGAAGGGATGAATGAAAGGCGCCCCCAGGGAGAACGTTTGGGAGGACTTCCTAACTCTTAAGCATGTGAAACCAAAGCATGGGGTCCAGAGAGAACGAATTTACCTCCCTGGAAATATTTCTCATCGTGATAGACTTCCGTCAGCTTCGCAGGGGTGAAGAGGTCGAAGGATGGCCACTGTGACCTTTGATGGCCCTAATGGCCGAGGCAGAGGCAGCACGCCCTAACTGAAAAACAAACAAGCAAATAACAAAACACCTCCAGGCCTGGGTTTGAGTCCCAGCTTACAGAGTTTGTAGAATCTGCGTGTTCTTTGGGACTTCAGGGACTTTCTCAACCCCCTCCCCCGTCCAAGGGCAAATCCTTCCCACCCTCTCGGCATCTGGCGACCGTCCAACCTCCATCTGACCACATCTCCCTGGTTCCCCAAAGAGCCTCTTCTATTAACGGACCCCTGGAAAGATACTAAGCAAACGCCTCTGGAAATGTCCATCCCATGAGGGACAGATGTCCTGAATTATCCTAGGACACAAAGCCTGGTTGATAACCAAGGCATAACATTCATGAGACTCCACTCTGCCGTTGCTCACGTCCATTGGCGCTACAGCCTCTCAATGGAATAACCCAAACCCACCCGCCGATGCTCTCCAGGATACTCGGTTCATGTCTTCAGGTTTCAAAAAAGACGAATCACTGCTAACTCTGAACTTGACCAACTGTCTAATCTTTCTTAGGCCTCCAATTCCTCATCTGGAAAATGAGAAAATCAGATCAGACGATATCTCACTGAAATCTGATCTAAGGCTAACACTATGATCCTGTGATTACTCTTGCTGGTAAAGTGGCAGGTGGGAGGAGAGAGGGGACTCAGGATTTATGTAAGAGTCACACCTGAGCTCCAGGTAGAAATGACCTTGGCAATGAGCAAAGGCTGAAAACATGAAAAGTGGGTGTATTCGCACTGGAGAGCTAGATGGCTGCCCAAGGCTCCAGGTACACAGAGCGAGGTCAGGAGCTCAAGCCACCTGGATGGAATGGCCCCGGCTGCCCAACAGCTGACGGGCTAAGGGAGAGGGTACCCAGAGCTCCCACTCAAGCTGCACCTTCAGAAGGCACACCTACCTAGCACAGCTCTGGGCCCGCAAGGGGCTTGGGGAGGCAGGGTCGATTCCAGGTGAGGCTTCCAAGATTTCTTAGCAGGGCTTGGGAAAGCACTGGGCAGGTCATTACTGAGGGAGGAAGAAGAGGGTATATAAAGAGCGAGATAGCAGAGAAAGCAGGCAAAAATAAGAATTTATATATATCCAGGGTCAAAGTCCAGAGAACGCTAACCCACTGTATGGGTAGGATGGGGGTGGCAAAAAGATACCCCACCGTATTCCTCAGCTGGGTCCTAGCACAGCGCCGAGGCAGACAGGCTAGAGCCGGGGCGAGTGTGGGCTCTGGCTGAGAGTGCCCGGCCCCCGTCCCACCCCCTAATTCACAACTGTACTACTTGGATCCCGTAAGTAACGTCTCTAAGCTCAGTTTCCTCATCTGCGTGATGGGGATGATAATAATCTGTATAATGGGAATACAAGTAACCCACCTCCTAAGGTTCTCATGCGTATTAGGGGAGATGATTTTAGGAAGCATTCAGTAAAGTGTCCAGAACCTATGACACACCCAATACTGTTAGTAGTATCAGCAGTCATTGTTATCTTGTCATTAGACCAGCCCCATCCCAACAGCGGAGCTACTGCTCATTCCCGAAGTTCTTGAGTTTGGAGGAGGTGACGGAAGGGAGGAAGCAGGAAGGAAAAAGCATCCCCAGGAATGAACCAGAAGAAAGGGCCCTTTTTAAATCTGCCCTCCACACACAGCTGTGCCCCAGGGCTCCTGGAAGGGGGTCTGCAGAGAGGCAGTCCATGTCCCACAGGTGACATGGACCCCTGTCCGGTTCTACCGAGTGGTCAAGAGGCTGACCTCACAGGTAGCAGTCTGGGACCTGAGGGACAGCAAGTGGGTCACAGGGCTCAGTGGAGAGGTGGGGGAAGAAATGTCTTACAATGATGGAACAGGGAGAAACAGGGAAATCAGTGGCCAAAACCCAGTTCGGAAAGTCTGGCTGTCAGATAAAGTACAGGACGCCCAGTGAAAGCTGAATTTCAGATAAACAAGGAATAATTTTATAGTACAAGTATGTCCAAATATTAGGTGGGGCATACTTATACTTAAAAAAAAACTGTTGTTTATCTAAAATTCAAACTTAACTAGACGGCCTGTGTTTGTATTTGTTAAATCTAGCAGCCTTGGCAGGAAGCACCATGACAGCAGGCTGGAGAGGGTCCTGCGGGGGCCGGGAAGGGGAGGTGGAAGAGTAGGGTCAGGACAAGGGTACAGGGAGAAGTGATGGAGAACCCCATGCTTGGCTGTAAAAGGACAGACACCGGTCAGGCAGAGGGAAGACAGCACCGCAGGCCACGTGTGCAAAGGCCCAGAGCCTGGAACAGCACAGTATGTTCTAACAACTGATGGCATCCAGTGTCCCCAAGTGTCCCCCAGTGTCACCCAGTGCAGCACGAGGTGAGGAAAGCAGGGTCCGGGCGCCCACCTCAGGAGATGCCTCATATTCAGAACATGTTTACGTAGAACTATTTTAGCATCTACAGTGTGCCAGGTTCTCTTCCTGGGATACAGGAAGTGAACTGACAGCCGAGCTCACCACTCTCATGGTGCCACTTACATTCCAGCAGGAAGTGAGGGCATTTCGGAGGATAAACAAGTAAATAAGGCCATGAGAACCAGTGACAGTCAGATCTAACTCCCATTCCCATAGTTACCAGGCTAACTCCAATTCACCTTTTAGATTCTACTCAGATATCCTCCCCTTGAGCAAGCCTTTCCTGAAGCCTTTAGCTGGCGTTAGGACCCTCCCTTGTTCTCTCTGCACAGCACTGAGCACACCATATGGAATGAAGTGTTTACTTCTCTAAGCCACACACTAAACCATGGGTCCTTAAGAAAAGGGCCTGCTCTTAAGTCCATAGTACTTAATGTGGTGATAGGTATCTGGTACATGCAAAAAAAAAAAAAAAAACCTCTGTTGAAGAAACTTATAGGTTTTGTATATGAGGCATGGCTATGTACACCCTGGTGGAGAAGCCTAGTCAAAGTGAATTTATCAATCTGGAAATGGGGAAAGGATCAGGGACTTAAAATCAGATTTTTTAATTCTAGTATATCGATTGTATATTGGAGCCATGAGTGTGAATATTCTTGTCCAGGGAAAGTATATGCATTATGAAGTTAGATAAGTTTCTTTGGTTAGGAGAAAACAGAATTCACACTGGCAGACTCAATGAAAAACAAAAAAGCAAACAAAAAACAAGCTGAACCACAAAAACGACTCACCTGGGGCTCCGGGATTACTTTGGGGGCCAACATAGGTGGCTCACAAGATCAGAGGAGAAGCTGGCGGCCAGGATTAGAAAGGCTGGGTCCAGAATAGGTCAGGGCATGTGTGGGGTAGGAAAGAAGCCGAGCCTGCCAGGAGCCCCTCTGGAATGGGCTCCACCAGTGTGGCTCACCTGCTCACTCATCTCAACTAAGTCCCGGGAGAGAAAATCCACTGCATAGCTTGGGGCATGGACCCACCTCTTGGTTAGACCAGGACAGGACTTTACTGAGACGAAGACTGCACCCATGGGTAATTCCACCATTTGAAATTAGGGTGGTGTTTTCAGAAAAAAAAAAAAGAAAGAAAGAAAGAGAAAATGGATGCCGAGCAGCCAGTACATATGTCCTCCTAGTCACTAAGCTTTACCAAACGGTCAGAATGCAAAGCACTGGAATGGGCAACCATAGGACACTATGACGTCTCCTTCTATGGTAATTTCAAAAGAAAATCATATACAAACCTGTTCCTGAGATTATTTGAATGGAACATTGTCTAGAAATAGGAGAATGAGCAAAGAAACATCTTTAGTTGTTTCCACATCTACAAGAATCAAAGTTTCAGGACAACCAAGGGAACGTGGAAGGGTTGATATTGTCCATTAGTGTATTTTTTTTTATGTGAGAAAGTATGAAATCATGCTGTTTCATTTTTGGTGTGCTGGGGTGGGGCAGAAGGGGACACAATGGGGTGAGCTGTTGGAATAACCAACTTTAGGTTGGATGGGTAACGTCTAATTTACGTGCAGATGCGCCTTCAGTGTTGCAGGTGTTTATGTCAAGATAGACATCTAGATGTGTTGATAGGCTGCAGGCGAGTTGCCCTCCCTGTTGGAGCACCTGGGATTTACAGATTTGGAAGAGGCCTCCCCGTGCAAGCAACTGTCAAGAATGATGGATGCTGAAATCTCAGGTTGGAGGAAGGCATGAACCAGAGGCCTGGGCCCTGGGAACCTGTTGGAACTTAATTCCATTCTCTTTACCCTCAACTATCAAGGACTGATGACCCATGACTGGTGATCCCTTCCAAGTTGCCTAGAAGATGTCGGAGCCAAGGCACCAGAAGAGTGATTGGAGAGGTAGTAGGAACAGCTTAAGAATTATTTGTGGGGAGCGGGGTCTAGAGGGTGAGGAAAGCAGAACGGTAATGGGAGGGGGAGATGATGGGGTGGAGACCCAGTGGGGGAGACCAGGAGGTGATTTTATATATCAGTAAGAAACTAGGATGGTTTGGCTCTGAAATTATTGTTTTGGACAAGAAATTCTATTCTCTAGCTCTAATACCAATCACCTTTCTCCTGATTTTTAAAGCTCAAGAGTCTTTTCATGACTTCCCAAATTGCCCTGCCCAATTTTTCTTTCTTTCTACTAGCCATTCTTCTATTTCCTATTTAAAATCTGGAAGAGACTTGCATGTTAAGCCTTCAAGATGTTAAAGCCCACAGACTTTAGAATAAATAGCAGCAATCCTTTTCATACATATCATCCTGACCGGATTGAAAAGCATTTTCACTTATGCACTCTCATTCAATTGGCACAACAGCCCTGTGAAGAAGGTAAGTCTGGCATTATTTTTCTTCAAAGCCAAGAAAATAGTGATAGTGGGACTTCCCTGGCAGTCCAGCGGTTAAGACTCCACACTTCCTCTGAAGGGCTGCGGGTTCAAGCCCTGGTCGGGGAACTAAGATTCCATATGCTGCCCAGTGTGGGGAAAAAAAAAAAAAACAGTGATAGTGAAATAAGGTTATGGTTCAAGATGATGTACCTAGTAAGGAATCAAGTGGAGAGGTTAATCCCAATCTTTTTTTTCTTAGTATTAGAAACAGCTTTCATACATGTATGTTTAAACACCATTTACAACTTTCACAGTGTGGTGGTCACATTTATTCACTGAAGTAACACTGATCTTAAATCTGCGTGCAAGTAGCTCACATAGAATCATCATTTTTTCCCCAATTTTACTGAGGTATGATTAACAAAAAAATTTAAGGTATACAATGTGGTGTTTTGATATAAGTAGACATTGTGTAACGATTACCACAATCAAGCTATTTAACATATCCATCCCTTCACATGTTAGCATTTGTGCATGTGCATGCGTGTGTGTTTGTGTGTGTGTGTGTGTGTGTGTGTGTGTGTGTGTGTGTGTGGTGAGAATACTTAAGATCTATTCTGTTAGCAAATTTCAAATATACACTGCAATATTATTAACTATAGTCACCATGCTATACCTTAGATCGCCAGAACTTATTCATAATTGAAAGTTCATGCCCCTTGACCAATAGCTCCCCATTTCCCCTACACCCCAACCCCTGGAAACCACCATTCTACTCTCTATTTCTCTAGGTCTACATTTTTAGATTCCACATATAAGTGATACTATGCACACTTTGTCTTTCTGTGGCTTATTTCATTTAGCATAATGTTCTATAAGTTCATCCACATTACTGCAAATGGCAGAAGTTCCTTCTTTTTGAAAGCTGAATAATATTCCATTGTAAATATACTCATTTTCTTTATCCATTCATCTCTTGACAGACCCTTGTTGTTGTTTCCATACCTTGGCTATTGTGAACAACGCAGCAGTGAACATGGGAGTGCAGATATCCCTTCAAGATACTGATTTCATTCCTTTAGATAGATACCTAGAAGTGCGAATTCAGAGTTCTTTCCCTAATTCCACACTGCCTGAAATCTATGTTCTTCTCCACTCACTAGAGGGATGGATAATTTGCTCTGGACAAGAGGGAGGGAGGAGAAAACAGTAAGGCTACTACTTGAGATGGGAGCTCATTTCAGATGCTTGTCTGGTGGAAAGATACTATGTGACCCACCCATTCTGAAACCATGCACAGAGCCACTGATACATAACTGTGTTGATTTGTGGCTGCCTCTCCTTTGTTTTGGTAGCACTTGTAGTTTGGGTGGAGCATGACCCAACCTGAACTCCAAAAATGAGCCCTGATTGGTCTGAGCCAAGCAGATAATTCCATCCAACTTATCATAAGAATTGGTCCCCATTGCACAGCAAAGGAAATGATAAACAAAAGGAAAAGACAACCTACAGAATGGGAGAAAACATTTGTAAACAAAGGAACCAAGGGATTAATTTCCAAAATATACAAGCATTTCATGCAGCTCAATATCAAAAAACAAACAACCCAATCAAAAAATGGGCAAAAGATCTAAATAGACATTTCTCCAAATAAGACAAACAGATGGCCACAAAGCACATGAAAAGATACTCAACATTGCTAATTATTAGAGAAATGCAAATCAAAACTACAATGAGGTTAAAAACTAACCATGCCATATTTTGGGCCTGCCTTCTGAGATGACCCACACTCTGTCTGTGGAATGTGTTTCTCTCTAAAAAATCTACTTCTGGGCTTCCCTGGTGGCGCAGTGATTAAGAGTCCGCCTGCCGATGGAGGGGACACGGGTTCGTGCCCCGGTCCGGGAAGATCCCACATGCCGCGGAGCGGCTGGGCCCGTGAGCCATGGCCGCTGAGCCTGCGCGTCCGGAGCCTGTGCTCCTCAACGGGAGAGGCCACAACAATGAGAGGCCCGCGTACCGCAAAAAAAAAAAAAAATCTACCTCTTACCTAAAAAATAAAATTTAATTTAATTTAAAAAACAACAACAACACTGCAATGGGGTATTACCTCACACCAGTCAGAATGGCCATCATCAAAAAGTCTACAAACAATAATTGCTGGAGAGGGTGTGGAGAAAAAGGAACCCTCTTGCACTGTTGGTGGGAATGTAAATTGGTACAACCACTGTGGAGAACAGTACGGAGATTCCTTAAAAAACTAAAAATAGAGTTACCATATGATCCAGCAATCCCACTCCTGGCCATATATCTGGACAAAAACCCATAATTTGAAAAGATACATGCACCCCAATGTTCATTGCAGTACTATTTACAATAGCCAAGACATGGAAGCAACCTAAATGTTCATCAACAGATGAATGGATAAAGAAGATGTGGTACATATATACAATGGAATATTACTCAGTCATACAAAAGAATGAAATAATGCCATTTGCAGCAACATGGATGGATAATCTAGAGATTATCATACTAAGTGAAGTAAGTCAGATAGAGAAAGAAAATACCATATGATATCACTTTTATGTGGAATCTAAAATATGACATAAATGAACTTATTTACAAAAGAGAAATAGACCCACAGACATAGCCAACAAAGTTATGGTTACCACAGGGGAAAAAGGGGAGGGATAAATTCAGAGTTTGGGATTAGCAGATACACACTACCATATGTAAAATAGATAATCAACAAGGACCTACTGTATAGCACAGGAAACTCCACTCAATATTCTGTAATAACCTATATGGAAAAAGAATCTGAAAAAGAATGGATATATGTATATGTATTATATGGAAAAAGAATCTGAAAAAGAATGGATATATGTATATGTATAGCTGAATCACTTTGCTGTACACCTGAAACTAACACAACATTGTAAATCAACTATACTCCAATATAAAACAAAAATTAAATTAAAAGAGAAAGAATTGGTCCATGAATGAGCAATAACCCAAATAAGCCAATCAGCTCATGGGATCCTTCTGGGAATCACAGTGATTAGTTCAAGTTGGCCCAATAAGACTAAGCACAGGACCAAGACCAACCTCATGCGCGTGTGACCTATACAGTCACACAGTGCTCTGCACTTACTAAGGTTCCATAATTGGTTTAATATTCTGGTTTTGCCTTCTTGAAATTCTCAATAATTGTTGAGCAAGATGCCCACATTTTCCTTCACACTGGGCCCCACAAATGATGTCACCAGTCCTGCACAGGACTCTACTTTATTGGTTGAGGGTGGACAAGAACAAGAAGTACGTAGCCACGGCTGCTGTAAGCTGCCATCTTGCAACCATGAGAAAAGTAACCTGAAGACAAAGCCAACACTTAGAGGGCAGAACTGAGCGAACCACAGAGAGCTGGCACCCAGATTGAGTCATGCCTGAAGTCCACCACTCAGGCTTCCTGATTATGCAAGCTAAAATATCCCCTTCATGGTAAAGCAGATTCCAGGGAAATTCTCTGTTATTTGCAACTGAGCACATCGTATCTGATGCAATGATTAAAGACAATTGTCAATGCAATAACTTAGACACATAGAGCCACATCTCTAGGGCAGGAAAGGGTGACCTCAGCTACCTCCCCCATGGATTCTGCCCCCCCAGTTCCATCTTCTCCGTGACATCTGTCTTGCCCATTCACTCCAGCCCCAAGGGGTGCCCCCACCCAACACTCCCGAAGAAACTCAATCAAATTGACACCCATTTCTTGAACACTTGGCATAAGATGTACCCAGCACTGGGCTGGGCTGAACCATTTATGTTCCGTATAGTATCTGTTTCTAAAAAAAGCATAAGAACTAGCATTTAGAGCTAGACAGGACCTAAGAGATTGAGTCCAACACCCTTTCATTTTCCAGATGGGAACAAAGCCCACAGGGAAAGTGACTTGTCCAAGGACATATAACAAGTCAGGCTGATCCAGGCCTCTGCCTCTGTCCCCTGACCCCCAGCTCTCTCCCCCTACTCTGCCTCGGGAACCATCCAGGTATCGCTACGATACATTGATAATTGAATCTTTGGTCCTACTAAAGTTGGAGAAAGCACAGTAGCCCTGCCAGTCACAGAGAGTTTGATGTGCAAAACCCCTTCCACCTTCTCCATAGACTCCCTCAGACATGTATCAGAATCTGCCCAGTGTCCCATCATGATAAAAATTGTATTTTCTCCCTGTTGGAACTTAATCATTCATACTCTGCTATTAAATAATCTGGGTTCACAATGTGGATTCTTCCATTTACTAACTCTGTGATCTTAGGCAAGTCTTTCAATATTTCTATGATTCAGTTTTGTCCTTTCTAAAACAAGGTAATTGTTCTTACCTCAGAAGGGAGTAGTAAGGATGAAATCAGTTAATGAATACAAGACACTCAGGACAGGCCTTGCACATAACAAGCAGTCAATAAATATTAGCTATTATTATTATTTGAATTAATATAATAATACTCTCCCTCACGATATTGTCCATGGTATCTTGCATTGACATTTAACTCTTAAGTTGATGTTTAGCTTTCTGTGGATACGTGCTTTATCCTCTCCCAAAAGCTCGTTCACGACAGAGAGCTGTCATAATTGATTGCTATCTTCTGTGATACCCAGGACAGGGCTCTGCATTCAGTGAGTACTCACCAAAGAATTGTTGACTCAGTGGATCCACCTCCACCAGCAGATGGGATGCAACAATTTCTCTTCTGTCAGCTTTAGAAAAGTTTCGCCATCTCTTTTGCAAGATGGAGGATCTAACAAATTAACTTTAAAAATTGGCCAGTTAAGGGAAGGTTCCGGGGTTCTTTGACGTGATGGAGACAAAATAGCTGTTCTTTGTGCCAGCTGGAAACAAGACCCAAAAGAATGGGGCTCACTACAGCTGAAGAGATTTGAGTTAGGTATCAAGCACTTCCTCGCTCTACTGGGGCTTAGATACACTTTCAAAGAAGGTCGTGGTATTTTCTTTTCTGAAGATTTTTAGAGAAGGTGGATACTGCTTGATTTCTAGTATGGCTGGGTGAGGTCCCACTGGGGTTAAGTAGACAGATATCTAAGTGTTCTTTTGAAGGCTTGGGGTGGACAGAGCAAAGACAGCAGAGCCTTGGGACCCAAGTCCTAGAAGTCAAGACCTACACATCCCGGCAGATCCCACTGGAGCACGAGGCCAGCCACAGAAGCTGTGCCAGGGCTACCTCTTTCTCTCCAGGTTGTGCCGGGGCAAGAGTTTGGGGGCAAAAGAGGCGGAAATGAGCTGAGGAATTAATGATGTAATTTCCCTCCAGCAACCTGAGCTCCTTGGGAGAAAGGTGTGGTATTATTATTATGAATCAGAATTTCTTCTCTTTAAATCCCTTCTTCACTTAATACTCTAAACAAAATGAACCATTTCTAGGAAAAGGGAGTAGGAGACTTGAGAAATGGTTTTCCAATAGAGTGGAGTGTTTCGGATCCTTTCAACCAGTTTTCCCAGACTTCTTTTTTTTTCCTCTCAGGATCAAATGTCACCAACTGACCAGACACTATTCTGTCTAAACAGGAAATTCCCTATCCCTGAGCTCAATCTTCTCCTCCCTTCTCCCCTCATTATATTTACCCTTTGACCTGAACATAATATAAATATTTAATCTCATTTATTACCTGAAAATTATCTGTATTTATTCTGTTTATTTAGTGACAGTTACTTGAAAACAAAACAAAAACTACCAGATTTGTTCAAACAAACAGTGTGTCTGATTTTTCCACTAAGGTAATCTCTTTTGGTGTTTAATTTAGATAATTGACTCGTCACTCCCCAAACACACCATGGATTTTCCCAGCCTCCTTGCTTTTGGCCTTTCGTCACATTCTCCCACATACATCTTTTCTCTGTCTGGCAAAATCCGATTCATCTTTCAAACCCTATTTCAAACACCCACTTCTCTGTGAAGACTTCCCTGATTGCCCCTCCCCCATCTGCTGCTGGACCAGCGCTCCCTTCCCTGCCTTCCAAGAGTGCCTTGGGTGTACCTGCATCCTTGGTCTTATCACAACATGGGATTCCCTGGGACCTACTAGGAGGTTTTAGAGGATTCCAGAATCCTACTCCCTGACTTCAAGTACAGACTCTACAACTTTCTAGTTTTGAGACCAAAGGCAAGTGTCTTAGCTTTTTGATGGGCCAGGGAGCCCATCTTATTAGGTTTTACTTAATAAGCCCTCAGCTTCTAGGAGATGCTATTCAGTCCTTGGGGGGTGGTTATAGATAAAGAAGAAAAGGGAACTGACTGGAAGGATAAAGATGGAGATGGGGGAAACTAGAGGGAAGAAGGGGGAAAAGAGGAAGGATTTTTCTAAAGAGGGAAGAACATATCATTTGGGAGTAGTTGAGACCCCAAACATCTAATCCATAAGTTAGTATCCCACACCCCAACCCAGCAGCTGCCATGGCCTATAGTTTGTGGGGTGCAGGTTCATCTGTCAGCCAGCTCTGTGCTCCTGTACACCAGCGAGGCCTGTTCTCTATATCTGTGAGTTTGCTTCTCTTTTGTTATATTCACTAGTTTGTTGTGTTTTTCAGATTCCACATATAAATTATATTATATGGTATTTGTCTTTTTCTGACATATTTCAATAAGCATAATACCCTCCAAGTCCATCCATATTGTTGCAAGTGGCAAAATTTCATTCTTTTTTATGGCTGAGTAGTATTCCATTATATATATATATATATATATATATATATATATATACCACATCTTCTTTATCCAGTCATCTGTTGGTGGACACTTAGGTTGCTTCCATGGAGTTATAATCTCTTTGTAAAGCCCCTAGAGGTTGGTTGCCCCTAACATTTCCACTTTCTTAACTTTGGAGATTCATGAAGATCTTGAGATACAATGCTTGGGAATGTCAAGGATTTACTGTACATCAAAATATTGATAGTGTGTTATCTCTGGTTGTTGGGATAATGGATGATCTCAAGCAGCTGGGGAGCAAGAACAGGACGAGGCATGGACAGGCAGGTTCCCTCGGTCTGTCCTGGCACAGCTTATGAAGTCTGCCTCTCAGGCAGGACCTTGCTTTGGGTCTATCCTTCCTCCTCCCATACCAAGCCAGATCCACTTAGCCTGGGACTGGGAGTAGCTCGAGGTCAGATAACTTGGGATCAGCTTATTATTTTAACACCCACGTCAGAGCATGCCAGTCCCTAGCTCCCAGGGCCCCATGGCTGCCCCAATCACTCAGGAGACAATCCAAGGTCCTTACCATGTGGCCTGGCCCCTGCCTACTTCTTTGCACTCTGTCCCCACCTGTCCTTGCTGCTTCTTAAATACACCACACAGATTCCCTCCAAAGGTCTCTGCACTTGCTGTTGCTTTTCTGAGGATCCACTCCTTCAGAGACACGCCTGGCCTTTCCCCTCCTTTCTTCATGTCTCTGCTCAAATGTCACCTCTCAGGAAACGCCTCCCATGACCACCTTACCTAAGGCAGGCCCCCATCAGTCACCTCCCACTCACCCCGCTGCACTTACCTTCCCCACACCCATCTATCTAACATTACATCTGCACCCCAGTCACTGGCTGCTTCCTTTGGCTTTTGTCTGACTCCCCCTGTATATATGCTCCATGACTGCAGAAACTGTGTTGTGTTTACCACCATGTCATCAAAGTCTGGCATGTCATAGGTGCTCAGGAAACAGCTGTTGAGTGGATGACAGAATGAAGTATTGCAACCACCATATTCACAGTGAGGAACCCAGGGCCCAGAGCAGGAAGAACTTGTTCAAGGTCATATGTGCTGGCTCGTGTGTGGCAGATCCTGAGTCAGCCGTGTCTCCTGGCGCCCAGATGGAGGCCACTGTGATCTGGGGAATGGCCCCCTCACTCACACACACCCCCAGAGTGGACTCTGAAAGGGAGACTTAGCCCCAGACAGCCCGGTGCTCAAGGTTGCTTTCTGGCTGCACTTGAGTCTCTTCACATCTCTTACGCCAAGTAGGTTCTGACTTCAAACAAAAAAGTGCTTAAAAAAACCAGGTCAAGGGACTTCCCTGGTGGTCCACCGGGTAAGACTATGCGCTCCCAATATCCAGGTTCGATCCCTGGTCGGGGAACTAGATCCCACATGCACGCCACAACTAAGAAGTCCACATGCCGCAACTAAAAGATCCCACAGGCCTCAACGAAGATCCCATGTGCCACAACTAAGACCCGGCGCAGCCAAACTAAATAAATAAATATTATTAAAAAAAGAAAAGAAAAGAAAAGAAAGAAAGATGACCCTACTATTAAAAAAAAAACACAAAACAAAACCAGGTCCTGATGATTACAGGCTGGGGGTGACCAGTCCTGGATTATGTCCACAGAAGGCAAGACAAGAGTCCACTGGGTTTGGTTAGAGTGTGGTTAGAGGACAGAAGGAAGCCAGAGGAAGAACAGCTGGAACCAGAATGGGTGTCCAGGACAGGGTGAAACATTGTGAGAACCCTGGAGAGACAGGAGAAAGCCACAGCTATCCATTTATCCATTTATGTGACATTCATGCAGTCATTCAGCAGATACTCACTGAGTGCCCACTGGAGTATCTCAGGATATCTAAGGACTCTGCATGGGTGGGACAACCTGTGAGTCCTCACAAGCCCACGGAACCTGATCCTGTATGAGCTGTCTTCAAAGAGCCTCTTTGTAGAACAGCTCAGGGGATGAGAAGTTCCCAGCAAAGAACTTGACACCATCTTCCTCCTCTTTGCTCTGGTTCAGTGACTCAGATGACAATGACATCCACACCAGATTCATGGATGCTGGACTATCTGGACCCTCCATGGCTCATTTTGTCCATCTGCCTGCCCCTAAAAATAAACAGTACTTTCTTAGACCCAGGCAAGGATGGGTCATTCTTAGAGACTCCCCAGCAGAATTAATCCCACACCTCCTTTGTTCAACATTGTGTAACTACTCTCAGCCTTTCCATCCTAAAGCGTCTTCTGGAATCTGCCCTCATACCTTTCTGCCGGAGCTTTTTAAGTGCTTGTTTTAAAGTCAGTCTCAGTCAGTCATCACAGATGATTCTCCAGACACCAGACCCCTTTTTGCACCATTTACTAAAGAATACATTACAAAATTAATCAATCAGCCAACAAATATGCATTGAGTATCAATGATACGCAAAAATCTCTGGTAGGTTTAGGGAAAGGCACAAAGGGAAAGCAGAGGAAAGAGCAGTGGCTCTGGAGACAGAGATTAAATTGGAATCACAGCTCTGATTCTTGTCCCCGTGAGGACAAATCCTCTTCCCCCTGTGAAGTTTATCATCTGTGAAATGGGGTGAGCAGTTTCTGCTCTCTCTATCACCCTGGGTTGTCGTGGAACTCAATAAAGATTATCATAGGCAGGGGCTTTATAAACTGTAAAATTCCATAGAAATGTGAGTCAGATGCAATACTTTATAGTGGAAAAACACTGAACTTACAGCCACAGGGCTGAGTGGGCCTGACTCTGTCAGTACTGATTCCATCACTTACTTCCCCTGGGACTTTGCGCAGTTCATTTCACCTCAGTTTCCTTCTCTGTAAAAATGGCTTGTTGTGCAAATAGAGGCACTGCACATAAAGAGCATCCCTCATTGGCTCCTAGTACCTCACAGATCCTCAGTCTGGATTTGTTCATTCCTTTGCAACTGATGCAGGGAGAGCAGTACAAGCCAGTAACCAAGAAGAGATTGTAGCAGTGAACACCTTGGTCCAACCAGGCCTGAAGGGACAGCCTGAGGATCAATGAAAAATGAGACCAGAAGGGCTGTGATATAAGGGAGATGGGGAGGCGAAATGCCAGACTAAGGACTTTAGGCTTCAGAGAACCATTTATGGGCATTAGGGAGCCATGGGTGGTTTTAGAGCAGTAGGATAATAGATGAACACTCTTTCTGCTCTTTTTGGGAAGTGGCTCAGGAATGGGGAATATCCTGGAATTGTTGGGTTCTTTACTCCAGGGCTAGGTGCTAACCAGCTGGAATGGAACACAGGCTTCCGAAGGTCAAGGTCTGACCAGCACCTCCTTTGCATAGCTAGAGCTCAGAGCAAAACCTGCCCATCTTCCTAGAACTTGGGCCTTGTATTAGTCATAAATAGCTGTGTAACAAATTTCTTCAAGAAGTAGTGGCTAAAAAAAAAAGTTTATTTTCTCATAGTTTCTGAGAGTATCCTAGCTGGGATGTTTGAACTCTGGGTCTCTCATGAAGTTGCAGTCAAGATGTCAGCTGGGGCTGCAGTCATCTGAGGGCCTGAGAGGGGCTGGGGTTTCCACTTCCAAGGTGGCTTGGGCATGTGGCAGCCAACTTGGTGCAGGCTGGTGGCAGGGGGCCTCAGTTACTCACCATATGGACCTATTCACGGGGCTGCCTGAGAGCACTCGTGGCATGATGTCTAGTTCCCCAGCGTGACGGTCCAAGAGAGAGCATGGCTATAATGACTTTGATGCCCTAACCTCAGAAGACACACACTCTCACTTTCATGGTGGTCTCTTTCATCCCGGTACAATGTGGGAGGGGTCTACATAAGGGAATGAGCAAGGATCAATGGGCGCTTTCTTAGGGGTCTGGCTACCATACCCAGGAAAGTAGGATGTGGAAGAGAATGATCTTGGAACCAAACAGACCTGAGTTCAAATCTCAGGTCCTTGACTTACTCCCTGTGTGACCTCGTGCAAGTCACTGAAATCTCAGGCTTTAGTTTCATCACTGCAAAATGAGAATAAAAATAATAGCACCAGCATCAGAAAGGGTTATGAGGAGTTGGCAAGGTGCTCCTCACAGAGCTTTTGGTCCAGCTCCAAGCCCAGAGTCCATGTTTGGTAAGTGGGAGTTTTGTTTACTGGTATAATGCACAGGCAGGTAGGAGGACTGTTCTAGAAGCACAAACCATCCGTGCGGTAGACTGAATAATGCCCCACCCCCCAGGGATGTCCATGTCCTTATCCCTGCATCCTGTGAATACATTCCCTTATATGGCAAAGGGGATTTTATAGATGGAAGCCAATAATCTTGAGACGGGGAGATTGTCCTGGCTTATCTGAGAGGACCCAAAATGCAATCACAGGGGTCCTTAAAAGAGGCAGACTGGGGGCTTCCCTACTTCCCTAGTGGCGCAGTGGTTGAGAGTCCGCCTGCCGATGCAGGGGACACAGGTTCGTGCCCCGGTCCGGGAAGATCCCACATGCCGCGGAGCGGCTGGGCCCATGAGCCGTGGCCGCTGAGGCTGCGCGTTCGGAGCCTGTGCTCCGCAACCGGAGAGGCCACAACAGTAAGAGGCCCGCGTACCGAAAAAAAAAAAAAAAAAAAAGAGGCAGACTGCACTTGCCCCTCTTGGACCCTGGTCACCCTCCCCTCCTCCACTGCTCCCCCTTAAGACCTTTGCAAAGTCAGCCCCCAAATCACTGTGGAGAGAAACCTGCTTCAACCGAGTTCTTGCCAGCATCTCCAGGCCAGCCCTGAGGAAAAGGCTTCTTGGCCAGGACACTAGAAAGTTTCCAACCCTTCACAAACCCCCTCCAGGCAGGGAATTAAAATAAAAAGACAGAGAAGGGGGAGGAGCCATCTGAGAATTAAGCTTTCCCCAAACACTTGAGCAAGTCTTAAACGTCCTGAGGACTGCGGCCCAACAAGTTCTAACTCACCAAGAGCTCTTCCCCTCCAGCTGCACCAACTAATTACAAGGGAAAGGTTGAAAGGGAAGTTTTGAGCTTTTCATGACAGTGCAGTTTTCTCTTTTTACTCTCCTGTCTTTCTCCTCCTCATCTCCCTTCTCCATTCTCTCTCCCTTGCTTCCTCTGTCTCTCATTCCTGGCAACAGGTTCCTGCAGGTAGGTAGGAGCTGGCTGGGCCCACTGAGCACAGACTCAGGTGTTGGAAGGAAATACCAGAGGTCACAGAATCTGATCCCAGCGTCTACACAAAATCACTGCTCCCCCGTCAGCATCTTCCAGAAAAAGGTTAGCAAACAGCCTGGACTTCTCCTTCTCAAGACAGCATTTAAAGGTAATAATTTCTCCTTGTACAAGTAATGCATACTCACACAAAAGGTACAAAGAAGACACTTGAGATCATCCATTATCCCAACAACCAGAGATAACACACTATCAATATTTTGATGTACAGTAAATCCTTGACATTCCCAAGCATTGTATCTCAAGATCTTCATGAATCTCCAAAGTTAAGAAAGTGGAAATGTTAGGGGCAACCAACCTCTAGGGGCTTTACAAAGAGATTATAACTCCATGGAAGCAACCTAAGTGTCCACCAACAGATGACTGGATAAAGAAGATGTGGTATATATATATATATATATATATATATAATGGAATACTACTCAGCCATAAAAAAGAATGAAATTTTG
>NC_041215.1:119713424-119724804 GCF_002837175.3 Physeter macrocephalus | reverse complement strand
AATTCAGAGGAGTGCAGACAGGAGGAGGTGGAGAGTAGAGAGGGAGTGGCCCACCTTTCCAATCCAGCCTCCCCGCCCCGCCCCTCCCCTAAGGCAGAAGCCAAGGGCAGGGGCCAGACCAGAGCCAGCTGATTCTGTGGCTGTTTATACCCTGTAACCGGAGCCTGTTCCTGCGAGGCTGCCTAACAGCTGCAGAGATAAGGGGATGGGCCGTCACTTCCAGAGACTGGGTGACCTGTGCTGGCGCCCACCTCGGGGGCAGCTTATCCTGATCATTTTCCCAAGCCAGGGGGTGGGAGTGGGAAGAGGTGAGGCTGGCTGCTAGCTGCTCCCCAGGTGGCCAGGGTGACCTTCCCAAATCCGGAGTGAATCTTCGAGCTCTACATTGGACTTACTCCTGTGCTCTCTCCAACCCCCCTGTCTCCCCACCGGGTTGATTTCTACAAGGTCAGGGGAGGTGAGAGAGGAGTTCTGCATGTTTCATGGTTTGTTTTCCTCCCTCTTTATCTTTGTCATCACAGAAACAGAAAAGAACATGCGGTGAAGCTCTGGGTCAGGCAAAATTTCTAGATTCTGTTGCCAAACACATCTTTCAGGCCAGAGCCCTGCTCTCCTTGCCCCCATCCCGGGCCTCCCCTCCAAGGTTAGCCTTGTCTTGCCTCCCATCTCTGTCCTCTCAGCCCTCCAGGCAGTGTCAGGGACCTCCCTCCATTCATACGTTCCTGGACTCCCTGCAAGAAGCAGGGGGTGGGGGGGTAGTGGGCTCTCTCTGCCGGTGTCTGGTGATGTCGGGAAG
Source organism: Physeter macrocephalus (assembly GCF_002837175.3). Classification (NCBI taxonomy): domain Eukaryota; kingdom Metazoa; phylum Chordata; class Mammalia; order Artiodactyla; family Physeteridae; genus Physeter; species Physeter macrocephalus. The sequence continues at coordinate 119,724,008 of NC_041215.1, read as the reverse complement.
CTTCAAACCAGACTCATCCTACTGGTCCTTCAGTGAGTGGTGTCCGACTCCCACCTTCCTTTCCATACCCTGATCCCTTGGGGGCAGCCTCCCTCCACCTCTACCCCCCCCTTCCTTTTTTCTCTCCCATTCTTGCCCCTCCAGCAGCTTCCTCTGACTGTCTCCAGCCCCCGGTCCTGGGTACCCCTTTGGAGCGGGTACTCATGGTGTTCTGGCTCTCAGTGTTCACACCTCTCAAGTATGAGATTTGAAGATGGTTAACATGTTCTTTCCTTTGGTCTCTTGTTCCCCTGCCATATTGGCTCATCTTGGAGCCCAGCACTGGCCTGGCCCATGACCTGGGACACTCAGGGCTGCCTGCCAAGCGGCTCTTTTACTGTCCCTGCCTGTCCTTCCTCTGCTGGCAACCTGGACAGGGTCGGGGTGGAGCTCATGGGGTTGGCTGAGTTTGTTCAACAGTTGACTCAGATCGGAAAAGGTGAGGGTGAGGCTCTAGGGTATGGGGAAAACAGCACAAACCAAGGCGTTTAGACTAAGGGAGTTCTGCGTTCAAGTCCACACACGACCTGTGACCAGTTGTGGAACCTCAGACAGTCTGCTCATCATTTAAAATGGGGATGACGATACTTCACACTTCTCGGGGTGGATGTCAGAGTCAGAGGAGATAATGGAAAGGAAGATGCTCGGGAAATCGTTTCCTTAGTGTGTGGCTAATGGTGGGTGTCGGCAATACTTGCTGCCTGAGCGAATAAAAGACAGGACAAGGGAAGGGTGAAGAAGGAGGGAAGGACAGAGAGAGAGAGGAAAGAAATAGGAGAATGAAGTTTCCAGGGACCCTTGCTTTTGCAAGTACTGAAATCTGAAGCAAACTGAACTTAGAGGCTGCTGAGTCTGCAGGTTCTGGGTCCAAGATTTTCTGTGTCTCCACTTTGTAATTGGACACTCACCGACAAAGATTTTCTTTTTCTTTTTTCTTCCCCTGATCAGAGCCTAAGGGAGCAGAGAGCATCAGTTTAACAGCCGGCGCAGAGGGGTTGATTTATCACTGTTGGTTTGTGTCTGGAGGACTTCTCCAAAGGGGGAGCTGCCTTGACCAGCAAGGCCTCCCACTCCTTCCTCTCTCCATCTCGCTCTGGGCCCCACTTTCACCGTGCCCCCTCAGTTCTCAGGCTTCCCCCGCTCCCTCCCTCCGCAAGGCCTTTGCCACGTCTCCTGTGGGCCTGGAACACTTCTGAAGCAGGGCACCTCCAGGACCCTGCCACTTTCCAACTGAGTTACCCAGGTAGGTCAGTGAAACCCTCTGGGTTTCAGTTTCCTTATCTGTAAAGGGAAAAACTAGACACAGCCTTTGGCTTCTTGGGAAAACTAAATGGGATCAGGTAAGGGAAAGACCTAGCCCAAGGCCTGGCTCAGGGCCCTTGCACAGGTGATGGCCGCTCTTCAGTTCATCAGAGTAGCTTCCTCCTCTCTCTCTGGGGGAGCTGTCACCTTCCATTCCATTCTTACTCTGCTCCTCCCCCAACAAAGACTGGCTTTGGACAGTTTCCTCCCTGTCACCAAAGGTAAGCCCATCGCCTCTCAACCTACCTGCATCTTTGTTTTACTGGATGTGGGAGAAGTTAGGCAGATTTTGAAACTTTACACAGTTCTGCAAGTATACCACTGCATAGTATCTTCTCTGTTGGAATAATAGCTAGAAGCTCTGTTGGGAGTTAGCCTCCTGCTTGAGCTCTTTTTATTTTTTTTAATAAAAACCACTTTTATTTACTAACCAAAGAGTTGATCCTAATTAAAGGAATACTTTGAAATAGTTGCAAGTAAAATGTTTGTGATAAAGATAATTGAACATCGGAAAAGAAAATAAGAAGCAGTATGGAGATTTGAACAGAGCTTGCTTATCATCTCACAGCTAATTGTCATCAAACATGATGATGAAATTTTTATTCTGATTTTTCATAGATCTGAACACAGGTGACATTGTTCCTAATGCACTGCACCACTCATTTTCCATCTTTCATTTTTCTTGTCATTTTTTTCCCTTTCTCATTCTGTTCCTGGTGTTGAACCAATGCGCCATTTGCAAAATTGTAGATCTGAGTTTTTTCTGCCATCAGCTGCAGTTTCTTCAACTCTCTCTCCCAGGTTACAAGAAAACTGTGTTGTTTTCAAAGTGCTCTCAGCCTTTATGTGAGGCTTTTGTCATCAGAAGAGATGACACAATCTGGTTTTTGGCCATTGTACCCGTTTTCGACAGAGCCGGTTCCCACTTCTATTGCCTTCGTGTATTCATGGAAGTCTATGCTCGTTGCCAGGTGCCATCTTTCTCCCAGATGCTGAAGGGTGGTTTTGGTGGGTGTGGCTGGTTCTTACACCCTCTTCATGAGAGGTGGGAGTGTTTCTAACCTATTTTTAGCCAATCTACATATTGTACGTATCTTTAATTTCACAAAGAGAACCCATTTCCATTATTCTTCATGCTAATAAACAAGGCACCAGTAAAAACCCCGTTTTGACTAGAAAATTAACAAAGTCTTAGATGTGATAAAGATCTTGATACTCGAAGGACTTGGGGTGGCTGACCCCAGAGGCATGACTTACCCTGCTGTGTCCCTGGGTGACTGGGCGGACGCCACCCTCTGCTGGACTTGGAGTTCACATCCTTGCTGGGTTTCTCCCTTCTTGTCCTGCTCCCCCATTCCTTATCTGCCCTTTTTGGGGGCACTTTCATAATAAATCACTGTGTAAGAACCCTCCTCTCAGGGTCTGCTTCTGGAGAACCTAATCTAAGACAGCTGGCTATGCATTTCTGTTCTCGGATTTGAGAGCAAATCGGAATCACTAAAGGAGCTTGTGAAAAATGCAGATTGCAAGGTCAGGTCCCAGAGCCTGTGGTTGAGTAGGGTGAGGCCCCCAAATCTGCAATTTATTGAGCTCTCTGCGGGGGGGGGTTCCTGCTGTCTGTGGCCCTGGAGCCTCATTTTGAGAGCCAAGACTGCAGCCCCTGGGGAAGCGCTAGTTACACCAGTAACAGGTTGATTGCTAGCTTGAGCTTCTGCAGCCCCACCCTGCCCTGACATCTGCTGATCTCACAACTCCAAGTGGCTTGGCTTCAACCGGGAACAAATTACTGCTGCCTAGTCCAACTGGCACTCCCCTGGTGTCAGGCTGATCCTTCAGGCTGGGTCACTTGCACTCCGCTCCAATCCAGGCAGGGTGCTTTTCAGAGACCTACATGTTTGAATGTTTGAGAACCACGAGATGTCTCCTTGGCTCCCATTCTTCTTTTCTTCTTTCCAGCATCTGCCCAAGTTGCCCAGTTTTCAGGTTCTGGTTGCTGAGGCCCCCCTCCTCGCCCACCACACACACTCTTTATCTCAGCATCTCACATCTCAGCAGCATTGGGGGTGGAACAGAAGCCTGAAACAGCCACTTCTGGCAGTAAATGTAGTAGTTACACACACGAGCGTTATTTTTACACTTCTTGAGTTGAATCTGGGCTCCATCACTTGCTAGCTGTGTAGCTCTGGGTAAGTTATTTAAACTCTCTGTGCCTTAGTTTTTTTTTAAACTAGAAATAACAAGAGTAACAACCTCTGAGAGTTTGCTTGTCACTGATGGGTAAAATGCCTGGCACATAGTGTTCAATGAATGTTTGCTAATCTTATCATACAGACAGAACAAACGCCTCCAACTGCCAAACAGACAAGCCACCTAGAGAGGATGGAATATTATTTGTACCCTCCATGCAAGGGGTGCGCATGCCTCAGGGGCCCTGGTGATGCTGTCTTATTCCTCTTCAGCCCTGCACACTCTCTGTAGTGTAGGAAACGAGCAGTGGAAACGAGCTGCGTAAATGTTTTGTAGCTTTGTTAACAGACATGCAGAAATTCTGACCACAAGGATAGCCGAAGGGACAGGAAAATGACAGGATTTGGACTGGAAAGTAGCCTGGTCCAACGCACACTCACACACACATTCTCATCCACTCACGTACACCCCCCTTCACACGATGTACTCACACACAGACAGGCTCACGTGTACTCACTTTCACACACACTCTCACTCACACACGTGCTCCAGCAGACTCACACACTCTCACGCACTATCTCACAAACACCCTCTCCACTGCCCACACTCTCACGTGTGACCTCTGTGGAGTCAGAATTAAAGAGACCTTTATTGGGAGTGGGTGGATGTTGCAGGATCCAGGCAGGAGGCTCGCTGGGGTCTACTCTGTGCCGGGCTTGGGGAGGTGACAGGTAAACCAGACTGGCTTCCTGAGTCTTCTGAGTGAGGCAGCCATGGACAAAAACAATCTCATTTCAGAGCCAAATAATTAAGCCCTCTGCAGGAGATTCCAGCAAACTGTGATTGAAGTGGGGAGGCAGAGTTTGCGAGATCTGCCAGGGAGACACCACCATCTCCACCAGTGGTGGAAAGAAACAGCCACGTGCCAGGTGCTACGTATGTGCTTTTAATGAAGTATCTTATTCAGTCTGCTAATGACTGGTCAGCAATGCTATGGTCCTGTTTTGCAGATGAGGAAACAGGCGTGGTGGGGTTCAGTAACCTTCTCAAGGTCCCTCAGCTCGTATATGTGGGAATCGGGTGTGAAGCCAATGGCAGCCTGTCCCTAGGGTCACACGGAGGGGGTCATGTTTGAGCTGAACTTGGAAGCTGTGTGTGGGGTGGGGACAGGGGAAGTAGAGAAAAGACACACAAGTGGGAAAGTGGATGGTGTGTCCCAGAGAAGGGAAGGCAGCCAACGTAAGTGGGGGTCAGATCTGGGAGGGACTTGAGTGTTTGTTTAAGGAGTTTGGCTTGTGTTTTGCCCCCGGGGGCAATGGTGGAAAGCAGAGACCAGGAGGAGGAGAACGATTTGTATTTTAGGGGGATGTTTCCGACAGGATGGAAGGAAAGGGCCACAGATTAGAGAGGAAGAACCCAGATGGGAAGCCATTACATTGATGTGGTCCACGCGAGACGAGATGGGGACCCGATAAGGCCAGTGGCAGAGAGTTACGGCCACCGCAGGGGTCAGATGGGCAGGACTTTCTGAGTAATGGCAGGAGATGGTCTTGGAGGAGAAGGAAGGGGGAGACCAAGTTTGATAGGAGGTTTCTAGCCAGGAAGCTGGAAGGATGGTGGGGCTGGTCATCAGACTAAGAACACAGGAGGAGAGGATCAACTGCACGGTGATGGATGGGACCTAAATTTTTGCTGGTGATCACATTGTAGAGTAATACAGAAATGGAAATATAATGTCGTACATGTGAAATTTATACAATGTTATAAATCAATGTTACCTCTATAAAAATTTTTTTAAGGTATATAATAATTAAGTTAAAAAGTTAGTAACCTAAAAAAGAAAAGACTTTCTTCCTAAGAAATGATTGGAAAAAGAGCTAATGGGATAAGAGATTTAAAATGTATTGTGATTTCAAATTTTTTTCTTAAAAAAAAATGTGTATCTTTAAAACTCTTCCCCAAATCAAAATGTCCAAAAATATTTGGCTTACAGTATCTTCTGGAACTGTAATAAAATAATTGCGTTAGAAAAAAATTAAAATAAAAAACAGGAATAAGAAATTAGACAGGACTTTCCTGGTGGCGCAGTGGTTAAGGATCCACCTGCCAATGCAGGGGACACGGGTTCGAGCCCTGGTCCGGGAAGATCACACATGCCGAGGACCAACTAAGCCCGTGCACCACAACTACTGAGCCTGCGCTCTAGAGCTCGCGGGCCACAACTACTGAGGCCACGTGCCACAACTACTGAAGCTCTAGCACCAAGAGCCTGTGCTCTGCAACAAGAGAAGCCACTGCAATGAGAAGCCCGCGCACCACAACAGAGAGTAGCCCCGCTCGCCGCAAACTAGAGAAAGCCCGTGCACAGCAACGAAGACCCAACGCAGCCAACACGAAATAAAATAAATTTATTAAAAAACCCAAGAAATCAGACAGGTACACTACATAAAGCATATACGTTTCTCTTGTTTAACTGATTTGCATAGTCTACTAAAAAAAAAAGAACACAGGAGAAGATGTCGGTGGGAGAGGCAGTGAGGAATAGGGCATGGATGCAATCATTTGGAAGAAGGTCCTGGAGCTGACACTGGGGCTCCAGCCACAGGAGGCTCTGCTGGTGCCAGGGCCTGTGGGACAGGTGTGTAGGGCAGTGCCCTGACAAGAATACCCACGTGGGACGCTGGGAGAGCTGCCAGCGCTGCTTGTCAGAGAGGTCAGGCAGAGAGTATTCCACTAGGAAAGAATGGTCCATGTCTGTGTTCTGGGACTGCCCTTCCTCGTCCCCTCCCTCCTCGCGACCAGCTCTTCCCCTCAGAGCCTGCTTTCTTCAACTGCCCTCTTCCCCATGGCCGCCACCATGGCTCGAGCTCCTGCTTCCAACTCGGCTTCTCTCCACATCTTTGCTGGCTCAGGGGGAACCAGCAACCTGTAGGGAAACTTTTCTCTTAAAAGCACATAACTAACACTGAGCCAGCACTGGGAACCACTGTGCTGAGGGAGCATGGTGGTAGCACGAAATGAGGTCCATGGTCTTGACGTTGACCAAGATCTCTGCTCTTCCCAGCACTGGGCAAAACCCCTGGGGAACAAAGATGAATGAGACCCAGTCCTTGCCCTCAAGGGCTTCAGAGACCAGCACATTAACGGTCTCAGGGTGTAGAGGTTGCAGTTGGGTCATCAGTGCCTCGGATCCGGAGAAAAGGGACTGATTGATTTCTTCCGGGAGAATTGTGGACACTGCCTCCAAGAAGGAACTTTTTGCACTGGGCCAGGGGGTGAGCAGGTTTTCTAGGCAGACGGGAGCAGAGGATAGCATGGGCTACAGGGTAGGGAGGGCATTCTCAACAAAGGAAAACCACATGAAGCAAGTCATGAACAGGTGGAAGTACCAGCCGGGAAGAACATGTGGTTTGGTATAGAATATAAGGGAGCAGAGGGGTGGGTGTGGCAGGAGAAGAACCTGGACAGGAAGCCTGGGACTAAACTATGAAGGGCCCAGTGACTTAGGCGAGTTTTGAGTATCCTTGTGCCACACCGTGCAATAGAATTTCCTGTGATGGTGTTTATATCTGTCCTGTCCAGTATGGTAGCCGCTAGTCACAGGTGGCTACTCAGCACTCGAAATGTCGTGTGGATAAGGAATTGAATTTTTACTTTGTCTTATTTATGTTTCAACTTAAATAGCCACACGTGGCTAGTGGCTACTGCCTGGGACACGGGAAGTCATTTGCTCCTCACCATAACTCCATGAGTCGGGCAGAGATCACCTGTCCAGTCTTCAGGCAAGCTGGGGTTCTAGAAGATTATGTGACTTGCCCAAAGTTACATGAATATTAAATGACAGAACCAGGGTTTGCATACAGATTTCCTCTATAGGAAGCTGTTTATGGTTACTGCCCTGGGCGACATGAGGCTCTGATACGCCTTCCGAGTCATTAAGAATAAAAGTTTGCCGTTGTAGCCTTTGAAAACTGGTCCCTGTTGGTTATGTAGGGGAGCTCTGTTTGTTATCACACCTAAGTTCCTGCCACAGTGGGACAATACAAACATACACTCAGAGGGAAGGATGGGGCAGTGGGGTGAGGCTGTTGTAGGGGTAATGGGAGGAGCACTGGGTTCTTCTCTTGATTCTGTCGAATGGCAAAATCCAGGTGTGGATCTTGGACCAGTTACCTACGACCTGTGGGATGGAGCATCTTCATTGATGGAATGAAGAGGCTCGCCAAGATGACCCCATGGTCCTTTCCACCCCACTTTTGGGAACTAAGACTCAGTAGAAGCCATGCTCTGGAATTCTTACAGCTCAGACATCTGCTGATGGGGCCGATCCCATGTGAAGGTAAGCGTGCAGCTTCAGCCTCTTGTCCAGAGGCCCTGGGTGTGAGAGAGATTCAAGGTCCCAATATAGCAAACACAGCTTCAATACAATTCAGCTTCATCTTCACCAGGGATGAGGGACAGAGTCCAGGAATTCAAGTGGAGCTGTCACTCTGGTTAGATTAAGGACCTGGGCAGGAGGGAAGTCTGGCTTCTGATAGCGCAAGGGTGAGGAGGCCTCACTGATGAACAATGTAAAAGTTCTGGAAATTTTGAAGCTATGAGAAAAAAATATAGATAGTATTGTTTTTTAAGCACTTAATTTTTTTTTTTTTTTTAATTCCTGAACTCAAAATAAGAAGCATCTACTAACTCGAATGTTTTTAAGATGATCACATTTGGTATTTTTGAGAAGAGAATTGTGCCTGAAAACAACAAAAGGATTTGCAGGAAAAAAGCACTGGCTTTTGACATTCGTATCCTCATTTTTAATGAAAATTAGTATTTCTGTTCTTTCATTCCCTGTAGGCCTTGGCATTGCTGCAGATACTCACAGCCATGGCGGGGCATGGGGGGAGGAGTCCAGCACCTGCCTGGATTTGCTCAGCAGGAGGTCTTATCTGTGTCAAGCACAGGATTCCTTTCCTGGGCTTTGAGTCCCTGAAGAACTGGAAATTCTGTGTCCCACTTCATCTCACCTGGCTGCATTTTTTCCCCCTGCCACCTCTCCTGCCTTGTACAGAGAAGCCACAGGTCATCAGTCATAATTGAGCTACTTCTATATCCAAAGCTTGGAAAAATGGGAAATTTAAAGATCTTCAAAGGCAGATAGACAAAGTCCTTAAAGGAGACTGGAGAGGTAGGGCTGGGGCTTAGTGCGGCCTGCCTCTGTGCCCAATTGTGCATTGTACATAGGGTAGTTGGAAAAAAATACAGGAAATGCAGTCAAATTTGAATTTCAAATCAATAATGAATAATTTATTTAATATAAGCATGTCCCAAATATTGCATACATTGTTGATTTGAAAATTCATATTTAACTGAGCATATTGTATTTTTGTTAAATCTGGCAAAACTTAATTGCCTATCCTCTTGGTCTGCATTTTACACGATTACTGTGGAGGCAACTAGCTCAGAGCCTCCAGAAGTCCTCATCTAAGCTGCATCTTGTGTCCTGTGCTTCTTGCTGGCACTTCTCTGATGTTATTGTATAGGAAACTCCTGGTCATTGGTGACGTGGTAACCATGAAGGGTGAGGGAGTTCACCGCCACGGGACAACCTCTGACCAGCGGGATGGGAGCTGATGGAAATACGTTCGTCTCTTTCCATCCCTCCGTAGCATGGAATTATGAGTGCATTCTATACGGCTCTTCAGAAGATACCAGTGAGACAGTGGTTTCCTGCACCATGAAGTTTTGAGTGAAGCTCTTCTTGGGGACCATGTGGGCTTCAATGTCAAGAACGTGTCTGTCATAGATGCTCATAGTGGCAGTGTGGCTGGTGACAGCAAAAATGACCCACCGATGGAAGCAGCTGGCTTCACAGCTCAGTTGATTATCTTGAACCATCAAGGCCAAATCAGAGCTGCATATGCACCTGTGCTGGATTGTCACACAGCTGGATTGTCACACAGCTTACATTGCTTGCAAGTTTGCTGAGCTGAAGGAGAAGATTGATTGTCCTTCTGGGACAAAGCTGGAAGATGGCCCCAAAGTTTTGAAATCTGGAGATGCTGCCATCGTTGATATGGTTCCTGGCAAACCCATGTGTTTTGAGAGCTTCTCTGACTATCCTCCTCTGGGCCATTTTGCTGTTAGTGACACGAGACAGACGGTTGCTGTGGGTGTCATCAAAGCAGTGGACAAGAAGGCAGCTGGTAGATTAAAAGCCTTAATACAGATACTGGCAGCTGCTGTAGCTGAGCGAGATGTGGTTTATTTCACCTTTGGGGACTCAGAATTGATGAGAGACATTTACAGCATGCACACGTTCCTTACTGAAAGGAAACTGACTGTTGGAGAAGTATATAAGCTGTTGCTACGATATTACAATGAAGAATGTAGAAACTGTTCCACCCCTGGACCAGACATCAAGCTTTATCCATTCATATACCATGCTGTTGAGTCTTGTGCGGAGACCACCAACCAGCCAGGACAAAGGACTGGGGCCTGAGGATCCAAGTGAATAGAACCTCGTTCCACCTCTCATGAGAAACATCCTTTCTGAATTGTCAGGTGTAACACATGAACTGACTTAATATAAATGTGTATATAATCCACATTTGTAGGCAAGGATGCAGTCCTTTCCATAAACATAGACTCAGACATATTTTGTTTCCATTTTTTTCTATTTCAGTCTTCATTCTTTGATTTTTCTTTCTTTTGCCCATCAGATTTCTCGTGAAATTTCATGAAAGTTTGTGCTCAGCCTGTCAGGTCTCTTTTTTGATGCCTGTATATTATACAAATTGCCTCTGCAGCTAGCAGATGCCAGGGAAGAAGGTGAAATCCTAGAATCTGTTTAACTAACTGGGTCAGTCTGCTAAAGATCTCCCAGCCTTTCACCCCCTACTCTTGTTATGATTGCGCTGTTGGTGTTTTTGATTTTTGAAAATTAAGAGTTGGGGTTTTTTTTTTCATACATGTTACATAATGCAGATCCCCTATGTTAAAAGTTTTGTATTTAAGGCAGAATAATTTCCAGAAAGTTATTTAGTGACATCACCTTTATCTGTAATG
>NC_041215.1:119697232-119711237 GCF_002837175.3 Physeter macrocephalus | reverse complement strand
CCTGCCAATGCAGGGGACACGGGTTCGAGCCCTGGTCCGGGAAGATCACACATGCCGAGGACCAACTAAGCCCGTGCACCACAACTACTGAGCCTGCGCTCTAGAGCTCGCGGGCCACAACTACTGAGGCCACGTGCCACAACTACTGAAGCTCTAGCACCAAGAGCCTGTGCTCTGCAACAAGAGAAGCCACTGCAATGAGAAGCCCGCGCACCACAACAGAGAGTAGCCCCGCTCGCCGCAAACTAGAGAAAGCCCGTGCACAGCAACGAAGACCCAACGCAGCCAACACGAAATAAAATAAATTTATTAAAAAACCCAAGAAATCAGACAGGTACACTACATAAAGCATATACGTTTCTCTTGTTTAACTGATTTGCATAGTCTACTAAAAAAAAAAGAACACAGGAGAAGATGTCGGTGGGAGAGGCAGTGAGGAATAGGGCATGGATGCAATCATTTGGAAGAAGGTCCTGGAGCTGACACTGGGGCTCCAGCCACAGGAGGCTCTGCTGGTGCCAGGGCCTGTGGGACAGGTGTGTAGGGCAGTGCCCTGACAAGAATACCCACGTGGGACGCTGGGAGAGCTGCCAGCGCTGCTTGTCAGAGAGGTCAGGCAGAGAGTATTCCACTAGGAAAGAATGGTCCATGTCTGTGTTCTGGGACTGCCCTTCCTCGTCCCCTCCCTCCTCGCGACCAGCTCTTCCCCTCAGAGCCTGCTTTCTTCAACTGCCCTCTTCCCCATGGCCGCCACCATGGCTCGAGCTCCTGCTTCCAACTCGGCTTCTCTCCACATCTTTGCTGGCTCAGGGGGAACCAGCAACCTGTAGGGAAACTTTTCTCTTAAAAGCACATAACTAACACTGAGCCAGCACTGGGAACCACTGTGCTGAGGGAGCATGGTGGTAGCACGAAATGAGGTCCATGGTCTTGACGTTGACCAAGATCTCTGCTCTTCCCAGCACTGGGCAAAACCCCTGGGGAACAAAGATGAATGAGACCCAGTCCTTGCCCTCAAGGGCTTCAGAGACCAGCACATTAACGGTCTCAGGGTGTAGAGGTTGCAGTTGGGTCATCAGTGCCTCGGATCCGGAGAAAAGGGACTGATTGATTTCTTCCGGGAGAATTGTGGACACTGCCTCCAAGAAGGAACTTTTTGCACTGGGCCAGGGGGTGAGCAGGTTTTCTAGGCAGACGGGAGCAGAGGATAGCATGGGCTACAGGGTAGGGAGGGCATTCTCAACAAAGGAAAACCACATGAAGCAAGTCATGAACAGGTGGAAGTACCAGCCGGGAAGAACATGTGGTTTGGTATAGAATATAAGGGAGCAGAGGGGTGGGTGTGGCAGGAGAAGAACCTGGACAGGAAGCCTGGGACTAAACTATGAAGGGCCCAGTGACTTAGGCGAGTTTTGAGTATCCTTGTGCCACACCGTGCAATAGAATTTCCTGTGATGGTGTTTATATCTGTCCTGTCCAGTATGGTAGCCGCTAGTCACAGGTGGCTACTCAGCACTCGAAATGTCGTGTGGATAAGGAATTGAATTTTTACTTTGTCTTATTTATGTTTCAACTTAAATAGCCACACGTGGCTAGTGGCTACTGCCTGGGACACGGGAAGTCATTTGCTCCTCACCATAACTCCATGAGTCGGGCAGAGATCACCTGTCCAGTCTTCAGGCAAGCTGGGGTTCTAGAAGATTATGTGACTTGCCCAAAGTTACATGAATATTAAATGACAGAACCAGGGTTTGCATACAGATTTCCTCTATAGGAAGCTGTTTATGGTTACTGCCCTGGGCGACATGAGGCTCTGATACGCCTTCCGAGTCATTAAGAATAAAAGTTTGCCGTTGTAGCCTTTGAAAACTGGTCCCTGTTGGTTATGTAGGGGAGCTCTGTTTGTTATCACACCTAAGTTCCTGCCACAGTGGGACAATACAAACATACACTCAGAGGGAAGGATGGGGCAGTGGGGTGAGGCTGTTGTAGGGGTAATGGGAGGAGCACTGGGTTCTTCTCTTGATTCTGTCGAATGGCAAAATCCAGGTGTGGATCTTGGACCAGTTACCTACGACCTGTGGGATGGAGCATCTTCATTGATGGAATGAAGAGGCTCGCCAAGATGACCCCATGGTCCTTTCCACCCCACTTTTGGGAACTAAGACTCAGTAGAAGCCATGCTCTGGAATTCTTACAGCTCAGACATCTGCTGATGGGGCCGATCCCATGTGAAGGTAAGCGTGCAGCTTCAGCCTCTTGTCCAGAGGCCCTGGGTGTGAGAGAGATTCAAGGTCCCAATATAGCAAACACAGCTTCAATACAATTCAGCTTCATCTTCACCAGGGATGAGGGACAGAGTCCAGGAATTCAAGTGGAGCTGTCACTCTGGTTAGATTAAGGACCTGGGCAGGAGGGAAGTCTGGCTTCTGATAGCGCAAGGGTGAGGAGGCCTCACTGATGAACAATGTAAAAGTTCTGGAAATTTTGAAGCTATGAGAAAAAAATATAGATAGTATTGTTTTTTAAGCACTTAATTTTTTTTTTTTTTTTAATTCCTGAACTCAAAATAAGAAGCATCTACTAACTCGAATGTTTTTAAGATGATCACATTTGGTATTTTTGAGAAGAGAATTGTGCCTGAAAACAACAAAAGGATTTGCAGGAAAAAAGCACTGGCTTTTGACATTCGTATCCTCATTTTTAATGAAAATTAGTATTTCTGTTCTTTCATTCCCTGTAGGCCTTGGCATTGCTGCAGATACTCACAGCCATGGCGGGGCATGGGGGGAGGAGTCCAGCACCTGCCTGGATTTGCTCAGCAGGAGGTCTTATCTGTGTCAAGCACAGGATTCCTTTCCTGGGCTTTGAGTCCCTGAAGAACTGGAAATTCTGTGTCCCACTTCATCTCACCTGGCTGCATTTTTTCCCCCTGCCACCTCTCCTGCCTTGTACAGAGAAGCCACAGGTCATCAGTCATAATTGAGCTACTTCTATATCCAAAGCTTGGAAAAATGGGAAATTTAAAGATCTTCAAAGGCAGATAGACAAAGTCCTTAAAGGAGACTGGAGAGGTAGGGCTGGGGCTTAGTGCGGCCTGCCTCTGTGCCCAATTGTGCATTGTACATAGGGTAGTTGGAAAAAAATACAGGAAATGCAGTCAAATTTGAATTTCAAATCAATAATGAATAATTTATTTAATATAAGCATGTCCCAAATATTGCATACATTGTTGATTTGAAAATTCATATTTAACTGAGCATATTGTATTTTTGTTAAATCTGGCAAAACTTAATTGCCTATCCTCTTGGTCTGCATTTTACACGATTACTGTGGAGGCAACTAGCTCAGAGCCTCCAGAAGTCCTCATCTAAGCTGCATCTTGTGTCCTGTGCTTCTTGCTGGCACTTCTCTGATGTTATTGTATAGGAAACTCCTGGTCATTGGTGACGTGGTAACCATGAAGGGTGAGGGAGTTCACCGCCACGGGACAACCTCTGACCAGCGGGATGGGAGCTGATGGAAATACGTTCGTCTCTTTCCATCCCTCCGTAGCATGGAATTATGAGTGCATTCTATGCGGCTCTTCAGAAGATACCAGTGAGACAGTGGTTTCCTGCACCATGAAGTTTTGAGTGAAGCTCTTCTTGGGGACCATGTGGGCTTCAATGTCAAGAACGTGTCTGTCATAGATGCTCATAGTGGCAGTGTGGCTGGTGACAGCAAAAATGACCCACCGATGGAAGCAGCTGGCTTCACAGCTCAGTTGATTATCTTGAACCATCAAGGCCAAATCAGAGCTGCATATGCACCTGTGCTGGATTGTCACACAGCTGGATTGTCACACAGCTTACATTGCTTGCAAGTTTGCTGAGCTGAAGGAGAAGATTGATTGTCCTTCTGGGACAAAGCTGGAAGATGGCCCCAAAGTTTTGAAATCTGGAGATGCTGCCATCGTTGATATGGTTCCTGGCAAACCCATGTGTTTTGAGAGCTTCTCTGACTATCCTCCTCTGGGCCATTTTGCTGTTAGTGACACGAGACAGACGGTTGCTGTGGGTGTCATCAAAGCAGTGGACAAGAAGGCAGCTGGTAGATTAAAAGCCTTAATACAGATACTGGCAGCTGCTGTAGCTGAGCGAGATGTGGTTTATTTCACCTTTGGGGACTCAGAATTGATGAGAGACATTTACAGCATGCACACGTTCCTTACTGAAAGGAAACTGACTGTTGGAGAAGTATATAAGCTGTTGCTACGATATTACAATGAAGAATGTAGAAACTGTTCCACCCCTGGACCAGACATCAAGCTTTATCCATTCATATACCATGCTGTTGAGTCTTGTGCGGAGACCACCAACCAGCCAGGACAAAGGACTGGGGCCTGAGGATCCAAGTGAATAGAACCTCGTTCCACCTCTCATGAGAAACATCCTTTCTGAATTGTCAGGTGTAACACATGAACTGACTTAATATAAATGTGTATATAATCCACATTTGTAGGCAAGGATGCAGTCCTTTCCATAAACATAGACTCAGACATATTTTGTTTCCATTTTTTTCTATTTCAGTCTTCATTCTTTGATTTTTCTTTCTTTTGCCCATCAGATTTCTCGTGAAATTTCATGAAAGTTTGTGCTCAGCCTGTCAGGTCTCTTTTTTGATGCCTGTATATTATACAAATTGCCTCTGCAGCTAGCAGATGCCAGGGAAGAAGGTGAAATCCTAGAATCTGTTTAACTAACTGGGTCTGCTAAAGATCTCCCTGTGAGCCTTTCACCCCCTACTCTTGTTATGATTGCGCTGTTGGTGTTTTTGATTTTTGAAAATTAAGAGTTGGGGTTTTTTTTTTCATACATGTTACATAATGCAGATCCCCTACGTTAAAAGTTTTGTCTTTAAGGCAGAATTATTTCCAGTAAGTTATTTAGTGACATCACCTTTATCTGTAATGGTTTGTCTGTCCTTTTTCCCCGATCAATTTTTATTGATACTGTTTTTGGAAACTGACCAAAATGGAAGGAAATGTAAAAAAAAAAAGAAGGCAGCTGGAGCTGGCAAGTTCACCAAGTCAGCCCAGAAAGCTCAGAAGGCTAAATGAACATTATCCCCAATACCTGGCACCCTAGTCTTAATCAGCGGTGGAAGAACGGTCTCAGAACCATTTGTCTCAACTGACCATTTAAGTTTAATAGCAAAAGACTGATTAATGATAACAATGCATCGTAAAACCTTCGGAAGGAAAGGAGAATGTTTTGTGGATCATTTGTTTTGTGTGTGGCAGCTTTAAGTTATTAGCTTTTAAAATCAGTACTTTTTAATGGAAACAACTTGACCAAAAATCTGTCAC
The DNA here is from genome assembly GCF_002837175.3 of Physeter macrocephalus. Taxonomy (NCBI): domain Eukaryota; kingdom Metazoa; phylum Chordata; class Mammalia; order Artiodactyla; family Physeteridae; genus Physeter; species Physeter macrocephalus. The sequence goes on along the minus strand of NC_041215.1, from coordinate 119,705,887 downwards.
AGAATTTGAGACCCATTTAAAAAGTTTAATGAGAAAAAAAACAAAACCCAAAAATCTCAGTTTCCTGCCGTGGTGACCAGCTCAACAATTTACTCTGTGTTAACCTGCCTGCCTTCCTCCGTCCCTCCCTCCCTCCCTTCCCTCCTCTTTTCTTCCTCCTGTTGCCTCACTCCTGTTTCCTGGGATCACTTCAAAAACTAAGCCTCCTGCACTCAAGCCCCTGGCTCAGGTTCCCCTCTCAGAGGGGAAGCTCAGGTTAAGAGAGGTTTACTGGGGCTTCTTATGGAAGGAGAAACTAGATCTCAGAGCTGTATAGAATTTTAGCAAATTTGGACTGGAAGAATCCTGAGAGATCATATAGCACACCCACTCATTTTAGAGACCTGGAAACAGGCCAGGGACTTACCCAAGATCATCCCCCAACCCTCCCAGCTCAGGGATAATCTGGAATTTCTGTTCTTCATGAGGTGAACTAATCTATATAAACACACGGTGCTTAACACACAGCAGGTGCATGGTAAATGTGAAAATGGAATGACATGGGGAGGGGAGTGGATAAAGGTCTGCTGTGAGAGTGGACGGAATGTTTCCATATGTCTCGGTGGCAAGCCTCTGTCTCCAGGATCCTGGCTCTTGCCACCTGTTGCTGTTCCTCTGGGCTCTTTGCACAGATGATGTCAAGGGAACTCTGTATGATTAAAGGCATCCCAAGAAAGGCAGCCCTTAAGGAAAAGGGATTCAGTGACAAATCTTAGTGGAAACCCTTGTTCCTCCATTTCTGCACCAGGGGCAGAGAGTTTGGACAAAGGCAACCAGTGTTCCCTAGGGATTGCTTAGAGCCTTTATGGATCAACCCAACTAAAATAATTTAGTTCAATTCCACAAATTTTTGTGCCAGGAACTGCCTAGGTCTGAAGAGTCACTAATAGACTGGTCTGTGCTCCAGGAGACTCAGAGTCCTGTGGCTCATAAAAGCAGCCCTCCTTGGGCTTCCCTGGTGGTGCAGTGGTTGAGAATCCGCCTGCCGATGCAGGGGACGCAGGTTCGTGCCCCGGTCGGGGAAGATCCCACATGCCGCGGAGCGGCTGGGCCCGTGAGCCATGGCCGCTGGGCCTGCGCTTCCGGAGCCTGTGCTCCGCAACGGGAGAGGCCACAACAGTGAGAGGCCCACGTACCGCAAAAAAAAAAAAAAAAAAAAAAAAAAAAAAAGCAGCCCTCCTGAGAAGGGAGCTCTGGGCCAAATTTATTAAACCAAACTGTTGAGATGGATACCCTCTAACCTGTAAGAAATCACCTGCACCAGGGAGAATAGAAGAAATAAATGACATAGGAGAAGGAAGAAAGTCCATATGTATTACATGCTTTCTCCATGACAGGGGTTAGGTCTTCAGAGCAACCTCTCCTGTGCTCTGTTCATGATGTTGATGAAATCGTGCAAACTGGACTTGTTGGCAGGAAGCGGCCTTGCTAAGACACATGCTTACCAAAAAGTGGCAGTTAAGCTCCACAAAGATTCAAAGACCTATTTATTAAAAGATCAAGTCCATTTTAAGGGGTACAGTGGTTTGGAGCATACCCAAACACCCCCTCTAGGGTGAGTGACGAGTTGTTGTATCTTGGGCCCTCAAACACTACCTCTACTGCCAGCTCACTCGGGGCTCCTCATGCTGATGGTCTGGCAGGCAAAGAAAAAAAATAATTACTGTACTGGTGCGGGTAATTGACCTTGATTGATATGAGGAACTATGGTGGCTTCTACACAACAAAGGGCTGGGAGGACTATACCTGGAATTCATGGGATTCACCAGGTATCACTTCATGCTTTCTTGCTCAGTGATATTAGTGGATGAGCAATTTTGACATCCATGGCCTAACAAGGGAAAGACAACTAAAGATGCAGACTCTTCTCTGAAGGGCCTGTGATGCCCCATCAGGAAAGCAACGCAGACCAATCAAAGTGCTGACTGAGGGAGGGAATCTAGAAAGGATGGTGGAGGAAGGGGGTGATGAACATTAATTATGGCTTCAGGACAGCTATAGAAGTTGGGAGTGTAGCTGGTTTCACTAACTCTCTTTTATTAATTATTTGGGGAGTTGTGGCTGGATAGTTACTTAATCTTTTAAATCTTGTCCCCCCTGCCTTCCATCCCCCCGGGAGGGAGATGCTCCCTGAAGCACTTGGAATCCTGGAATTAGAGCAAAATGGGGCTCTGTTAGAGAAGAAGAGGGAAAGAAAGAAATGGTTGTTGGTAGGTGGACAAGTCAGGGTTCTGGGGGGTAGAAAAGAGGCGGTATACTCAGAAGGAATGGTTGAAAAGAGTTTAGCAAAGAACTACGCAGTGTGGACAGGGTTGAGGGAAACCAGGAGGAGGAGGTGAAGCACACATGACTGGCACTGTAGGGGGCTGCTCCCATCCCTGGGTGTAATGATGTCAGGTGGCTGTAAGAGATAGCTGCCTGGCAGGTGCTATAGTTTTTGCTAGAAGAATTCAGCCACTGTCAAGCTCAAGACCTGCAGGGAGAGGGTCGGGGGATAAATAGCCTAACTCTTCTTTCCTCCCACCTTCTATCTCCTACTGATAGCTTCTGTTGGTTGAATCCAACCAGAGGCTAGAGGACAAGGAGGCTTGATTGGTCCAGTCCATACAGGTCAGCTTCCTGGGGCACAAAGCAGGTTGGAGAATGGAGCTGAAGAGGCAAATGGAGAACATCTGGTCTAGTGGAAAGCAAGCATCTGTCCCAGTAACTTTATTTAAAACGTATAACTATAGTAACATATACAACTGGCGTGGACAAATTTAGGAACACAACTGACTCTTGATAAGCAAACAACTCAATCCGTGAGAACAGACATGCATTAGGGCATGAGAGCATGGCCCAGTAGCCATGAGCAATCAGTGTACTTTGGGCTTGTCTGGTTTACTTCTCAGTGGAAATGGAGGGTATTGATTCAGTCTGTGAGTCAGTTAGAGGAGATGGGTTAGGAGAGCTTTCCTATTTTACCTCCCTTCTTTCCTGGGGTGGATAAAGAGCAGACAAGATTCTGTTAAGTACAGTTTAGTATTGTTTATTAAGTATTTCCAATGTACCTATTATTGAGAAATAGATACTGTAGGGCAAAACAGAGGAAGGATAAGATATGGCCTCAAGCCTCCTGGAGTTCACGTTCTAGGTGGGGGGATAAATTCCATAGATGAAACAGAATAATAAACAAGAGAGAGAATTGAAATGCTGAAGTGTGGGATCCAGATGAAGCACAAGGAATTTGACCAAGGTGCGCCACATCCAAGTCTATGGTTTCTACAGGGTCTTCAAGGGCCTCCCACCTGGGTGGGATGTGGTTAAAGCCTTTATGCATGAGTGTGGAGACCAGGGTGTGCCTAATTAAGATTGGTCAATGGGACTAAAAAGAATGTATCATACTTGGACATTCGATTTCCTCCCTTTTGGGTGGAGGCCTCTTGGATCTCTGTGTCTTAACTATGTCTGTTGAAGGCTCATGTTGGGTTTCTCAGGGCCCAGACTGATGAGGGGTCATGGGCTAGAATAGACACTTGGGAATCCTTTGCTCTTTGCAGATATTGCATGTGTGCAGGGCCGAGGAGGAAAGCCATTGGCAAGGCTGGTGAGTGGTGTTTACTCCATGGGTGGTGGGGATGGATAAGAGGTCCAGTATCCTCACTGGCCTTGCTCTCTATACACTGAAAAGGAAGGTGAAGTGTTAAACTCATCCATTATCCCTCAAGGGTTAGAGCAGGATTTCACAAAGTGTGTTCTCTGGGGCATAAATGTCCAGGAAATGATAAGAAAAATTTCATGAAAGAAAAGGGTTCCTTTGCTGAGTAAGTTTAAGAAACACTAGATTAAACAAAGTTAAATAAGTTTTCCCCTGCAAGGTCTCTCAGAGTCTTGAATGTGATGCTGTGTATTATGAAATTCTTGCAAGGGGCTAGCAATGGCATGCAGAGATTCCCAAACTTTTTTGATCAAAAGAACACCCAAGAATATCTCTTGGAACACTAGCACTCTGAGGAACAGTTTCAGAAATGCTTAATATGTGGGGAATTTGTCTTTTAAATAGGGACCCCACAACAGAGCACAATGTTTAGCACCACAGGCTTTCTGCTAATACATAGCTTTTCAGGTACCAGCGGGAAGTTGCGGGGATTCCCTCAGCATTCCTGGAACCTCCCCTTTCCTCCATTGGGTTGAAGAGTGGGCAACATTGAGGAAGGGCTTTAGGTGAGGGGGCAGGTAGCAGAGAGAGTTCCTGCTGATGGACAGAACAAAAGAAGCCAGAGGTAGGGAATTTGGGAACCTCGTTCATAAAGGGCTAAAAGAACCTGGGGAGGAGAAATGTGGGGCTTCCAAGATGATGGGACTTGGGAGATCCTGAAGTCATCCTCTCCTTCCTTAAAAAGACTTTCACTTCCTACTCTCAAGCCAGCAGTGCATATTTTATAAATTTTCCACACCCCCTCTCCCCAGGGAGCAGGAAGAGACTGAAGATGCAAGAATCTATTGCATCTAGAATCTGTATTTTTACCAGGGTTTCTAGTTAGTGGAATTGTCTGGCAACTATAGGTCCATGAGGAAGGAAACCCCCCCAGCATACTTGAGATGCTGAAGTATTTTACTCAAAGCCTCAGTGCAATCACCATGAGAAATAGACAAGAACAACTGGCTTTGGCTTAAAAATAGGAAGGTTCAGAGGTCACAGAAACCCCCAAGTCTGGGTCTCTGGGTTAAATGTATTGAGTTGAACCATGATAAAATTGCCCCTTTCCCTAGGTCAGAAATGGTTGAATATTGACCATTTTATATGGGTCAGCCTATATCCGGCAAACATTATGGGAGAGCCAGAGGGAGAAAAGTGTGAGTGTGTGTGTGTGTGTGTGTGTGTGTGTGTGTGTGTGTGTATAGCGAGTACATTGCTGGGAGACTAGTCTTATATGTAACGGAAATAGTTTCCTTACTGATGAAAAGGTGGAAGAGAAAGGCTCTCTTGGGCATATTTCCAATGGGTGAACAACAAGATTAGAAGTTCATAACAGGTCTAGACTCAAGGAGATAAAGGTGGAGGTTGTTGGGACTGGCTTTTAGGATTAGGTGTAGAAAGACACTGGGCACACTGTTGGTCTCTAGGAGCAAGGCACCTGTGTCTGACAATGCATTAAGTCACAAGCTCTTAGTGACTTAGACATGAGAAAGAGTGAAATAAAGGAGTCACTCTCATTAGGAGAAATTGAACCAAGCCTTTAGGGTGGTGGCTTATTCCTTACTCTTTGGCCTGTCCCTTCATTTGTCCTCCCAGTTCACCTGAAAATCAAAGTGGTGGGATGTACGGTAGGACTGGGAACAAGGTATAGGAGAGACATAGTTAACATAGGGGAGTGTGGTCAGCTCTGGGGAATTTCCATGCCCATCACCTCAGCTAGTCCTTTTGGAGGATGAATACAGCTGTTATAATGGTAAGTTTCCTAATTTCCATAATACTTTAAAACTTACAAAACAGCCCACAGATATTATCTCATTTATTCTGATTTTCAAACAACTTTTGGAAATGGTATTGCAATTCCCATTTTCCAGATAGGAGATCATGGCTCAGAGAACAAATTCCCCAAGAATGGTAATTGGCAGAATCAGGTTCAAATCTGTATCTTTGAACTCTAGATGGAATATTGGTTTGGTTTGATCTCATGGAGCGTGACCAAGGTCATCACATAACCAGGAAGTCCTAAGGCAAAAGCAGTTGTTCAGGGACCAGGCAGGTAACAGGTGTGAGTGAAGCTGGTTGGTTATAGGCAATAGGGAGTGGTGGGGACTGTGGCTCAGGATTGGTGAGTCTACATCCTGCCAGAAGGGGTAGTCACTACCCAGCTCCAGGTGATTATTGCCAGGAAGATGTGCCAGTCTTATTTTTTTGAGAGAAGGCGGAAGTTCAATTAAATAAGTGTTTACTGAGTGCCAACTATGAACCAGGCACCAGAGTAAAGCAGTGAATAAAATGGATAAAAAACTCTAGATTTTTATGTGATCTTGTCCAATTTTTAAGTGTTGGGAACTAATAGAAAATTTAGAAAACATTATTCAGGCCAAACAAAACACATCTGTGAGTTACATTTGGCCTGTACGTTGCCAGTTTGTGACTTCAGTTCAAAAACTTTGATGGGCCAAGTGTTCTCCAAAAAGGGGACTGTGCAGAAGGGCCCACTAGGTCCAGGGAAGAAACTGTTAACAATTTTATTCATACTGGTCTTTTATCTCGGCCTTTAAAAATTCTTACTTTTGTGAATACTCTATCATAAACATAACCAATTTGTGTATAGCACATGTATATCCTTATAAATATTTCAGTAGATATTATTTCTATTTAAATAACAATAGATCTTATAATATTTCAATAGGTATATTAAGGGCACATGATTAAAGTACTTTATTGATAGTGATGTGGATCAGGAAAAGTTCAAGACCACTGGGAATAGTCTTTACAAAGCAGATACTTGTACACTCCCTGCCTGAGACAGGGATAAAGCTGTAGACTTCAGTTTAGTGTCCAGAGTGCTTCCGGGAATGTGGGAGTGGGCAGAATGTCTATAGCAAGATTGACTAAACAAAAACCATCCCCCTGTTCCTTCTGCCAGAGCAGCTGTCCTATGAGTGAAAACTGTGGGCCTTGCTGAGTGATGGAAGAAACAACTGGATGATGGGGTCAGTTCAGGGTAGAACTCCCCTGCCAAGGTTATGGGGCTCTTATAGTCATGATTGTTTTTACTTCTTAGAAAATGAAACATGCTTGTGAGACTCTAGCTGTACTGGAGAAATGAGGATGGAGGGGTCATATAATACTCACCCTTAAGTGTCAGGAGGTTTTTATAGGAAGGCAGGTGATCAGAGACTCATCAACTTCTCTGAGGACAGAACACGAATAGGTGAATGGAAACTAATAAGGAGATTTGGGTTACAACTACAGAAGATATTTCTTTCTTTTTTTAAACCATTTTTAAAACATTGAAGTATAGTTAATTTACAAATGGTTTTTTCAGGTGTACAGAAAGATGATTGAGTTATATATTATATATATATATATATTCTTTTGCAGATTCTTCTCCATTATAGGTTATTACAAGATATTGAATATAGTTCTTTGTGCTATACAGTAAGTCCTTGTTGTTTACCTATTTTATATATAGCAGCATGTATATATTAATCCCAAACTCCTAATTATATTCCCCCTCCTCCCCATATCCACTTTGGTAACCAAAGTTTGTTTTACAGAAGACATTTCTGACAGTGAGCTTTGTCTGAGTCCTGTTCTAAAGCCTGTCTTGGACACTGTACCCCACATCTGTCAGTAGAGTGGCAACGTTATGTCCTGAAAAGAGCACAGGACGAGGAGCCAGAAAATGAGTGCTCTAGTTCTGCAGAGACCTTTGGGTGTCCCTGACCTTAGACAATGCCAGATCTGTCTTTCTCTGGATCTCTCTTTCCTCTCTTGGATAAAGAAAGGTATGGTCTATGGTCTCTGAGCTTCTTTCTTCTACTTCGAACTTTAGTCTCATGCTAAGAGTCTGAGTGTTGGAAAGTGGTCACTAGGTGTTGGAAAGTGGTCACTAGGTGTTGCAAAGTGTTTTCTTGGGACAGAACAAGTTGTCTTTAACCCAGGTCAGTATACTAGCTCTTATAGCAAACAGATTGCAAAATGTATACTGGTTCTTATATGGTAGAAGCTGATTTGTTGTTCACAAAAATTGTAAATGTGTTTTCTTGATTGGTAACTATTTTCCTTCAAGTGTTGATAGAAGGATCTATGATCTTTCTATCTTGAAGTTCCACCATCTTCATTACATGGCTCTAAGGTGGCCAGGCTCATCTATATCAGGCTGATAGGAGGGGGAAAAGCATGGACAATTGAGCCTGGGATATTTTTATGGGCCAGACTGGGAATGGTGTGCATTAATTCTGCTCAAATTCTATTGACTAGGAATCAGTCACAAGGAAATGCTTAACTACAAAGGGAAGCTGGGAAATACAGTTTCCCAAAAAAGAGGATATGGATTTGGAATGAGGACCCATCTATGCCACAGAGAGTAGAGCTAAAAAGATAAAGGATCATATGGTGTGGAAAAGGGTAGGATGAGAGTGATGTTAATTATCTTCCTGTTTATAAAGAGCTTGGAACAGTCCTCAGCTGAAGGATGGCAGGACTTGGCTTAAAAGATTTCCTGCGCCACAGGGAAGAGCCCTGAGCTAAGACTCAAGACACGCAAGGTTCTAGTTTTGGTTGTGTCTTGATGTAGCTATGGGACTGAACAGAATTTACTTGACTATTGTGCTTCAGTTTCCTCATCTGTAAATGGCAACCAAAATACAGAACTGACATGATTTTCTGAGGAGTAAGGTGTAATAACATCATGCACATTTTAGAAAAAATACAAGAGTGATTACAACAGAGAGTGAACTTAAACTGCTGGTAGAGAAAATTAAGTTCGATGAGAAAATAAAACTTCCCCCATAGTGGAACATGAGAAACTTTTAGGGAGTGTGTAAATAACTTTAAGAAATCAATGTGAATTTAAAGTGATGAAAGGGAAAAACCTACAACCAAGGTTACTCTACCCAGCAAGGATCTCATTCAGATTTAATGGAGCTATT
>NC_041215.1:119696190-119696744 GCF_002837175.3 Physeter macrocephalus | reverse complement strand
TTCTCAAGTGCTCATGGAACATTCTCCAGGATAGATCATATCTTGGGTCACAAATCAAGCCTTGGTAAATTTAAGAAAATTGAAATCGTATCAAGTATCTTTTCCAACCACAACTCTATGAGACTAGATATCAATTACAGGAAAAAAGCTATAAAAAATACAAACACATGGAGGGTAAACAATACACTACTAAATAACCAAGAGATCACTGAAGAAATCAAAGAGGAAATAAAAAAAAATACCTAGAAACAAATGACAATGAAAAGAAGACGACCAAAACCTATGGGATGCAGCAAAAGAGCAAAAGTAGTTCTAAGAGGGAAGTTTATAGCAATACAATCCTACCTCAAGAAACAAGAAACATCTCAAATAAACAGCATAAACTTACAGCTAAAGCATTAGAGAAAGAAGGACAAAAACCCCCAAAGTTAGCAGAAGGAAAAAAACCATAAAGATCATATCAGAAATAAATGAAAAAGAAATGAAGGAAACAATAGCAAAGATCAATAAAACTAAAAGCTGGTTCTTTGAGAAGATAAATAAAATTGATAAAC
>NC_041215.1:119695271-119695932 GCF_002837175.3 Physeter macrocephalus | reverse complement strand
ACAACCTGGAAGAAATGGACAAATTCTTAGAAAAGCACAACCTTCCCAGACTGAACAAGGAAGAAATATAAAATATAAGCAGACCAATCACAAGTACTGAAATTGAAACTGTGATTAAAAATCTTCCAACAAACAAAAGCCCAGGACCAGATGGCTTCGCAGGCGAAGTCTATCAAACATTTATAGAAGAGCTAATACCTATCCTTCTCAAACTCTTCCAAAATATAGCAGAGGAAGGAACACTCCTAAACTCATTCCACAAGGCCACCATCACCCTGATACCAAAACCAGGCAAAGATGTCACAAAAAAAGAAAACTACAGGCCGATATCACTGATGAACATAGATGCATAGCAAACAGAATCCAACAGCACATTAAAAGGACCATACACTATGATCAAGCGGGGTTTATCCCAGGAATGCAAGGATTCTTCAATACATGCAAATCAGTTGATGTGATACACCATATTAACAAATTGAAGAGAAAAAAACATATGATAATCTCAACAGATGGAGAAAAAGCTTTTAACAAAATACAACACCCATTTATGATAAAAACCCTCTGGAAAGTGGGCATAGAGGGAACTTACCTCAACATTATAAAGGCCATATATGACAAACCCACAGCCAACATTGTTCTCAAAGGTGAAAAACAGAAATCA
>NC_041215.1:119630186-119695126 GCF_002837175.3 Physeter macrocephalus | reverse complement strand
AAAAGAATAAAATACCTAGGAATAAACCTACCTAAGGAGACAAAAGACCTGTATGCAGAAAACTATAAGGCACTGATGAAAGAAATTAAAGATGATACCCACAGATGGAAAAATATACCATGTTCTTGGATTGGTAGAATCAACATTGTGAAAATGACTATACTACCCAAAGCAATCTACAGAACCAGTGTAATCCCTATCAAACCACCAATGGCATTTTTCACAGAACTAGAACAAAAAAATTTCACAATTTGTGTGGAAACAAAAGACCCTGCATAAAAAAACCAATCTTTTTTTTTTTTTTTTTTTTTTTTGTGGTACGCAGGCCTTTCACTGTTGTGGCCTCTCCCTTTGCGGAGCACAGGCTCCAGATGCGCAGGCTCAATGGCCATGGCTCACGGGCCTAGCTGCTCCATGACATGCGGGATCTTCCCGGACCAGGGCACGAACCCGTATCCCCTGCATTGGCAGGCAGACTCTCAACCACTGAGCCACCAGGGAAGCCTCCAAAGCAATCTTGAGAAAGAAAAATGGAGCTGGAGGAATCAGGCTCCCTGACTTCAGACTATACTACAAAACTACAGTAATTAAGACAGTATAGTACTGGCACAGAAATATAGATCAATGGAACAGGATAGAAAGCCCAGAGATAAACCCACACACATATTGTCACCTTATCTTTGATAAAGGAGGCAAGAATATACAATGGAGAAAAGACAGCCTCTTCAATAAGTGGTGCTGGGAAAACTGGACAGCTACATGTAAGAGAATGAAATTAGAACACTTCCTAACACCATACACAAAAATAAACTCAAAATGGATTAAAGACATAAATGTAAGTCCAGACAGTATAAAACTCTTAGAGGAAAACATAGGAAGAACACTCTATGACATAAATCACAGCCAGATCCTTTTTGACCCACCTTCTAGAGAAATGTAAATAAAAACAAAATAAGTAAATGGGACCAATGAAACTTAAAAGCTTTTGTACAGCAAAGGAAACCATAAACAAGACCAAAAGACAACCCTCAGAATGGGAGCAAATATTTGCAAATGAAGCAACTGACAAAGGATTAATCTCCAAAATATACACGCAGCTCATGCAGCTTAATATCCAAAAACAAAAAACCCTATCCAAAAATGGGCAGAAGACCTTAATAGACATTTCTCCAAAGAAGATATACAGATTGCCAACAAACACATGAAAGAATGCTCAACTTCACTAATCATTAGAGAAATGCAAATCAAAACTACAATGAGGTATCGCCTCACACCGGTCAGAATGGCCATCATCAAAAAATCTACAAACCATAATTGTTGGAGAGGGTGTGGAGAAAAGCAAACCCTCTTGCACTGTTGGTGGGAAAGTAAATTGATACAGCCACTATGGAGAACAGTATGGAGGTTCCTTAAAAAACTAAAAATAAAACTACCATACGACCCAGCAATCTCACTACTGGGCATATACCCTGAGAAAACAATAATTCAAAAAGAATCATGTAGCAAAATGTTCATTGCAGCTCTATTTACAATAGCCAGGATATGGAAGCAACCTAAGTTACCATCAAGAGATGAATGGATAAAGAAGATGTGGCACATATATACAATGGAATATTACCCAGCCATAAAAAACCAAAAATGAGTTATTTGTAGTGAGGTGGATGGGGCTAGAGTCTGTCATACAGAGTGAAGAGAGTCAGAAAGAGAAAAACAATCACCGTATGCTAACACATATATATGGAAACTAAAAAAAACATTGGTTCTGAAGAACCTTGGGGTAGGACAGGAATAAATACGCAGACGTAGAGAATGTACTTGAGGACACGGAGAGGGGGAAGCATAAATTTGGACGAAGTGAGAGAGTGGTATTGACCTATATATGTTGCCAAATGTAAAATAGATAGCTAGTGGGAAGCAGCCTCATAGCACAGGCATATCAGTCCATGCTTTGTGACCACCTAGAGGGGTGGGATAGGGAGGGTGGGAGGGAGATGCAAGAGGGAGGGGATATGGGGATATATGTATACATATAGCTGATTCACTTTGTTACGCAGCAGAAACTAACACAACATTGCAAAGCAATTATACTGAAGTAAGATGTCAAAAAAATCCAACAACAAAGAAGAAATCAATGTGGAAAAATTTTGTGAGTAGTGGAAAAAGAACTCAAACTTGGGGGATGTTTTGTGGAGGGAAGGGAGGACATGGGCGTGAGTCCTGGGTCAGCAAGCCAGTTGCTGTTTGATCTTGAGTGAGTGAGTTCTTCCCCTCTCTGGGCTTCTGTATTCCTCTTGTAAAACAAAGGGGTTGGATTACACATTTTGCTAAAGTCTTATTCCCGAATGGTAAGCTTCTGACTACGTTTAATCATGTCGAAGTGTGGGGTTTTGAAGGGCTTTAAGTGCCTATGCTGATGAACACAGTGCTGACAGATGGGCTCCAAACACATCCAATTTCCAGGTGAACCCTTCAACTTGGAAGTTCAATAGACACCTTGAACCTTCCATGCCCTTGCAAAGCATTATGGTATCTTCCTTCCCCAAACCTTTCCTCCTGCCCCCTTCCACATCTCAGTAAGAAGGCAGCTATTCTGAGAGTCCCCCTTCATCAACCTCACTTTCAGACATAGCCTGCATCCCACTGACCAGCAAGCCCTGTCACTCTACCATCAAAATACACCCCAAATCTCACCCCTTACCTGCCAACACCTTAGTGTGAGCCGCCATCATGTCTCACCTGGATGCATGCACCGGCTGCTCTCCCAGATCCCACTCTTGCTCTCTTATCATCTAGTTTTCACATAACAATCAGGGTGAGCTCTTTATCCTTTCTTCCATTAAAAATCTTCCAAAGACTTCTTATCCCTTTTGGAGTAAAACTCCTTGCCTTGGCCTGGGGAGACTTCTGACCTCATCTCTAACCCTCTCCTACCCTCCTGTCCACTTCCCAACATGGCTGTAGCCATTTTGGCTACTCTTCAGCACACTGGGCTCATTTCTGTCCCAGCGCTGTGGTGCTCTCTGGCCCTTCTGCTTGGGGCACTCTCCTTCCAGATCTTCTCTGGCTCCTTCCCTTGCTCCACTCGGGTCTTGGCTCAAATGTCTCTTCTTTGAGGAGGATGAGTGCCCACCTTCATTCTTTTCTAGCTCCTAATTCGTTGAGCTCTCGGCCTCATAATTTTTCCCTAAAGCACTTAACACTCCCTGGAATTATTTTCTTACTTGTTTACTTGTGTATTTTCTGTCTCTCTCTCTCTCCACTAGAATGTTTACACCATAAGTGCAGGGACTTTTTCTGTCTTTTATACAACTGTGTTTCCCATAGCATGTATAGTAAGTATTCAATAAATGTTAATTGAATTAATGGATGAATCAGTGAAGAGAAACTGACCATAGGACCCCTGGAGAGACTGCAGGTGCCAGTGGCCAACATTCTTCAACAAAGGGAGGATAGCTGGGGACTTGGGTTGGATGGCCAGGGGTAAACCCGGGCCAACCTCCCCGAGCCCAGGGTGTGGGTCTCTGACCCTGGCAGCCAGCTGTCTCTGCCCTGTGGCCCTGATCAGATCCTGTTGCTTAGAGTTCTGTACTGCCCCTCCTTTTTTCTTTTTAGGAGGCACTTGGTGGGCCTCTCAAGGGGTATATTTGGCTTCTTTTTCAAGCTACTTGCTCTTGCTGTTGAGAAATGACTAAGCAGATTCTCCATGGCCTGGTGGCCAGCTTCCAGCCTGTGAGAGTTGACACTGTCAGCCCAGACTGGTTTGGAGGACAAGTCCTCCTTCCGAAAAAGCCTCCTTCCTTTGCTTTCTATTCAGAAAAAGCACAAAGCAGACACCTCCATCAGTGCCTTCTTTAAAATGGGCTTACTCACCTCTTGATGGGGCTCTAGGCTGATCCCCATGTGCGTGAGGAAGGCAGAGATTAGTCTGATTCCTACTCTCAGAGCTCAATGTTCGAGTCATGCTGGATGTTGCAAAATGTTTGACAGAGGATATTTGGATGGTGGCATAATAATGATGACACCATTTTCTGCTTACTTATTGAGTGCTTACTCTGTACCAGGTACGATGCTAACCTCTTCAGGTATGTCAGCTCATTTGCTTCTCACAGTGATCTTACGAGGTGAGTGTTGCAAATTTATAGATCAGGAACTGGAGGTAAGGAAAGGTGAAGGGACTTGCCCGTGACAGCATGACTCATAAATGGAGGCACTGCGTTTAAGCACAGGACTCTCTGTTTCCGAGAACATGCGCTTCTTCCTTGGGCTGCACTCTTCACACCACTGCACAGATTGTTCCTAAAAGCTGAATGCAGTGGAAACACAAAGCAAAACCCTAGTGATTTTTTCCAAATTTCTCACCACCATCCCCTTACTTCACACCAGAAAGACTCCTGACAAGTTCAGTGAGAAGTTAATAGGTTTAATGTGGAAAATTGGTTTAGAAGTGAACTAAGTTTGGGAACCACTGGGTGTAAATAAAGTTAGAAAAGATTTTGCAGAATTATTAGTGTGTTGAAATTGGTTGCAAGTCTTTGAGAGAGAGATGTATCATGTTGCCATTCCTAAGTTTAATTGACCAGGGAGTACTTTTTCTCCCAGGAACATCTTGGGGTTCTAGAGTTCCATGAACGCTCTGGAAATTGCTGAGTTCTACTAATACACTCACTGACTTATAAAGGTTCTTGGGCATTCTTCTTTCCATCTTCACTTTCTTCATCTGAAATCCATCCATAGAACACCTACCACATTCCAGGCACCATATAAGTTGTTTTCTCCTACATTGTCATATCCATTCTCACCACAACTCCATTTTATAGACAAAGAAGCAGAGAATCAGCAAGGCCACAGAGCTAGGCAGTGAGAGGGCAGACATTTAAACCCAAATTTCCCAGCCCAGACTTACTGATTTTCCTTCTGTACTCCAGGGTTTCTTCCCTCAGTTGCTTATTCAAATTCTGGGTGTTTGTCAAAATCCCAGCTCAAACTGAAAAGAAGACCATACGTCCCTTCCTCCCTATCTGCCCTTTGAGTAGTGAGCTCTCTCTCTCTTAAACTCCCTTCAAACTCACCATCTTTACCGGAAAGATGCTGGTTTAAGGGTGAGCAAGTTGAGTATGTATGTGTGTATCTTGGGTCTCAAATGATGTTTAAGTCAAGAACTTAGCATGTATCATCTCCTTAAATTGGCACATCAACCTTGTGAAGGAAGTACCGTTAGACTCATTTTATAGATGAGAAAACTGATGTGCAGTGGTTCATTCACTGCCCAAAGTCACAAAGCAAGTTAGCAATGAAGCCTGGCCACAGGACTCATTCCTTTCACTATTCCATGCTGCCTCTACCTAGTTCAACCCCTTGTTTCATAGCTAGGGAAACTGAGGCTCAGAGAGGGGAAGTGACTCCCCGAAGTCACACAGCTTGTGAGTAGCAGTGCTAGGACCACCTGTAACGCCTCAAGGCCAGGAGTCTTTTCTCCCCAGAAGGCTGCCTTCCCAGGTTTAACTCTTATCCCAGCCGTCGCTGACTGTCATCTCCTATTACCTCAACGCGGTGGAAATCGTACCTTGTAGCTGCAGAGACAGCAGGAGACTGGTAGCCTGCTCCCTGGGGCATAGCCAAGGAAGGTCAGCCTACTAGCCTGCAGACCCAGCACCTAAGATAAACCAGGCAGCAAGCTCAAAAGAAACCACACAGCCTTCCAGCAGCCCAGGGCCAGATGCAGCGTCACATTCCCAGGTTTCTTTGGCACAGTGCCGAGCACAGCACTTAGTGGATGCTGCTTCCTCCTTTTATTTTAAAGAAAATGAGTTCCTGTTGCTCTAGATTTAGAATTTGGGGCTGGCAGGAATTGAGGGAACTAAGGTCCAGGAGACCCTTGGAACATGATGGGGAAGGAGAAAGGAATATTTTTCACATGGCTGGTTTCCAAATTGGAATGCTTATCAGAATCACTTGGAGAGCTTCCAAAAAGAACCTAGGTTTCATCCCAGACCTACAGAAATCAGAATCTCTGGGGACACGGCCTGGGACTCTGTACTTGAACATGTTCCCCAGGTGAGCGGTTCAAGTTTGTGAACCACCGTCCCAAATATGCCCTTTCCCTTTGCTGGTCTGCTTGATTTGCATCTCCCATTCTCAACACTCACTTGGGACACGGTTTTTTTCACTTGTGAAATTTATTTATTTATTTTAAAAAATTAATTATTTAATTAATTTGTCTGCGTCGGGTCTTAGTTGTGGCATGTGGTATCTTTGTTGTGGCATGTGGGATCTTTCGTTGCGGTGAATGGGCTTTTAAAGCTCCCGGGTTTCTCTCTAGTTGTGGCACACAGGCTTAGTTGCCTGCAGCCTGTGGGATCTTAGTTTCCCGACCAGGGATCGAACCTGCATCCCCTGCATTGGAAGGTGGATTCTTAACCACTGGACCACCAGGGAAGACTCACACTTGTGAAATTTAAATTCTAAATTGTCCATGTCTGTAGCATGGTGGGTTGGTAAGATAACACTTAGTAGGGTTTCTGTTCTTTTTGTAAATAGGGATTTCAAGTTTCCCCTTTCAATTGAAGTTTAGGAAGTTTCTGTTCTGCAAGAGGTCTAAGTTCCTGGAGGAGTCAGTTCAGGGGAATTTAGTTGCCTAAGAAGTCTGCCACCAATTCCCTTGGTATCCCAGGCAGTCTGTAACATTAGAGGTTGCTAGGGTAACTGCAGATACCAGGACACAAGCCATTGTATTTAAATTTATTGAAACACCCTTGTCAGCAGCTGAAAATACCTATTGAAAGAGGTGAGTTTCTTTTCTTATTTAAGAAGAGATTGGAAAGTTACTTTCCTCTGGCTTGGAAAGAGTCAGGAGTTTGACATGGGTGTAGAGGTGACTATTGCTTCTCCTGCTCAGGGTGAAGAAAAGAGAACTCAGATGGCATGGGGGACCTTGCTAGCTCATCAGAAGGCCAGAGAGGAAACACAAACTAAGGCTCCTCCTTCGGCAACCGAAGCCTCAGTGGCCCCATCTAGAGAAGAAAAGTCACACTGACCATGGTAGGCCCCTGGATGGGTGTTGGCATCAAGCTGATCTAAACTCCTGGACTGACTATGGAGAACAGTATGGAGGTTCCTTAAAAAACTACAAATAGAACTACCATACGACCCCGCAATCCCACTACTGGGCATATACCCTGAGAAAACCATAATTCAAAAAGAGTCATGTACCAAAATGTTCATTGCAGCTCTATTTACGATAGCCAGGACATGGAAGCAACCTAAGTGTCCATCAACAGATAAATGGATAAAGAAGATGTGGCACATATATACAATGGAATATTACTCAGCCATAAAAAGAAATGAAACTGAGTTATTTATAATGAGGTGGATAGACCTGGAGTCTGTCATACAGAGTGAAGTAAGTCAGAAGGAGAAAAACAAATACCGTATGCTAACACATATATATGGAATCTAAGAAAAAAAAATGTCATGAAGAGATTAGTGGTAGGACAGGAATAAAACACAGACCTACTAGAGCATGGACTTGAGGACATGGTAAAGGAGAAACTAACACACTATTGTAAAACAGTTATACTCCAATAAAGATGTTAAAAAAAAACAAAACGAAAAAACTCCCGGGCTGAAGTTCTAGATGCATGTTCTTACCTGCGGAAGACTAGCTTCATTACAGGTATCCTGGGGAAGTAGTTATTAACGCCTTAGTGCAAAGAGCACTGGCTTCCATTCTGCACCTGCTTCTGCAGGACAGGGCAATGGAAGGAAAGGGGGAGAGGACCCGTGTCAGCTGAATACCTACTGCAACGTCAGGTGGGGAAATAAAAATTGTAAGGTAGAGTGTATACATGCAAGTAGTTGTTGTCTAGAGGAAGCACATAGCCAGAGATGGCAAGGAGTTATTCTTTTGTTGACAAGATTGATGTGATTGACAGTGTCTGCCATGGGTGTGTGCGTTTGCAGGGAGGGAGGGACGGATGCGTGGATCTAGATAAACCATACCACGATCTCTGCTGCTCAAGGGAGCTCTGTGTGCACGGTGGCCGGCTCAGGGAAGACCTCCAAAGACAGAGCGTCCATGCTGCTCCAAGATGGATGAGGCATCAAGGGAGGTGAGATGGGGAGAGCAAGTCTGAGCAGGAGACGTGGCTGTTTCAGGGTAAGGCCCTCATGTGAGCTCAAAGGAGTTTCCCTTTTTGTATCCTTCAACAGAGTGCTGGTGACAGTGCTTGGCCTTAGCAATACCTAAAGTGGACTGAGTTTTTCTTGGGTGTTCCCTGTTTTGAACCCTTTAACCACTTTAGATGTTCCTTCCTTAGGACCACTTTGTTTTTGAACAGGTTCTTTTTTTCAGAGAAGAAAACTATACCACTAAAGGTAACGTAAAGCACTTCTAGAAAGGCTTTGCTTTAAAAAGAAGAGTTGAGAACGAGAGAGAGAGAGAAAGAGAGAGAGAGAAACATGAGAGAACGAGCAATGGTTAATCCAGAACAATGAATGCTGGCGATTTAGACAACCTTTACCTAACTGGGGAGATTCTTTAGGACAGGGGTTGACAAACTTTTTCTGTAAAAGGCCAGATAGTATATATTTTCAGCTTTGTGGGTCATGCAGTCTCCGCTGCAACTTTGCAACAACTTTGCTGTCTTGCAAAAGCAGCCACAGATAATACCAGTAAGTGCATGGGAGTGGCTGTGCTCCAATAAAACTTTATTGATGGACAATGAAATTTGAGTTTTACATAAGTTTTATGTGTAAAGAAACACAGTGGACCCTTGAACAATGCAGGAGTTAGGGGTGCTGACCCTCAGCACGGTTGAAGATCTGTGTATAACTTACAGTCGGTTCTCTGTATCCCTGGTTCCTCCATATTCATGGTTCCTCTGTATTTGCAGTTTCTCCGTATCTACGGTTCCACATCTGCAGATGTAGCCAACCAGATTCAACCAACCACAGATTGTGTAGTATTGTAGTATTTACTACTGAAAAAATCTGCATAAATGAACCTGTGCAGTTCAAAGCCATATTGTTCGAGAGTCAGCTGTATTATTTTTCTTTGCATTTTTTTTAACCATTAGAAAATGTAAAGGACATATTCAGCTCACAGGCTGCACAAACAGGATTTGGCCCACGGGTGGTGGTGGGCTAACTCATCACCTCTCCCATCACAACCTAAGATGAGGTGCACGGTGTCTGGGTGAGGTCACTCTGCTTGGAGAGTCTCTTTGTATAGCCTGGCAATTCATCCCTTTATTCCATCCAATACTTACTGAGGACCTATTGTGAGTTAGGGGCTGTTCTGGGTACTGGGGACTCAAAAGTGGACAAAGCAAAGTGCTTACCCCTAGGTAACGGGCTTTACTTTTCCCAGTCAGAGCGGGAAGATTTAGGGCCTGGAGGCAAGGATTTGGGTTTTGGTCTCAATTCTTGCTTCCCTAGACATGGATCTCTTTTAGCCACAGTCTTTAGGGCACCACACATTTGCAGCGCTGGGCCAAGGAGCCTGAGTCCCGGGCCTCTAGTGATCAGCCGCAGGGGAGCTGCGTGGCATGCTTGGAACGAATGTCCTGGGATAGCTTTAGTGTTCTGAATTTCCAACTAAAGAGTCTAGCCAAAAAATAAAAATGGATAAAATAGCATAAAACCCAAGACCTTTCGGGCTCAGTGTACTCTGGCAAAGCATTCCAGTAGGATTCTGGGATGGTTTTCAAGGGCCATGGCTTCTCTTGGACTTTCCCATGGCCTATTCCAAGACAACCACTGCTCTGTAGATGTTCCCCCAGGACCAGGTCATGGCGAAGGTCATTACAGCAGCACCCACCACTGCCGCCAGGGCTGAGAGGTCGGTGCTCACGTGGGCTCTGGCAACGGCTCATGTCCTCCAGCTCCCACCCATTCCTGGGCAGGTGATTGGGAAACTGTGAATTCCTCCTCTGAGACCAAGAAATCCCCTCCATGATGTAGGGGAAGCGATATGGCTGCATTAAGACGGAAGAGGGACTTACAGCAAGTAGGAAATTGCTCCCAGCCTGTGGACCACATGATTTGTAGGACACCTGCTCCACATCCGGCCACTGTGCTGCATGCTGTAGGGTAGGAGTGGGGAATGGAACCCGGAGAAAAGACAGCAGGAAGATAAGGGATGTGGTATGGTCCCTACTTCCAAGTTCTATATAATCTGGCTAGGTGGGAACTTACACGAAACAGTTAGGGAATCCCAAGCATCATTGCCTTTGTTCCCTCCTAAAACCCAAACTGGCCTAATCACCGATGAACCATGTGACCTTGATGTCTCCCAGGTTCCTCCTGTAGACGGTGAGTGTCTTCATTACACGATTACATGATTGCGAAATGTTTTTTTCCCGTTGTCAAAGCCTCAAGTTTGGAACACCCTGCAGTCTCCTTTTCCTGGGCTCTCCCATCTTTTCTGCCTCCACTCCATCTCCTGTCTATTCCCTCTGAAACTTCTACTCTGATCTAGCTCAGAGGTGTTCAGCATTTGCCCAAAGCTCACCTGGGAGTGCCATCCCAGGCCAGTCTCCCAGGAAACAAGGCAGAGGATGTGGAGAGAAGGGGAGAGAGGAGGAACGTGGCTCCTGGCCTGCTGGGTTTTCATTAGGATCCTTCTCTATCTACTGCCCTGCACCTAGCCAGACTTCTTTTAGCAATTCTGGATGTGGATGGGTAGTTATTTTCATGGCTTGATCATATATATGACATATCACACATTCATTCACTCAGCAGTTACTTGTTAAGTGCTGACTACACACCAAAGACAATGGTGGGGTTAGAAGAATGGGTGAAGTAGACCCAGAACCCTCCTCGATGTTGCCATCTATTCTAACTCCCTCATTTTGTGGCTGAACATTTTGAGGCTCAAAGTGGGACAGTGACTTATTTAAGGCAGCACAATTAATTAAGGGCAGAGCCAGGGAGGGAATACAGGGCCTCTTAACCAAAGTAAGACCAGGTTTCCTCACTCCCGGACAGCAGAATTTGTGTTTCCTTTCCTTTGCTGAGCATTTGAAATGTACAGAGTATGTCCCATCTCCATCTCTGTTGTGGGAGGGGGCAGGCATAATAATTATTATTCATGTAATTATAAATAGCCTCCACAGGGTTATTCACTTTTCAGATGAATAAACTGGGGCTCAGGAAGTTAAACATGAGAATAAATGGCCAGAGGAGGCAGAGCTGCGAGAAGAACTGGTGTCTTCTGATCACCCACAACACAAATATTCCCACCTGCACCAGCCACCCACCCTCCTCTCTCCTTTATGGCTCCCTGGCCACCTCTGGTCCAAGAGGAGTGAGAAGAAACTCCCTAGCCATCTCAGCAGTATGCTGTAGTACTGTCAGAATGCAAGAAAGAAGCAGGGACTCAGAGACTGTTAGGGGAGAGGCAAAGAAAATTTAGGGAAGACTGGGAGCAGGGAGAGGTGCGGGGTACTGGTGAGATTAGAGAAGAAAGAGGCCTAAGGCACGCTAGATCAGGGAGAATGGACCTTGCCAATAATTTCTGTACCCTCTAACATAAAAATTGATACCTTGTGTGGATCAAAACAGTTGTCATGGTGAAGGAATTAATGGCACACAGAATGAGGCCTGGACCACTAATAAACTTGAGAGGTATGAACCCTGTCTGTGATTTGATTACCTGGGGTCTGGTGACCCAGAGTGCTGGGCTACCTAACTTAACCCTTGAGCTCCTGCCTTCTGATCAGATTCTTGCTCACCAACCCCTCTCCCACTGGGAACTAGAAACAGTAGACATGTGACATGCTCCCAGAATTGGGTTTGGGCAGGTGAAGTTCTACGCTGAGGTAAAAGAAAAGGACAACTCCTCAGACTCTCTAAATTGTCTTCTAAAGGACTTTCCCCAGGCTTTTGGGGATCCTAGTGGCATGAGAAGTTCCAGAACTGACTCTGCTAGTAACCCATACATTAAATCCTCAGTGTTTAAATTCAGATTTCTATCAGCTAATCAGTGAATATATAATGAGCACCTTCTATGCAGCCATTCTATTTTTTTTTTTTTTTTTTTTTTTTTTGCGGTACGCGGGCCTCTCACGCGGCATGCGGGATCCTCCCAGACCGGGGCACGAACCTGTGTCCCCTGCAACAGCAGGCGGACTCTCAACCACTGCACCACCAGGGAAGCCCAATGCAGCCATTCTTTGATTAGCTGCTTTGGAGGATAGGGAAAGAACATACCTCCAAGACTTCAACTAGCTTATGAGTCCCTTGGGTCAAGGCTAATGTTAAGACTATACGTAATTATTCACTTATTTGCTTGGTAAACTACTGGGGCTCTCGGAATTCATTCCCCACCCATCATTATACTGTCAGTGGCTCTGTGCTATATAGAGAGGTGACTTCTCTGTCCATATGACAAATATTTATTGGGCATATACTATCTGATAAATATGGGGACGAGATAGTGATCAAAGTAGTCATGGTCTCTGACTTCAGAGAGCCCGTTTAGTGAAAGGAGAGAAGCAACAGCCAAGAACAGGATAACTCAATTATGAGAAATGCTGGGAAGGGAGCAGAGAGGATGTGAGATAAAGTGATAATGTTCAGGGTGGGCTGGAACCCAGGATATTTAGATAGGATGGGAAAGGAAGGCCTTGAAGTGGGCTGGTGTCTGAAGTTTGACAGTGATCAACCGTGAGGGACCTAAGGATAGGTAAACGTGGAGGAGAAAGAAGAGGTCCAGAGAAAGACAATAGGTCCTTTAGTTATCTATTGCCACATAGCAAACTACCCTCAAACCTAGTGCTTTAAAAAAAAAATGTATTGGGACTTCCCTGGCGGACCAGTGGTTAAGACTCTGTGCTTGTACTGTGGGGGGCACAGGTTCTATCCCTGGTTGAGGAACTAAGATTGCACATGCCACGTGGTGTGGCCAAAAAAAAAAAATCCAGCACAACCCAAGAAACCAAAACCCAAAAATGTATTCTCATGTCTCCAAGCTCTGTGGGTTGATTGGGCTTTGCTAGGTGTAGGTTCTCACAGGGGGGTCTCTCTTGCAGTGTAGTCAGATAGCAGTTGGGACTGGAATCATCTGAAGGATTGACTGGGCTGGAGGTTCAAAATGGTTTCTTTACTTCTATGTCTGGCGTGTGGGCTGGGCTGGCTGGAATAGTTGGAGGTTGACTATCAATGCTCTCTCTTCATATGGCTTCTCTGAATGGCTAGCTTAGGCTCCTCGTAGTACAGAGGACTTGGTATAGTTGGACTTTTTATAGGAGGCTGGCTTTCTCCAGAGTGAGCAGGAAGGAGGAAGCTGCCCAACTTGTTAAAGATTGGATAGA
Organism: Physeter macrocephalus; assembly: GCF_002837175.3. Classification (NCBI taxonomy): domain Eukaryota; kingdom Metazoa; phylum Chordata; class Mammalia; order Artiodactyla; family Physeteridae; genus Physeter; species Physeter macrocephalus. The sequence continues at coordinate 119,681,813 of NC_041215.1, read as the reverse complement.
CTTAGATCTGGTCTAGTGTCACTTCTGCAGCATCCTGTTGATTAAAGCAGTCGCAGGCCAGCCTGGAATCTAGGATGTGGAGGATTGGAAACTACCACTCCAAGGGAGAATGGCTGGTGCATTTAGGAGGGAAGAATTGATGATGGCCTTCTTGGAGACAAGCTAAGGCTTTGAGATATAAAAAGCTTGGGGAGTTAGTGGACCAGGAAGACAGCCAGTATTGCTAGAGTGTAGTGAGGGTGGCACAAGATGAGGCAGGAGTGACGGGCAGAGCAGGGTCCTGGTAGCCAAGCTGTGGTAGGGAATTTAGATTTCTTCTAAAGTGTCATGAAATCCTTAGGTGTTCTGCTTTCCAAGGGCTGATAATCATAGGAATCTCCTTTTTCCTTCCTCCAATCCATCCCCATTTTCTGCCGGTAGATTTTCCTAAGTCCCAGTACTGGTCACATGATCCCGTGTATCAAACTTTAGGGAGTCCCCATCGCCTCCTGAACTAGGCATCAATTTTCCAGCCGGGCTTCAAGGTCCTCTGCCAAGTTGTGCACTTATACACTTTTCTCACATTTTTACCCTACCTGTCCCATTGGATCTCTTATTTCCCCTGAGAGGTGTATTTTGTCTTCCTGCCTTCATGCCTGGTCATATCAGTCCCTTTGCTTATAATGCCCTTCTATGATGCCATCTCCATCTGCCAAAATCTTACCATTCTTTTAAAACTAACCTTCAATGTCACTTCCTCAAACTGAGTGTGACCCCTCATGCCTGGAAACCTCCCAGTTCTTTTTAACTGGAAGGTGCAACTATGACTATATTTGTCTAACCCTTACCCTCCTGGGCCTATCTCCATTGACTCTAGGTCTTCAAGGACAGAAAACATGGTTCTCTTGCTTCTTCTGCCCTACAGCCCCATGCCTTGGGCACAGCAATTATTCAGTTGATGCCTGTTGAATTAAAGAGCAGTTACTCTGGGACACCAGCCTCCAAATCTCTTCCTTTCCCATGGCAAATTCAGCATTCAGCTCCCAGCAACCCCAGGTCCATGGCTTCAAGCTTCCTGGCAGGCCTTTCCCGCAGGACCAGGGAGCTGCTATTCCCAGGTGGCCAGGCCTGCACAGGCCAGAACCAGCTCCCGAGAAGATGGAGAGCTTCTGATTTTTGCAGGGCCCTCTGGCTCTTCTCTTCCAGCTGCCTTGCACTTGTTTTCCTTGGCAGGAGGAAGCCCTCAGTCACCACTTCATCTTCCATTTATAGGCATATATGCATCTTTGTTATTCTTTTCACAAAATGACAGTGTTCTCAGTTTAGAAAAGAAGAGGAGAAAAAGAGTTGAGGGCCATGCAAAGCAAAGAGAGGCATTTGAGATAAAGTCTCCATGGCTTCCTGAAATATTTCTGTTCATATTAGAGAATGGAAGACACTCTTCCTGCCTCTACTGCACTCTCATCTATGCCTCAACCTGTGCCATTAGCTCCTCAAACTTCATTGATGGGTAAAAGTAAGGCCAGGGCATGAGCAGTAAATGGGGCAAAGGTTCTTATTAACTAGACAAGAAAATGGGCATGGTTCCCTGGCTTGAGTCCATGCTTTCACAGTCTTTCAGTCCTTCTTCTCATACCAAAGTGTTCTGTGGCCAAGAGTCAAGCTCTGGGGGTTCTGGGTTTGCCCATTAGTCAAGCTACACCTGTATGCAAAAGAGGAGAAACAATAATGGCAAACAATTATGCAGTGCTTCCTCTAGGCCAGCTACTATTTTAAGCAGTTTTTTGAATAGGAACTCATGTAAACCTCTCAATAATCCTGTGAAGTAATACCATTATTATCCCCATTTTACAGATGAGGGAACAGAGTTTAAGTCAGTTAACCTAAGGTTATACGCCAATGGCCCATAGCACAGCTGGGATCTGAGTCCAGCAAGGCCGGCTCCAGACAGTGTCTTTATCCACTCACAATACTGCTTTAATCACTCATCAAATTAAGATGTTTAAATAACTTAACAGGATCACTTAGCCCTTTTTACATACCCAAGTGCACTGGAAACAACAATGTGTCTGAGAGTTGTGGGCAAGAGCCTGGACAGGTATGAACCTATTCTTGACACAGTTAATTCAATTTGGATTAAATTCTGACTTTCCCACAGATTTATGATTCTTAGTCTAGTGTTTTGTGCCTTTTTGGAAGGGTAGATTAGTGAAGAGATTTTCTAATGTATCCAAGAGCAACTTGCTTCTCTTGGCTGAAACTGCTGGCCTGGGAGTTCACTAAATAACTGATTAATTCATTTCTTCTTTCCTTCATTCATTCATCAAACTTTGATCCTATGTTTTATGTGGGTAAGGCATCACATGGGCACGAGAAGGATGAGTGGAAAAAAGGAAAACTAAATGAAATAGACTTAGTCTCTGCCTTCTAGCTGTGGGTTAGTGTGCACATGTATACACCTGCAAGTAAATCTGAGAACCCAACTGTATCTGTCTACATACTCTTTCAGATCATTTAGTGCTCTATGAGGGATTAAATGTGGTTTATCTCACTGGTTACCTGGAGTCTAAAATTCTTTGCATAAACAGGTTTTTATAAGGAGGCCCACCAGGGCATAGATGCTCTTACAAGCCAATGGATCTCCAAGCAATCGAAACTGGCTAGCATAGTGATGGTAGATTCCTGGCCAGGCTGTGAATGACATTCTATTCAGTTGAGTTAGAATGCAGGCTATATTAGTTTCCTAGGAATGCCATACAAATTACCACAAACTTGGTGGTTTAAGACAACAGGAGTTTATTCTCCTATAGTTCTGGAGGTCAGTAGTCTGAAATCAAGATGTCAGCAGCATTGGCTCCTTCTAGAGGCTCTGAAGGAGAATCCATTCCATGACTCTCTCCTAGCTTCTAGGGGTTGCCGGCAATCCTTGGTATTCCTTGGTTTGTAGATTCATCAATCCAATCTCTGCTTCATCTTCACATGACCTTCTTCTCTCTGGGACTCAATTATAAGTACACCATCATTAGATTTAGAATGTACACTAAATCTAAGATGACCTCATTCTGAGATCCTTAATTATATCTCTAAAGACCCTATCTGGCCAAACCCAACAAGAACCAGTTAACTACGGTGCCTGTGTATAGAGTTCTAGGAGTACTCCCTGGGCCAAGAAGAGCAGAGATGGGTTTGCAGTAAAGACTAACCAGCACAAATCTGTACATGGATTGAGAGAGCCTATTAGTGCATCTGTTATACATACAGAGTCATGGAATCTTGGAAGTGGACTAGCACTGACTCAGTTACTACACTAACTTTTCATTTTATAAACGAGCAATTGGATTCCAAAAAGGTTAAGTGTCTGCATGTGAACATGGACACACTTTCCTGGGTAAAGGATGATTTTCTGTCATCACCAAAACTCAAGAAGAGTGTAGAGTGTGGCTATTAAGCATTTTAAAACCTTGGGGATCTCAAGAGAAATTTAAAAATATTTTTAGTTAAATGAAAATGAAAACACAACTTATCAAAATTTGTGGGATGCAGTGAAAAAAGTGCTTAGAGGGAAATTTATAGTATTTACAGTATATATTAGAAAAGAAAAAAGATCTAAAATCAATAATCTAACTTTCCACCTTAGGAAACTAGAAAAAGAAGAGCAAGGTAAGTCCAAAGTAAGTAGGAGAAAAGGAATAATATGAATTAGAGCAGAAATCAATGAAATTGAACATAGGAAATCAATAGAGAAAATCAGTGAAACCAAAAATTGCTTCTTTGAAAAGATCAATAAAATTAATAAGCCTCTAACAAGGCTAACTAAGAAAAAAAAGAGGACACACATTACTAGTATCAGAAACAAAAGAGGGGACATCACTATAGAGCCTGTGAACATTATAAGATAATAAAGGAATATTATGAACAACTCTATGTCACAAATTGGATAACTTTCTCTTTAAGAGAAAGGCACAATTTGGCAAAACTTACTCAAGAAGAAAAAGACAATCTAAATAGGTCTTTATTATATATATTAAAGAAATTGAATCAATACTTAATAATCTTCCAAAATATAAAGTACTGGGCCCAGATGGGTTCATCTGTGAACTCTACCAAACATTTAAGGAAGAGATTATACCAATTACCTGCAATCTCTTTCAGAGGATAGAAGCAGAATAAATAGTTTCTAACTCATTCTATGAGACCAGCATTACCCTAATACCAAAACCAGACAAAGACATTACAAGAAAAGAAAATTACAGACCAATTATCTCTCATCAACAAAGATGCAAAAACACCTCCCCCAAGTATTAACAAATTGAATCCAATAAGGTATAAAAAGAATTATACACCATAACAACATAGGCTTTACTCCGGGTGTGCAATGCCAGTTCAACATTTGAAAATCAACTAATGTAATCCATCAAATCAGCAGACTAAAAAGGAAAATCAGCCAATAGTATCAATAGATGTGAAAGAGCATTTGACAAAATCCAACACCCATTCATGATAAGACCTCTTCGTAAACTAGGAATAGAGGGGAACTTCCTCAGCTTGATAAAGAATATCTACAAATACAGCTAACTTACAGTTAACTTCATACTTAATTGTAAGAAATGTGAAGGCTTCTCACTAAGACTAGGAACAAGGCAGGTATATCTCTTTTCACCACTCCTTTCCAATATTGTGCTAGAAGTACTAGCTAATGAAATAAGATAAGGCAGAAACAAAACTGTCTTTGTTCACAGACAACATAATCATCTATGTAGAGAATCTGAAAGAATTGGCCAAAAAATTTCCTGCAAGTAATTGTAGAAAGGTTGCAGGATACCAGGTTAATATACAAAAGTCAATCACTTTCCTACAAACCAGCAATGAATAAGTGGTATTTGAAATTAAAAACACAGTATCTATTTTTTTTTTTTTACCTGCACCCCCTTCTTTTTGTGATAACCACAGTGATGGGTTGGCAGTGACCCAATCAGATCCTCCCTCCCCCTGGTCACAGTGACTGGTGCAGGTATTGCCAGGTTATTCAAGCTGAGCCATCCTTGACCCCAAACTGGCAGACAGATTGGCTTGTGATTCAGTCCAAGCAAATGCAAATAATTCCTTGGGGTTTTTCTGGCTGGAGTCCATGGGAACTATTCCTTTCCACTCTGACTGCACAGCTGGTGAGTTGGGAGTTCGGAGTCTCCAGATGCTGCACAGAGAAAGCCCAACTGCAGTAGGAGAGAATCCGTTTCTGAGATTTGCCCACCTGCTGCAATACATTCCCAGGTTTGCTAAGATTTCTTGGTTTGAAAAACACAGTAGCATTTATGTTAGCGCTCCCAAAGATTAAATGCTTGAGTGTAAATCTAACAAAATATGTATAAGTTCTATGTGAAGAAAACTACAAAAGTCTGATGAATAAAATCACAGAAGAACTAAATCAGTGGAGATATTCCATGTTCATGGATAGGAATGCTCAATATTGTCAAGATGTTAGTTCTTCCCAACTTGATCTATAGATTCAATGCAATTTCAGTCAAAATACCAGCAACTTATTCCATGGATATCAGTAAACTGACTCTACATATGGAGAGACAAAAGATCTAGAATAGCCAGCATAATGTTGAAGGAGAATAACAAAGTTGGAGACTTATACTACTCGACTTCAAGAATTACTATAGAACTACAGTAATCAAGAGTGTGGTATTGGTGAAAGAATACACGAATAGATCAATGGAACAGAATAGAGAGCCAGAAATATACCCACATAAACATAGTCAATTGATCTTTGATAAAAGAGCAAAGGTGATGCAATGGAGCAAAGATTTTTTTTTCAACAAATGGTGCTGGAATAACTGGGCATCCACATGCAAACAAAAAAATGAATCCAGACACAGACCTTACACGTTTCACAAAAATTGACTCAACATGGGTCACAGATCTAAATGTAAAATTCAAAACTATAAAACTCCTATAAGATAATATAGGCCAAAAACCTAGATTATTTTGGGCATGGTGATGAATTTTTAGATACAACATCAAAGACATAGTTGATGAAGAAAATAATTGAAGACCTAGACTTCATTAAAATTAAAAACTTCTGCTCTATGAAAAAAAAATGTTAAGAGAATGAGAAGAAAAGCCATAGACTGGAAGAAAAAATATTTGCAAAAGACACATCTTGTAAAAGAACTACTATCCAAAAATGTAAAGAACACTTAAAACTCAACAATAAGAAAACAATATGATTAAAAAATGGGCCAAAGACCTTAACAGACACCCCATCAAAGAAGATATGTAGATGGCAAATAAGCATTTGAAAAGATGTTCCACATCACATGTTACCAGGGAAATGCAAATTAAAACAGCCAGTGAGATAAAACTCCACACCTATTAGAATGGCCAAAATCTAAAACACTGACACCAAATGCTGGAGAGGATGGGGAGCAACAGGAACTCTCATTCTTTGCTGGTAGGAATGAAAAAGAGTACAGCCACTTTTGAAGACAGTTTGGCGGTTTCTTACAAAACTAAACATACTCTTACCATACGATCCAGCAATTGTGCTCCTTGGTATGGTATTTACACAAAGAAATTGAAAACTTATGTCCACACAAAAACTTACACATGGAAATTTTTAGCAGCTTTATTCATAAGTGCAAAACTTGAAACTAACCAAGTTAGTTCTGGTACATTCAGACAGTGGAATATTATTCAGTGCTAAAAAGAAGTGAGCTATCAAGCCACGAAAAGCCTAGAGGAATCTTAAATGCATATTACTAAGTGAAAGAAGCCAATCTGAAAAGGCTACACACTTGGTCCCAATTATATGACATTCTGGAAAAGGCAAAATTATGGAGACAGTAAAAAGATTAGTGGTTGCCAGGGGTTGAGAAATGGATGCATAGGCAGAGCACAGGGGACCTTAAGGACAGTGAAAATACTCTGTATGATACTATAATGATGGATACATGTCAATACACATTTGTCCAAACCCATAGAATGTACAACACCAAGAGTGAACCATAGTGTAAACCATGGACTTTGGGTGATTATGAGGTGCCAGTGTAAGTTTATCAACCATAACAAGTGTACTACTCTGGAGAGGGATGATAATGAAGATGCTTGTGGGAGCAGAGGCTACATGGGAAATCTCTGTACCATCTTCTTAATTTTTCTCTAAACCTAAAACTGCTATAAAAATAAGGCCTTAAAAAAACCAACCAACCAGCCAACCAACCAATCAACCAACCCACACACCCCAAGGGCTCTGAACTTGAAGAACCGCTTCGTATCTACAGCAGATATGAATTGGTTATCTTCCCAGCATCCACTTTCCCTTTCTCTTCCCCAAAGGCCTCCAATTTTATTTGGGAATTCAAGTGATTCAGGGGAAGCTACCTTTGCTCTTGGCTCAGTGGAAGCTTAGTCAAATAGGGTATCCTATTCCCTGCCAATCGTGATCATTTGTGGAGTGGCAAGTGGCTTAAGCTAGTCAAGTCCGAGTGAGTATCAGGTCTTCTGTTGCGAATGCTGGGACAAAGATGCTCCTGCATTCCTTACAGATGTGAAGGAGGAAGTTCATGAATTTGGGGATTGCTGGAAGCCATCTTAATAGTGGGGGAATCAGTGTTAAGATGAAGTTGAAATTAGGACAGAGAGATAGAAAGAGAATAGGTCCTAAACAAAACTATTGAAGCTACTATACCTTTCATCTTTTTAAATTAAATAAGCCAATAAATTCTTTTTAAGAGTTAAGCTATTTGAGTCAGATTTTCCTTACGTGCAGTCAAAAGAGAGAGCAGATAGGTGAATTACCTCCTCTGGCATGTACTCTTCTGGACATGAATGAATCACTTAGCCTCTTTGATTATTTTAATGGGTGCAGGTGGAGTAAAAAAGAATTAAAATACTTTGAAAAAGTTAATTCTTTTCTGTGTCTCATTTTCCTCTTCTAGGGAACACAAATGCTACCACCATAGTTGCCAGAACCTGTTGATTATTATATTGGATTGCAAGGGCAATGTTGCCAAGGAACAGAGCAGAAGGCAGTAGAGGGAGAGATTCTGTACTTAAATTATACTAGCAGCTTTCCTTTTCATGCTTATTGTCTTTAAGGAAGCAACTCTCTCTCTCTCATACTTTCTCTTGGAGATGCAGAGCCTTCTAGGTTTTGGGGGGAGGTTTGAAGAAGAGGATGTGAGGAGAGGGTTGTAGTGTGTGGGTAGGAGGAAGGACTTTAATAAAAATACCAGAGACATATTACGAGAGGAAGAAATCTCTCAGGGATTTCTCTCTATTTTATAGAAAGATAAACTGAGGTTTAGAGTCAGATCCTGCTCCACAACACCCAGACAATCCAGCAGCATTACAGAGATTTGAACTCTAGTGTCTGAGCTCTCCAACCAGGCATCTCCCTCCAGATGACCTCTTTGCCTCCTCCTAAGTCCTATGAATAGCTTCCCCTGGAACCAAACCAAATGTTCTGGAGAAAGCACGATGTCAGCATTCTAGGTGGAAGGGCCAGGTCCCCTAAAATGCCATTTGCCATACTCACTGCGCTGGGCTGACTCTGAGTCCAGGTGTTTTCTAAAGTCAGGTGAGAGGCTTTTAGGGTCTCTTGGAGCTCCCTTCAGAGGAACATGGAAGCATATGTGACAGTGGGCTCATAAAAATTGAAAAGGGGACTGAGGGCTGAGGCGTGGCTGTCAGCAGCAGTCAGTAAGAGTCTAGAAATGACAGCAATCAATGGTGTGTAGTGACATTGTCCCCTCTTGCCTTCAGCTCCTGGGATTCCAGTAAGGGTCTTGGCTACACTACAGGGACTGGACCTCTTTGCTCCAGTAATATCTTTTCTCTTTCAGTGCAGGATTGAAAGAGCAGGGAAGAAAGAGCCCTAAGGGGCGGTGGGGCATGACAGGGGTGTAGAGTGGTGGTGGGGCATAGGGAAAGATTTGGGAGATTGCATCAGGAATAGTGATAGACTTATAAGTTTGGAGAGGTGGAAAGGATTTATAGAGATCTTCTCTCTCACACTCCTCATTTCACGGGTGAGGAGGCTAGTTGTTTCCCAGAGAGGGTAAAGTACTTGCCTAAGAGTTCACTGTAAGCTACTGGTAGAGCTGAGACTAGCTCCTGGACCTATTTATTTCCAGACTGAATGTATTAGTTATTTATTGTTGTGTAAGAAATTACCCCCGAATTTAGTGGCTTAAAGCCATGAATACATATTATTTCATAGTTTCTATGGGTCAGGAAAATGGATGTGTCTTAACTGAGTCCTCTGGTTCAGAATGTCTCCTGATGCTTCAGTCAAGGTATTAGTGGGTATTAGTGTATACTCATCTCAGGGCTCAGTTGGGAGGACCTGTTTCCAAGCTCACTGAACAAGTTCACTTGTTGTTAGGATGCTGTTCCTCATAAGCTGTTGGACTAAGAATTTCAGTTCTCATTAACTATTGGCCTAAGTTCCTTGTCATATATTATTCTCCATACAGCAGCTCACAACAAAGCTACTGCTGTCTTGCATCAGTGTGATTAAGTAAGAGAGCAAGAGAGGGTGAGCAACACATCAGCCAAAGTCTTTTTCTAACCTAATCTTGGAAGTGTCAGATCATCACTTTTGCTGTACCCAGTATTGAAGTGAGTTATTATGTATGGCTCACACTCCTGAATATCAAAGGGCAGAAATCCTTAGGAACCATCTTAGTAACTACCTATACCATATTGAATACTTTTCGCTATTATTTGCTGCTTCCTTCAACAATCTGGCAGAAATGTCTGGGAAGGCAGAAACTTAGGAGATGGGTGTTCTGTTAAAAAGCTATTCTACTCTGCTTTTGAGTTGGAGAAAATACCCTTCTCCTCAAGGGAAGGGAAAGAGTTAGAGGCAGAAAGAACACTTTAAACCCCATAAAAAAGGACTCATAGTAATAGTTACTAAGTTCTCACTTATTTTCCCCCAATACAAAATTTTCTTTCTTCATTGTTGTTCAGTTGTTTGGTGGATATGATAGAAAAAACAAGGGATTTAATTTATATCTTAAAACCTGAGTCTGATTATGACTTATAATCCCAGACAAGTTACATACCCTCACGGAGCCTCAATATGCTCATCTAATCAAAAGGATAACAGTACCAACTTTATAGGATTATTTGAATATAAATGTAATGCCCTTCAAAGTCAACAAGATGCTTTTTTTTTTTTTTTTTTTTTTTTTTCTTTTTGCGGTACGCTGACCTCTCACTGCTGTGGCCTCTCGCGTTGCGGAACACAGGCTCCGGACACACAGGCTCAGTGGCCATGGCTCACGGGCCCAGCTGCTCCGCGGCATGTGGGATCTTCCCGGACCAGGGCATGAACCCGTGTTCCCTGCATTGGCAGGCGGACTCTCAACCACTGCGCCACCAGGGAAGCCCAACAAGATGCTTTTTTTATAGGGTGACTTAATTAATAAAAATGGGCTTGTTAGAAAGTGGAATGTGGATCTCTTCTCCTGGAGCACCCTAAACTTTGAAAGAATGTGTATAGGTAGCCAATGTGATAAGTTAGGAAACAGAAATAAGTGTAGATCTAAGGGAGAAGAGCAGACAAATTCTTATTATTTTCTGACTGTATGAGGGCATATTAGTTTGCTAGGGCTGACATAACAAAATGCTATAGACTGTGTAGCCTGAACAATAAAAATTTATTTTCTAGAGGCTAGAAGTCCAAGATTGAGGTATCAGCCAGTTGGGTTTCTTTTGAGGCTTCTCTGTTTGGTTTGTAGATGGCCACCTTCTTGCTGCTACTTCACATGCTTGTCCCTCTGTTCATGCACATCTTATGTGTCCAAATTCCCTCTTCTTATAAGGACACAAATCAGACTGGACTGATGCCCTCCCTAAAGGCCTCAGTTTAACTTAATTATGTTTTTAAAGGCCCTATCTCCAAATACAGTCACATTTTAAAGTACTGGGTGTTAGGGCTTCAACATTTGAATTTGGAGTTGGCGGAACAATTCAACCCATAATAGATGGAATGCCGAAAAATATTGAGCGAATGAATCTATGAGAACTAATAAGAGATCAGTAAGGTAGCCAGATACAAAACAAATATACAAAAACCTAGAGCTTTATTGCATATCAGTAATGACTTATTGAAAAAATACAATGGTAAAAGACCCCATTCACAATAGTCACCCATCTTCAGTCCAAGAGTGCTTCCATGCAGAGCAGAGAGGAAGGGTGTCTCATGACTCAGGGCTTCATTTGGTCACCTGGGCATGGAAAGAGCACAGCTTGCAGCCAGAGTCTCGTGAAAGATCTTATAAAAATATTCCAAGCCTCTTGTCCTCAGACTTCTAGCCATAGGAGCTCAAACCCAGAGCATGCTGCTGCTGGGTGAGACATATAAGCCTCACCATTCCTCTGGGTCCTCATTCCTTTGTTAGCTAAGCCACATGTTCTCAAAAATCTCCTAGTCCAATCATCTCTGATCCAACACGGGGACATGTTAACACAGGAAATAGTACCACCCCTCTGCCCCCCCCACAAAAAACCATTTTCCTCCTGGCAACCACATCTCGAGATCAGAAGCCAGTCTTTACTTTCCATTTATATCATTAAAACCCTTATTCTGGTGATTTCCTTAGAACAAAGAGACTCTCTATACTAAAGGACTGTTGATGTTTCCATTTCATGCCAGATAGAAATTGCTTGCAGCTTGAAGAAACTTTTTTTTAAAAAGTTAATTACAGAAGTATAATATGTAATAAAATTCAAACAATACAGATAAATCAAAAGTCTCCTTTGTTCACCACTTAAATTCATTCTTCTCCCCAGAGATGATCACTGTCAACAGCTTGGTGCAAATATTTTTAAAATGTACAAAATTGTGTGTGTATGTGTGCATACACATGCGTATTTGTATACATGTGTATGTAAATGTTAATATACACACAGCCCTTAATTTTTACATATAAAAGTTTCTATCCTTTTACATTTGATGGGTATCATATTGTATGTATTCTCTTGCTACTTTCCTTTTTTCCCCTCACTTAATAATATGTCTGGGAGATCTCTCCATATCAGTACATATATGTATGTGTGGATCTATGCACATATACACATGTATCCACTTTTTAACTGCTATAGAATATATCATGGTATAGATATAATTTACTTTATTTGACTAGTCCCCCAGGGTGTACTATAAGAGGAGAGACCCATATTAGACTTAGACTATACAGCAAGCCCACTTTTATGAGTTAAGCCACTGTATTTGAGTCTTGTTAACTTTATATGCTGTTGTGACTGTTATGAAACACTCTTGTATAGAGATGTAAAGATTTCTCTAGAATAGATGCCTAATGTTAAAATTTCTGGGTCCAAAAATTTGGCCATTTGCATTTTTATTAGATCAGCTTTTAAACTTTGTTTTGTTTTGCTTTTTTTGGTTTCAACTTCTACTCTTCAAGGGTTCAAAAATCTTAGGGCCTGAGTTTCTGCATGGACAACTCAGACACAGCCCTTTGGTTCCTCTCATAGTGTATGGGTGCCTACACAACTTCTTGGTTGCATTGTTTAGTTTGTCACAATTTTCTTCTTCAGACTAGTCCTTAGAACAAGAACCTGGGTCCTCACTCATTTTCCCAATCTAAAGTCTTCCTTAACTATGCATTGACCTCATGATAGTGCCCTCCATTTTCTGATTAGAGCTCAAATCTCAGTACAGTCTATATACTGGAGATGATTTATAGGCACATAGCTGGACACAACTTAACACAGACCAGAATGAAATGTCAGCTTTGTATTTTACTCTTTTCCTAGCTCTGCCACCTCTGTTAGTCCTGAGCCTGGAGGATGCCAAGTTCTTTCCTGTGGTGACCTAGGTATGAACCTCCCCAAATGTAGGTCCAAGCTTTCCTTACAGCTGTGATTTGGCCACTAAAGCCTGGTTGCTCACTCTCTCAGTTCCACTAGCAGAATCTTCTACATTCCTCTCTTTCCCAGACCCACACTCTGAAGCAAGTCTCTTAAGTTTTCTCCCTGCTCAGATTAGTGTAAGTCTGAGGTTTGAAAGATGCCACTCCCCACACTCTATCTTTTTCTAAGACACAATCTCCTTATTTCACTCTAACAGCCATACATTTTTCTGGGTCCCACCAGCAATCCAGAATTCAACCCTCTTCTGGTATGATCAGTTTCTCAAATACAAATTTATGGTTACAAGGTAGCTGTATTTGCAATAAGAGCCACTCTAGCCTCCATGAAAAATTTAGCATGTAACTGAGAAAGAATGTATTATTAATAAATATATGTATTTAGCAAATATTTATTATGTAATTCAGGGAGATGTTGGGGACACTATGGTTGGCGAGAAAGAAATAAGCAAACCACAACCGTGACCTCCAACTTGCAATCAGAGAATTATACAATAGAATCACAAGGGTATTCCCTGGCAGTCCAGTGGTTAGGACTCCACGCTTCCACTGCTGTGGGCCTGGGTTCAATCCCTGGTTGGGGAACTAAGATCCCGCAAGCTGCACAGTGCAGCAAAAAAAAAAAAAAAAAAAAAAAAAAAAGAATCACGAATGTGAAGAACAGTGATGTTAAAGAGCACACATGTGTGTTGTGTTGAGAGTATAAAAGTGGATCTGACCAAACCAGTGGTGCGGAAGTAGTTGTAAGGATGGCTGCCCTAACAGCATCCTTAACTAATAGTTCTTTTTCTGAGTTTGGTCAGAATCAGGGAGTCCAGGTCTTTCAAACTCCAGTTCAGTGCCCTTTTCCAATCCACCATGTGAACTTGGCCCTCATTTTCTTATCTAAACATAAGAGGCTGGTGCAGAAGAACTCTGAAGTCCCTTCTAACTGCAATGTTCTTTATCGTCCTCTTCCTTATGGAGACATATGTGGTCACCTGTCAGTAGCATCACCTCCATCCAACTGCCATCCATTCAATACATGCTTGTTGAGTAACTAATATGTGCCAGGCACTGTACTAAGGCTGGAAACACAATAGACTACGAACATCATGCTGTCTGCCCTCATGGGAGTGCCCGGACCTGGAGTACCAGTTTGGGTTAATGGAGTCCTCCTCTTGCTTCTTTGGCCAAATCAGTATATTTAGAATTCAGGTGTTGTGAACTGAGCAAAATTGGGAACTCCTGGTGTATATTCTGAAGGGCCCAGGACATCCTTCTGGTACTTACTTTGCCCTTGGTGAATCCCTGCGTCTTTAGTGTTGATGTCTTGTGCACTTAGAGGCATATATCCTGAAGGGCACAAATGATACTAGGACCTCCCTTTCAATATAAGGACTGGCATAGCATAGTGGCCTTTCACTCCATAGATGTTTGTTGAACACTGGCTGCTGTCCTGGATGGATGTAGAAAAGCATTTAGTTCTGGGTACAGAGTAGATATTCAATAAGCCGTCGCTGATTTAGCGAGGAGGATATTGTCCCAACCTGAGAGACCTTGTAGTAAGCAACATGGGTGAGACAGAGCTGATGATTGTTCTGTCTTTAGGGAAATTATGTTCTGTTAGGGCCATGAGACCATACCCCAGTAGCTATAATATTATTGTATCCAGGGAGGACTTCTCGATGGGCAAACACACTGAGCTGGAAACTCAGAGACGATAAAGCCCATTCACTTCTGGCTGGTTGATTAGGAAAAGATTCTTGGAAACATGTATAAAAATATGGGAGCAATGTTAGAGAGGTGATAGAAACAAAAGATATATCTTTCCAGAGGGGAGCTTCCTCTTGTCTCTGGCCTAATTACCTTGCCGTTGAAACCATGGAAACTCAAGTCCACCCAGAAGAAGGCACTCCCTCATCTCTGGGAGGCTTGGGGTCTCTCCCATTTGTTTTCCATCTGTTCAACAGGGGTGAGGGTAGTCTGTGCTGTGGGTGGAGGCGTGGAGAAGATGGCCCCGGGAAGGTCCTCTGAGGGCCCTTTGACATTTTGAGAGTCTTTTAGTTGGGGAAACTGAGGCATGGAAAGTGGAACCTCATTAAGCCCAAATAGCTTTAAAAATGAATTTTAATTAGTTATACTCTAAGCTAACAGAAATGAGAAAGAGACACCTCTTTTTTTCAAAGTCTCTGCTCTTTGTCCACACCTGTCCCCCCTCCCAGGGCTCCTGTACCGACCCTTACAACACACGAGGCCGGGCATCAGACCAGCCTTTCTTAGATGAAATCCAGGCTGCCAGGTCACCCCACCCACTCCTGTCCCCCCAGCCCAAGGCCCCAACCTGCCCTCTCCTGGGAGACACAAAGGGCTTCTGTGACTCAGGCTGGAGCTCACAATCCTCCCCTTTCTTTCCAGCAACACAGACTGAGGCCGTGGAGCACATCTCATGGTGGTATCCCTACCTCGCCCACTATGTCCCAAACAGCACGGAGCTTTCCGCTCCTCAGTCCCTGGGGCCACCCCTCTAGCCCTACATGCTTATTTCACTCCTGTATAGACTCTTTTGCAGGAATTCCAGGGGTCCCTGTTTGGGTCCAGCTGAAGTTGAGGAGGGCCAGGGCTGGTCTGGAGAGGAGCTAATATTTATAAAGTAGTTACGAGGCACATGCACCAGGTATGGTGTGAGCTGTTTTGCATACAGATCTCATGCAGACCCTCACGGTGGTCTTTGAAGGAGGTGTTCTTAACCCAGTTTTACACAGCAAATGACAGAGGCTCAGAGAAGTTAGGAAACTTGTTCACGACCATGTTATTGTTCTGTGCTCGTGGCAAGATTTGAGTCTAGGACTGGCTAGTGCCAAAGCCTTTGGTTTTTCTGTTATAATTAATTCGTTGCTTAGGGTTTGAATCAACTGACTCTTCCTTTACCCGGTCAAGAGAGATGAGAAATGTTGTCGGTTCCTGCTCCTTCCTGTCTCCCATCCCCAAGCATCCTAGTGTGTACCTATCAAAATCCCCCTTCGCTTTGGACACTGGTGTGGTCTGGTTTGGGGGAGACTGGGGTATTGTGGGGGGCATCAGAGGACAGACTTCTAGCCCAACCTCTGTTATTAACTGGGCCACTTTAAGTGTGTCTTTTCTAGTCTCTAAGCCTCAATTCCTCCAACTGTAAAATGCCGCAGCTTAGTAGTTAAGCACACAGACACAGAACCGACAGCCTGGGTCGAATCCGGCTCTGCTGCGCACCAGCCATGTGACCTTGGACAAATTGCTTGATTTTTCTGTGTCTCACTTTCTCACATCTAAACCAGAGGTCATAGTAGTATCTACTGTATGGGATTGTGCTGAGGGTGAAAGAAGCTCTTAGGAGAGTCTCCAGCATAAGCATTTTTTTAAAAACATCTTTTTTGGAGTATAATTGCTTTACAATGGTGTGTTAGTTTCTGCTTTATAACAAAGTGAATCAGCTATACACATACATATGTCCCCATATCCCCTACCTCTTGTGTTTCCCTCCCACCCTCCCTGTCCCACCCCTCTAGGTGGTCACAAAGCACCGAGCTGATCTCCCTGTGCTATGTGGCTGCTTCCCACTAGCTATCCATTTTACATTTGGTAGTGTATATATGTCAGTGCCACTCTCTCACTTTGTCCCAGCTTCCCCTTCTCCCTCCCCGGGTCCTCAAGTTCATTCTCTACGTCTGCGTCTTTATTCCTGTCCTGCTGGTTGAGTAATATTCCATTGTATATATGTGCCACATCTTCTTTACCCATTCATCTGTCAATGGACAGTTAGGTCAGCATAAGCATTTTACAAGTATTGCTATTACTATTATTATTCCTAGATGTATTCATTTCTAAAACAACATAGAATTTAAAGCTGAGTGCCACCACCTTGACTTTTTCTTCTCTCCTTTTTGACTGTGTGTATGTATGTGTGCGTGTGTGTGCGTGCGTGTGTGTGTGTGTGTGTGTGTGTGTTAGCAGGTAGAGAGATGTGAGTAGCTCATTGTGTTAATTAGATGTCAAGTTATCCCTCCTCCCATGTGTGACATATCTTCTTGATATGCCGAAAAAAGCAAGCATTTTTTTTTTACTTTTGTATATTATATGTTTTCAAGCCAAACAGTTTTGAGCCAAAAGTTGTCTGAGTAGAAAATACACAGCTCTACAGTGCTTGGCAATTTTGGCCCCAGACCTCCAGGGAAGCAATTATTTAGGCACATCAGGGACAGCAAGGATGACCATGAGAGTAACAAGAATAATACAGACCAACACGGAAATCACCTCCCAAACCTCTGGACCTAAAGAATTCAATTAAGATAGTAAGCAGGGACGTCCCTGGTGGCACAGTGGTTAAGAATCCGCCTACCAATGCAGGGGACATGGGTTCAAGCCCTGGTCTGGATAAAAAATTAATTAAAAAAATAAAAGATAGCAGGCGTGTGTGTGCGTGTGATAGAGGGTTGGGAAAACTGAAGGTAAATGGTGGGCTTTATTCATCTCTTTGCAGTTCTGGCTTAACACTGGGCCTGGCTTAGTAGACACGGCTCTAAAGGAAAAGAGCAGGAAGTATAGGGAATGAGGCATTACTGAGCTGTGAAAATCCAGGGCAGCTTTGGCCAGCTCTGTCCAATAGAAATATAACACGAGTCACACCGTGGTTTTCAATTTTCCAGTAACCACACTTAAAAAAACAAAAAAGAAACGTGCAAAATCAATGTTACTTGTTTTTTTAAATCTAGTATGTCTAAGATAGTAATTCAACATACAATCAATGTGAAAAAATATTAATGAGATATCTTACATTCTTTTTTTCATACTAAGCCTTTGAAAGCAAGTATGTATGTTACAGTGAGAACACATCTCAATTCCAATCCTGCTCACTGCAACTAGAGAAAGCCTGCGTGCAGCAGCAAAGACCCAACGCAGCCAAAAATAAATAAAAAATTAATTAAAAAAAAAAACGATAGCAGGCATGTGTGTGCGTGTGATAGAGGGTTGGGAAAACTGAAGGTAAATGGTGGGCTTTATTCATCTCTTTGCAGTTCTGGCTTAGCACTGGGCCTGGCTTAGTAGACACGGCTCTAAAGGAAAAGAGCAGGAAGTATAGGGAATGAGGCATTACTGAGCTGTGAAAATCCAGGGCAGCTTTGGCCAGCTCTGTCCAATAGAAATATAACACGAGTCACACTGTGGTTTTCAATTTTCCAGTAACCACACTTAAAAAAACAAAAAAGAAACGTGCAAAATCAATGTTACTTGTTTTTTTAAATCTAGTATGTCTAAGATAGTAATTCAACATACAATCAATGTGAAAAAATATTAATGAGATATCTTACATTCTTTTTTTCATACTAAGCCTTTGAAAGCAAGTATGTATGTTACAGTGAGAACACATCTCAATTCCAATTAGCCACATCTCAAGTGCTCAGTAGTTACATGTGGCCAGTGGCTCCCATACTGGACGTCCTAGACCCAAACCCTGGGGAGCTTCTATCTGCGAAACCAGCCAGAACATGTCTTGCTGCTTGGATGTCTGGAGTGGAAGGAGGGAAAGCGGGAAATCATTCTTCTTAGGAGCCAGGCAGGGGAAGATGGCGTCCCCCTGAGGCCAGGGCTCCCTGCTCATGCCCCAATTTTGCATTATTGTGCTCTTGACTTTTATGGAGTTCACAGTCTCCCTCTCCACCTTTCCCTAGAATCTGTGACTCCCAGGTATGTTTACTTCCTGAGCCATGAATATAAAATGTGCACACCAGGAATGGGCCTGTCCATCCCTCCAGCAGCAGCCTTGCACGTGGTTCTGTGACTCTCTTCTTGCTATCCCATTTGCTGTTAATTTTTTCAACGTGGTGAAAATGTTCTTTGTGGGGAAAAAAATGGAGTGGAGAATGAAGCCAATTTATGGTTCTGGCAGTGAAAGCAAAATGTATTTGTTAGGTTCTAAGCAAATTCTTTATGCTAAGATGGCAGTTTTACACGAAAACTGCATGACATAACGGTGTTCACACCTTTAGGGATTCAAGAGAGTGGCTGCTGTGTGTGCAGGATGCTGAGTTTTTACCCTGTGGGAGCGTCTGCTGGCATTTCTTGCATTGCAGGGAAGTTGTTTCTTGCCTTAGGCAGTGGACATTGCTGTGCCTGGCTGCTTGGCATACTTTTTCCTTTCTTTGGTAACAGTCCCTCAATTTTCCTTCTAGGATCAGCCCTGCCCCACTGTAACACAAGCTTGACCATCATTTTCTCTCTCCTGGGACCCTGGCTTTTTAGGGTAGTGATGTAAGAATGGAAAACAATTGGAGCCATTTCAATGCAAAGAGGGCGCCCTTGAATTGAGGGCTGCTTCCTGCCTGGCTTCCATCCTGGGACCTACTTGTCCAGCTTTTCCTTCTATTCTTGAACAATTTCACAGCCTTCCGATAGATTCCATTTCCCCCTCTTTTAAGTTAGCTGGAATCAGTTTCTGTTGTATGTCCCCAAATGCACACCTTGAGCCACAAGTGGGCTGTGATCTGGCCCAGGATCTGCAGCCAAGGGGAGCAAACAAAAGACTGAGTAGTCACACCAGAGATTCCGTTTCTAGCCTCCAATGGTGGCAGTGGTGGGAGAGGCATCATTGTTCAGAGCATTTTCTCACCTCTTCTCTAGCTTCTTTCTTTTCATATCCCTGGGAAGTACAATTCCCATGTTCTGAAGTGGTGTAGACTAACCACGGTTCAGAGGGGCAGAGAAAGCCCTCTATCCACATTCTATGATGCTGCTGCCTTCTGTTCCTGAAAGAGTAGTCAGAGAGATGGGAGCTGCTGGGCTACATTTCTTTGATCTAATCCTTTAGAATCTTAGGACATTTTTTTTTTTTTTAAGAATTGCAGGGCATCTTGGAACCCCAGAGAGGGGCAATGAATTGGGCAGAGCTGACCTGGACCTGCTCTTTGAGCCTTTTACCAGAGGGTTCTTGTTTTTTTTTTTTTTTTAAATTTTTCTCTCATTTTATTATAAAGAAGTTTAACAGTACAGAAAAGTCACCTGACCTTAGTGGGTCGAGCAGAGTGTTCTAGATTTCTTCACTCACTACTCACAGTGTAGTCCCTGGACCATCAGTGTCAGAGCCACCTGGGAGCTTCTTAGAAATGCAGAATCTCGGGCCCACCCTGGATCTACAGAATTAGAATCTGCATTCCATCAGATTGATCCCAAGTGCTTCTGTGCATGTGAAAGTTTCAGAAGCATTTTGTATATACCTCAAGGTATATCAAGGTACAGTTTCTAGTCCTGTTGAGAAGGTCTCCCTCTTCAGAGCTTCCATTTTGAGGCACTTTTGAGAATGGTCCCTGCAAATTGTGAAATTCAAGCTCTTTATGTCTTTTCGATAAAAACCACTTGCATGTTAGACTTAGGACTTTATAGCTGATTAATTACAGAGATATTTGCCTGCTACTAATGGAAAAAATAGACATGATCCTAATCGGTGAGTTTATTAATCCACCCTCAGTCCTTTTCATTGACATCCATGCTCAGATTTAATTTTCACAATGTGCGGGGTTAGGAGGATATCTTACATTCTTTTTTTCATACTAAGCCTTTGAAACCAAGTATGTATGTTACAGTGAGAACACATCTCAATTCCAATTAGCCACATCTCAAGTGCTCAGTAGTTACATGTGGCCAGTGGCTCCCATACTGGACGTCCTAGACCCAAACCCTGGGGAGCTTCTATCTGCGAAACCAGCCAGAACATGTCTTGCTTCTTGGATGTCTGGAGTGGAAGGAGGGAAAGGGGGAAGATGGAGTCCCCCTGAGGCCAGGGCTCCCTGCTCATGCCCCAATTTTGCATTATTGTGCTCTTGACTTTTATGGAGTTCACAGTCTCCCTCTCCACCTTTCCCTAGAATCTGTGACTCCCAGGTATGTTTACTTCCTGAGCCATGAATATAAAATGTGCACACCAGGAATGGGCCTGTCCATCCCTCCAGCAGCAGCCTTGCACGTGGTTCTGTGACTCTCTTCTTGCTATCCCATTTGCTGTTAATTTTTTCAACGTGGTGAAAATGTTCTTTGTGGGGAAAAAAATGGAGTGGAGAATGAAGCCAATTTATGGTTCTGGCAGTGAAAGCAAAATGTATTTGTTAGGTTCTAAGCAAATTCTTTATGCTAAGATGGCAGTTTTACACGAAAACTGCATGACATAACGGTGTTCACACCTTTAGGGATTCAAGAGAGTGGCTGCTGTGTGTGCAGGATGCTGAGTTTTTACCCTGTGGGAGCGTCTGCTGGCATTTCTTGCATTGCAGGGAAGTTGTTTCTTGCCTTAGGCAGTGGACATTGCTGTGCCTGGCTGCTTGGCATACTTTTTCCTTTCTTTGGTAACAGTCCCTCAATTTTCCTTCTAGGATCAGCCCTGCCCCACTGTAACACAAGCTTGACCATCATTTTCTCTCTCCTGGGACCCTGGCTTTTTAGGGTAGTGATGTAAGAATGGAAAACAATTGGAGCCATTTCAATGCAAAGAGGGCGCCCTTGAATTGAGGGCTGCTTCCTGCCTGGCTTCCATCCTGGGACCTACTTGTCCAGCTTTTCCTTCTATTCTTGAACAATTTCACAGCCTTCCGATAGATTCCATTTCCCCCTCTTTTAAGTTAGCTGGAATCAGTTTCTGTTGTATGTCCCCAAATGCACACCTTGAGCCACAAGTGGGCTGTGATCTGGCCCAGGATCTGCAGCCAAGGGGAGCAAACAAAAGACTGAGTAGTCACACCAGAGATTCCGTTTCTAGCCTCCAATGGTGGCAGTGGTGGGAGAGGCATCATTGTTCAGAGCATTTTCTCACCTCTTCTCTAGCTTCTTTCTTTTCATATCCCTGGGAAGTACAATTCCCATGTTCTGAAGTGGTGTAGACTAACCACGGTTCAGAGGGGCAGAGAAAGCCCTCTATCCACATTCTATGATGCTGCTGCCTTCTGTTCCTGAAAGAGTAGTCAGAGAGATGGGAGCTGCTGGGCTACATTTCTTTGATCTAATCCTTTAGAATCTTAGGACATTTTTTTTTTTTTTAAGAATTGCAGGGCATCTTGGAACCCCAGAGAGGGGCAATGAATTGGGCAGAGCTGACCTGGACCTGCTCTTTGAGCCTTTTACCAGAGGGTTCTTGTTTTTTTTTTTTTTTTAAATTTTTCTCTCATTTTATTATAAAGAAGTTTAACAGTACAGAAAAGTCACCTGACCTTAGTGGGTCGAGCAGAGTGTTCTAGATTTCTTCACTCACTACTCACAGTGTAGTCCCTGGACCATCAGTGTCAGAGCCACCTGGGAGCTTCTTAGAAATGCAGAATCTCGGGCCCACCCTGGATCTACAGAATTAGAATCTGCATTCCATCAGATTGATCCCAAGTGCTTCTGTGCATGTGAAAGTTTCAGAAGCATTTTGTATATACCTCAAGGTATATCAAGGTACAGTTTCTAGTCCTGTTGAGAAGGTCTCCCTCTTCAGAGCTTCCATTTTGAGGCACTTTTGAGAATGGTCCCTGCAAATTGTGAAATTCAAGCTCTTTATGTCTTTTCGATAAAAACCACTTGCATGTTAGACTTAGGACTTTATAGCTGATTAATTACAGAGATATTTGCCTGCTACTAATGGAAAAAATAGACATGATCCTAATCGGTGAGTTTATTAATCCACCCTCAGTCCTTTTCATTGACATCCATGCTCAGATTTAATTTTCACAATGTGCGGGGTTAGGAGGTGGATTCATTGATTTGTTTCCCAAGAAACAAGGCTGTTTGTCTGTCCTGATGTGGTCCTTCTACCCCTCACCTGGGGATGGCTTGGCTCCTGCTCCTCTAGGAGTTTACAGTCTCATTGGAGAGGTAAGAGCATCCTCAATGCTTTAATTTTATGGGAGAGCAAAATAAGTCACAGGGAGATACAGATGCTTCCTGATCTCAGTATCTGACCTGGGCAAAGGGATGGAAGAGATTGAGAGGCTCTAGGTCACATGGGAATCCAGAGCTCTCTGCAGAGCAAGGGGTGCCTGGGAATCTGTCCACAGGGGCACCATCCAGAGACTAAGGCAGGAAGCAGGGTCACGAGTCAGGGCCAGACAGACACAATGGTACTTAAAAGGCCAGTCCAAAGGGAGAGAGGTGAGGGCAGCCAACTCCACTCAAGTTCTCTAATTTACAGTATTTTGTATTCTTACAAGTCCCCTGTGTGGTAGATGTCATGACTGACATTTTATAGATAAGGCAGATGAGGCTAAGGGAGGTTGGAAAATCAACCTAAGATCACATGGCTGGTAGAACCATTGCCCATCTGCTTTAGCCTACCCTGCTGGCTGCTGAGAGATGCCTTCCCCTGCAGTCAGGCTTGGTAACAGTAACGGTAAATCTGAGCCTTAAGAAGAGATGAAGTGGCCCCAGCTGCAAGAGGGGAGGTGTGCAAAGGCTTGAAATAAAGCAGGACTGAGAGATGGATCAAGGTCACAATGCAGGAGGAGTTGGTTCTCATGGAATCCAGACTCTTGGGATTCAGTCCTGGACCCTTTCCCTGGTACTGTGCTTCGTGGAGAGAATTGTCATCTGTATCACTTCTGGGACACTGAGCTAAAGGGCGGGCATGGCTGCAGGGCTCGGATCAGGGAGAGGTCTCCCGTTTGGACCCATGAAAGGCTGGAGAGGGAGGGTGGCTTGGGGGCCCAGAAGTGAGGAGAGGCTCTCTTCAAGCTGGATAACTGGCTTCCTCACTCATCAACCCGGAGAGGTGGACCAGCGACCTGGTGACCAGGACCTGGTGCTCCTAGAGGTTTGGGTCTTTCCCTGGGGGGCCTGGTGTGTGAAGGCTCAGATTGCAGAGCCAGGCTGTGCTGTCCTCTGGTTTCAAAGGACAGACCTCTAGGTGACCCCGACAGCTGAGCCCCAGGCCATGTCTGACTTGTACCGACTACCCCTGGGGCACCCCAGTCCCCTCCCAGCTGTAGCTTCTGGGCTTTTACTACCTCACACAGCCCTGAGCACTTCTCTAGAACTTCCTGTTTTCCTGCAGCTGCACAGATCCAGCTGGCCCCACCTGGGCTGATCTGGCCAGGCCCAGGGCAAGAGGTGGGAGTCAGCTGTGTTCTCCCCTAGCTCCTCTGGGCCCTCTCCACCCACAGCGTCCTCAGGGACCACTCCCATCAGACCCCGATGTCAGTGGAGCAGAGGCCCTGTATCCAAGTCAGCTAACCAGAAGGTCAAGGTGACCCAGAAAGGCTTGTGGTCAAATTCCTTAATTTTTTTTTTTTTTCTGATTTCTGACTTTCTAAAAAGGCCGAGTAAGTGATGACTTAAGGACATGGCGTTCCAGAGAAAACTGGAGAGAGGAACAAAGTCCCCTTGGTGAGGGAGGTGGAGAAAAAGCACACAGAGGGTGAGGTCTTCCAGTGTCACAAGCCCCCTGTGCTCTTTCCCTCTGGGTGCCTGCCTGGTCGGGGCTGAGCCTGCAGGAGCTGTCAACAGGGAGCCAGAATGAATGTTCCTGGAGGGCAGTGACTAAGTCAACACCAGAGCTGGAAAATGTCCAGCCTGTGAGCCTGGAAAATGTTCTTACTACCAAACAGAGTTTTCCAGGTGGCTGCCAATCCTTCCACACCTGTCTAAGGGGGCAAAGACAAGTCACCAGGCAAGGGTCTGGCTGCCCAGACCAGCCTTGAACTGTTCTCTACATGCCCATCCTGATCATTAATTAACATTGTCTTAGAACATTTTGTCTGGGAATAATACTCTCTTGCCAATGACATGAACGCGTGCTTTTGAGCTAAGGGAGCCCTGAGTAACTTGGTCTGGGATCTCTTCACTGGTTACTTCTGAAGGGACTTTGGCCTGTGACAAGAAATGAGAGAAGACTAATAGTATGCTAAAGTGGCCAGCTTCTAGAAGTCCAGTGAAAGAAGGCATTTTGCCTACCAGGCTGTGCCAGCTATCACCATTGGTTTTTCAGAGCTATTCTTCAACATCCTCTGCTCTTTGATGCCCTACATCACCTGGGGTCTTTAACTTGTTGCTTTTTGGTTGAGTTTGGGCACTGGAAGCATCAGGAGGAGATTGGAGGGCTGGAGGAGAGAAACATCAGGGTGCTTCTCAGACCGGCAGTGGCTGTGTCCTTCTCCAGTACAGTCTTTACCCAGAGGTCCATCTGCCACTCCCTTCACCAAACACACAGCTTTGGCTCTCAAGGGGCTCTTATAACACTGTTCCATCCTTTTGCCTCTGCAGAGCCATTCTTTTCTTTCTTTCCTTCTTTCTTTCCTTCTTTCCTTCTTTCTTTCTTTCTTTGTTTCTTTGTTTCTTTCTTTCTTTTTTTCTTTCTTTCTTTCTTTCTCTTTCTTTCTTTTTTCTTTCTTTTCTTTCTCTTTCTCTTTTCTCTCTTTCTCTCTTTTCTTTCTCTTTCTCTCTCTCTCTCTCTCTTTCTTTCTTTCTTCTTTCTTTTTGTTTTTTTCTTTTTCTTTCTTTTTTTCTTTCTTTTCTTTCTCTTTCTCTTTTCTCTCTTTCTCTCTTTTCTTTCTCTTTCTCTCTCTCTCTCTCTCTCTTTCTTTCTTTCTTCTTTCTTTTTTGCAGTACGCGGGCCTCTCATTGCTGCGGCCTCTCCCGCTGCAGAGCACAGGTTCTGGACGCGCAGGCCCAGCGGCCATGGCTCACGGGCCTAGCCGCTCCGTGGCATGTGGGATCTTCCCGGACTGGGGCACGAACACACCTCCCCCGCATCGGCAGGCGGAATCTCAACCACTGCGCCACCGCCATGGCACCCGGGCCTAGCCGCTCCGTGGCATGTGGGATCTTCCCGGACTGGGGCACGAACACACCTCCCCCGCATCGGCAGGCGGAATCTCAACCACTGCGCCACCAGGGAAGCCCTCTTTATTTATTTTTAATTAATTAATTTATTTTTGGCTGCATTGGGTCTTCATTGCTGCGCACGGGCTTTCTCTAGTTGCAGCGAGTGGGGGCTACTCTTTTTTGCGGTGTGCAGGCTTCTCATTGTGGTGGTTTCTCTTGTTGCGGAGCGCTGGGCTCTAGGTACACGCGCTTCAGTAGTTGTGGCTCGCGGGCTCTAGAGCTCAGGCTCAGTAGTTGTGACGCATGGGCTTAGCTGCTCCGCAGTATGTGGGATCTTCCTGGACCAGGGCTCGAACCTGTGTCCACTGCGTTGGCAGTTGGATTCTTAGCCACTGCGCCACCAGGGAAGCCCTGCAGAGCCATTATTGCCAGGCTCTGGAGGTCTTGACTCTATGAATTGTCCCTTCAGTAAAGTGTCTTCATTTGAGTCCCCTCCAGGGGATCCTGATGGATACAGGAATAATATTTCTTTTTATTGATACGTGTGGAATAATATTCTTGTATAAAGAATAATAAGTTTCTTGAGGGAAGTACATTTCACACTATTTTGCTGTTCTGTTTACTCTTCCCTATGGGAAAGGTTGTCTTTGCGCATCTTGGTAATCTGAAAGATGGCAGAGAAAAGGTGAAGTGGAGAGCACAGAGCAAGGGGTGAGTTGTACATGAAAGCATTTGAAGGCTCCTGGCACACAGTTGCAGCAGGGAGTGGCAGGGGCAAAAGGTGGGAAAAAGCAGGTGGGAAGAGATGTAGGTTATCAGAAAGCCAGTGGAAGAGACAGAGGTGTGTGGCCCAGACTGTGGGGCATGAGGTCCAGCAAACAGCCTCCTAACTTCAGCCTAACTGCAGGGTCTGCCTCAGCACAGAGAAATGCCTGGCCTGAGGTCACCCTTTCTCTAAGCAGCCTGCTGGGCAGGAGGGGATATAAAGCTTTCGCTATTTTGAACCCATGTAGGAATTCTAACTGGCTGTACTCCCTGCTGGCTGATGAATGAGAATTTATGGCTAGAGCAGCAAAAGCCTGACAGTAAAACAACTGGATTTTG
The DNA here is from genome assembly GCF_002837175.3 of Physeter macrocephalus. Lineage (NCBI taxonomy): Eukaryota > Metazoa > Chordata > Mammalia > Artiodactyla > Physeteridae > Physeter > Physeter macrocephalus. The sequence goes on along the minus strand of NC_041215.1, from coordinate 119,655,030 downwards.
TGTGCTGCAAGGAGCTTTCAGGCTTTCTTTACATGGAGGCAGAGGAACTCCCAAAGGGCACAAGAGTATGTGAGAACTGGTCATTTCTGATTGGGGATTCCAGTTGAATCTGTAAAGAGTTTTGTGTGGATGTGGATAATCATCTACTTGAGAATCATACGAGTTTGAGTTTGGTTCGAACAACAGGGACAACAGGAATGTTTAAGAGGTAAAACTGTGGAAGATGAAGGTTATGAAGGGAATATTTTCTCTATTCCCTCTTTACAAAAATGGAAACTGAAAAAATAAGGAGAGAAATACAAGTCTGATGAATCTTGAAGAGTCTAGGTCCCTGATGCTGACTTAGCTCGGAGCAGTGTGTGCATTCTCTAGGGCTAAGAGAACGAAGCAACTTGGAACATCTTTACTCATGTCATGACCTGGGCTTTTTCTCTTCCTTCCCTACTAGAATCTGACCCACAGTGACAGCCCTTGTTCCCATCCCCATATCCCAATACCTAGACACCTCCACAGGGCTCAGAGTCAATGATCTCATTGAAAATACGTGAAGCTCTGCAGAGAAAGAGGCTCCCTTTCCTCGCTTTGTCACCTGGTCCCACATCTCACCCCACCCCCCCGCCCCGCCCTGCCCATGTTGGAAACTTCATGTCTAACCTCATGCTCCTCTCATTCCTTCTGGCTTATATCCTTTCCTGGTTGCTTCCCCAGAATCCAAGTGGGTGGCCTGGATTAATGTGAGTCTCAACTCCTCTCTGTGCCACCCTGGTACTGTCTCTGAGGCAACAGGAAACACTCATTAAGAAAAATATTGCCCCCTCCTGAGCGGGTGGGTGCTGAGAGGAGGTGTCAGATCCCTGGCCAGAGACGACATAACCGTTATCAGAACCCAAGGTCAAGCTAAAGTGAGGGCCACAGCAAAGGATGGTTCTTCCTTGCCAATAAGGACCACCCAGACTGAGGTGAGGTCATTCCTACTTCCAGACACACCTGATTAAGATTCATTTATGACGTCAGAGTCACACAAGCTGGCTTGAATCTCCTAGGCAGTATCCCTGCCTCTGGTCTTGTCCAAATACCATGCTGGCCTCTGCCCAGAATGTATCCTCATCTCCAACAGCCTTCTAATTATGCCCATACAATCAGATAAATTAGAAGCACTGAGGGTTCTCTGTCCACCACTGTGACATGTCTTTAGCTAGTTAGTTTGGGTAATCATGGTTTGGTGTTTCCATGCTCTAAGCCCCTTGACAAAACCAGCTTGCTTCCTTTGGCTCATAACTGGCACTCTGATGAATGTATTTCTCCCATTTCTTTTATCTCCTCTCCCTTTCCATGTTGGGAAGGGAGACAGTACATTGAGACCAAGACCCAAATATGGTGATGGTGCATGGCCAGAGTTGGGGCACAAGGAGAGAGAGTTGTTAAGGAAAATTACATTGACATCGATATTATCCAAATCATGTTTCATGTTTAATGGTTTCATACCTGCTAATTCTTCCCCAAGGCTGCCCAGCTCAAGAGCCATTTTCCAACCAAAGGATCAAAGGAAACTGAAATTCAGTTTTCAAATGTTTATTGAAATGTTGGGGAGAAACAGCCAACATATACATTCCTCATTTCATCACGACTGACATTTTATCCCCATGATAGGCTCTTCTCTGGTTTTGATGTAACTTCAGGTCTCCTTGGCAGTCCCCTTCTGTTCTCTGTTGCTGCCTGGTGTCATTTGAAGTCCACCAGGGCAGACCCCACTGGTGGAGTCACAAGTGGGAGCAGGAATTACGAGTGGCTGTAGGGAAAGGACAAGTTTGCAACAGGAACACCAGTTAGAACATGACCATTCATCCTCTTCCTGCCCAAACATGAACCTAGTTGGGAATGAAATTCTCATGCTGAGGTTTCAGGGTCCTATGAGAGGTAACTCCAAGTGTGAGGGCCTGCAGGACAACAAGATCCCCCCTGTTTGACTGCTCTCCTACTCATCCCTCACTCACCGTCATTGTACCATTTTCTACTCTTCAGGCTGCCCTTCTGGTATTTTCTTTTGCTGCCACCTCTCTTGACTCCCTTGTGAGGAGCTCGGTTCTTGCCCTTCCTCATGCCGTGACTTTAATTTGCAGCTGGTCGACATTGTACTTTCTGCCAAAATGAAGGGCTTTGTAGAGCCGGGAGGCCACAAGTCTGGGTATTTAAGGCCTTAGCGATTGTGACCGTGAAGGGGGCGTGGCTTAGCAGGTAGGCAGGGCTCCACTGTGATGTCACTAGCCTTTGTTACACTTTGGTAATATATGTGAAATAAGGTGGCCCCTCTGATGTAGCTCAAGGCTACCCTCAATTTTGAGGTCTTTTTTTAATGATAGGTGAGGTTTTCCAGACAGGTGTTATTGAGCACCTAAATTCCAGCCCTGTGCTGGGCACCTGGAGAGTACAAGAGCCATTAAAATAGTTATCTCCTGCTTGTAGGAAATTTAATGGTTGTTGAGTGTGTGTATATGTATCATGTTTAAATCTCTCTTATGGCATTGGGAGATAACAAATGTGTTTCTATAAGGACTTGACTCTAGGAAATCCAGTTCAATATGACCAAAACATAAATATTCTTTCTCTTTCATCTAAACCAAGTTTTCTCAACCTGAGCACTGCTGATACTATGGACTAAATATGTGAGACTATTGTTGTTAAAAAACAAAATTTAACTGAGTAAATTTGAAGATCTAATTAGCTTTATTAAATGATTCTTGAACCAGGCAGCATCTCATCTGGCAGGCAGAGAGATACTCCAAGGGGTTATACCACATGGAAGGCTTTTATAGTAAGGAGAGCTGGACAGGGAAAGGAAGTCATCAGCAAGGAAATAATGAGAGTTCATTGGAGGAAAGTAAAAATTCAGGTGATAATGTCTTCTTATTGGCCGAGTTGCAGCCCTTTCCATTGGCTGGGCTTGTGGCTGGGTGATGGAAGTCTTCCTTCCTCCTGCTGGGGTAGTAAAGTAGTTGCACTTCCTGTTGGGGTCAGTAAATAATATCTTCTTTTTGGCATGATTGACCATGAGTGGTAGCGTGTGAGAGCTCCCTGTATGAGTACTTCCAATTCCAATCTTAGCTGAAGTTTCCTTTTACTAATTTTCACATTGCCTTCTGCATTTGGCAGCATTCCTGGCCTGTACCCTTTAAACACCAGTAGAACCCCTACAGCTGTGACAACCAAAAATGTATCCAAACATTGCCGTGGGGAGGGAGGGACAAAAATTACCCCTGGTTGAGAACCATTGGCTTAGCCATTTTAAAAAAGTCAGTCTGCAAAAATTTATTGATCATGCAGTATGTGCCATGCACTTAGGTGCTAGGAAAATAGTAGTGGGTAAAAACAGACGTAGACTCTGAGTTCATGGAGTTTTCAGCCTAGTAGGGGAGAAAGCTATTAATCAGACATCTACACTAATCAGTGAAAAATTACTTCTCAACATGGTGCAAGATGAGGTTGGAGAGAGGAGCAAATACCAGACAAGCTCAAGTACATTGGGGAGCTATGGAAAAATGTTTAAGAGGATGACATGATAAGATTAGATGGAGGATGGATTGACGGGGAAGTGAAGTGAATAAAGGGAGAGGCTATTGCCAATAGTGGGGGTTCAGGAGAGAAATATTTGAAAATGGCTTAAGCCCGGGCCAGTGGGTGTTGGTTAGGATGTAGAGATGTAGATAGGAGACAAAGACTTGGTGATGGATTGGATTTGGTTGGTGAGAGTAGAGGGTGTCAAAGGTGTGGATTTTATTTCTGTGTGATGCAGCTATCTAGAAGTTTGTGCCACTCACTGGGATAAAGGCCAAGCATGGGGGCAATGATGATCATGATTTTGGTCTAAGACATTTTGGGTTTGAGGTTCCTTTGAGACTTCCAAATAGAGATACTGAATGATTGTTTGGTATATGGGTCTGGAGCTCAGAGTAAAAGTCTGCGCAGGAGATATCTACCATCCTCAACTTCCCTGATACTGGACTCATCATCCAACCTTTCTTCTTCCTCCTTTATACCTTATATTGAGGCCTTTTGAAAAAAAAATCTCAATAGAGCTTGATAACTTCTTTCTGTCCCTCCTTCTCTCTCCCCTGCCATCATCCTCATTCAAGAAACAAGCACTCTTGCATGTAGGAGGTTCTTAGCAAAAGTTGATTGAATAGAAGACAGAATGTAGTTCAAGGCCCACTCCCTGTATTTCTAATGTCTATAAAGAAGATGGCAAATCATGTTTTGAAATGCAGCTTCCTTGAACAGCCATCATAAGTGACCCCTTCCACTCTCTGGTTTCCAGGCAGTTCTCTCTGAAGACCTTCTGTTGGATGCCTTTATTCACCCAAAGAAGGAGGAACTCTATGAAGAGGCTGGCTGCTGCCTTGCCTCTTTGTAATTTGGGGACTTTTCTGTCTACTCCAGCCTAGTTGTTCCTCCCACAAGCAAGCTCCATGAAGGCCGAATTTAAAAATTATGTTCACTGAGCATTGAACAGTCCTGCCACAGAGTAGGAGCCCAAAAGGATTTGTGAAATCTTGGCTGAATCAATAAAAAGTCCGATTTTTCCAACGATCTGATTCTTCCCCATTTTGTCCCACCTTCTCCAAGGAAGACTCTTCTGACTTTTCAAATTGTCATTGTCTTTTGAAATTTGTTCAAAATCCATTGTCCTATAATGTTGTCCTCAATGTCTGGAATACCAGCCCTAATTGTTTGAAATCTTGTTTTGTGCCCACATTGTCTTGTCACGTGTGTGAGTCTGATCTCAACAGGAGGCAATGGGTCTTGTTTTTAGTCTGGACTGTGCCACAAACATCACTTCTCTGGACTTCAGTTCTATTATTTTGTAAATATGCTGGTTGGGATAAGTGATCTCTGAGCTGATCTGACTTTTGTGGTAGGTTCCTTGTAGTTAGGGACTGTATTTTTTATTCGAGTGCATTTCCCACAGGGACATGGTCCATAGTAGGTAGTCATGAACATTTGTTCATTCCAGCGACTTTGGTGTTATGAGGACAGACAGTACGACATTGAGTGATTTTGTATACCAAGTGGGAGCATTTCTAGAGAAAGAAGGGAAAAAGGACATTGTCTCCATAAAAGGCCCTCAGGTGCTCCGTGCTGGCGTCTCAGGCCTGACCCTGCAGGTGAACATGTTTGCAGAGGGACCTGGCTTCTTTAGTTTGGGAGAGATTTTCTGGATGGTCCTGGAGACTGGATAATATTTCTTTTCCCCAATCCTTCCCATCCCCCAAAGATCTACTCTGCCAAGGAGAAGCTGAGATCACAGGGAAGAAGGCAGTTAGACTTGAGATGGGGTGAAGAAACAAACAAACAGGAAAGTCCCCTTTGCATAGGGTTAAGGACAAATTCTGGTTTCAGACACCCATGCTGAGAAACTCCACCAGCAGGAAGCCCAGTGTGAGGAGAGGTAATTCCCAGGCCAGTGAGGAGTGGGGCTGTGGTGGTGTTTGTGTTGGCTTCTCTGTCAGACCTCCCAGCAGGGTTGAGCACTGGGGAGTGCAGCCTATCTCTGTTTCTCTTTCTGTTTCTTCCCCAGTGTTGTTTGAGCCAATAGCAATTTACAGCACAATGCATTCTTTCCTTTGTTGAGAACCATCTGTTAATCTGTTAATCCATTAATCTGTTGTCTCCTTACCTTTTCTTCTGCTCTCTCTTTTTCATTTTTCCTTTTGGATGAAGAAACCAAGGCACAGGATGGCTACATGAGCTACTTTAAATAACCCAGCACAGGAATAGCAAGGATGTCCCAATAAACCTATTTCCTCCATACTTTGGTTTCCTAGTGAGTCTTAGTTTTTGTTTCTCTTGATGAAAGGAAATAGATATTTTCTGGTAGCTATAGGGACATGGAGAAGGAACTGAATTACTGGTCTTTTTAGAAGAGGAGCTATCAGTTCCTTCACTTTTGGGGCTGAGTGTTATCTTGCCCAGAACAGGTGGATGGAAAAAATGGTGTCTTTATCTCCTAGAAAGATGGCAAAGTGGCACTGCAGGGAAGGGTTTGGAGACTTGGCACTGGCCCCTTTCTTAGGTTAGGAAGAGGCAGGCTTTGGACATCACTGTTTTGGAAGTCAGACCTCTAGTTGGGTCTCATCTCACCTCTCCAATTCAAACTCACTCCATTAATTTTCCTGGGAGTCCAAGGGATGTCTGCCCAGGGCAGAATCTTCCCAGCAGGCCGGAAATTGGGGCTTATTACAGGGAACATGGAAAAGTTGCTGACAGTCCTTAAAAATGTAGATGACTCAGTCTGAACCCCTGTCTGAAACCTAAGTCTCTACAGATGTTGACCTTAGCTGGGAAGTGGGGACCTTCTACCCTGTTTGCAAGTGTGCCCTGTCTTCTCTGTTCTTGGTGCTGCAGCTGCTGTTCAGGCAGGCAAAGGGGGCTCAGGGTGGGCTGGAGCGGGGGAAATCTGCTGAGAGAGGGGTTTCACCAAGGGGTTGAGCTCTCTGAGCTCAGGATTCATCTGGTATCTCTCCTAGGAAATAAAGAGGAACCAGAGCCAAAGGCCAAGGGGTGGTTTTCAGAGAAAATGGAAGGAGGGACCTCAACTCCATTCACCTCTTCCCATCCAGTTCTGGGAAACAAGGGAACATCTTGGCTCTGAAGATGGTCTGGGTTCGACACGAAGATTTTTGGAGTTTTTTCCTCATTTTTCTTTCAGGCTCCTCCCCCATCCTTTCTGACTGCATCTCCAAACTCTCTTTCCGTAAGAAATTTCTGTTTTCCAGGAATAGAGAAATTGGGCTGCTAAAAGGTAGGAAGCTCATCACAAGAGCAGTGGCCCTGGGGGGCGTCCTCAGGAGCCATCTGACCCCCCTCTTTTGGGAGGCCAAGAGGCTTGTCTAAGGGCTTCACCCAGGCAGTGCAAGAGCCATGGCTAAACTCAGATTGCTGATCTTCAAACCAAAGACTGCCCACCACTTCACACTGCCTTCTCTACTTGCCTTAGAAATAGAGCTAACCTTGACTCTCTGCTCCCTTGGCCTTTTTCCTCCTACCTGTGCTGCTCCTAGGATCACAATGAAGCAATATAATACTGAAGGGAGAAGGAGAACAGGGAAAAAGTAATGAGCTCTTCTTAGAGGCACGATGTGAATTTGGAGATCCTCTGGACAAATTTAAAATTCTCATTTGGAGAGAATGTCATCGTTTTTGTTGTTTTGTTATTTTTGGACTTACAAAAAAATATTTGACAGTTTTTATTCCTTTTGCCACCACTGACCCTAAGTCCACATGGTTCAGTAGTATACAAAGAAAATCCAAACTTTATGCTTCAGAAGGTTCCAAATAATGTTTTCACATTAACTACTCCCTTTCGCCCACTGACCTTAATCCCCGTCTGTATCACAGTGAAGAAGAAGCTGCCCCTTCCCAGAATACACTGGGAATACAGAGCCCTACAGCCATAAGATAAAACTAAAGCTGCATCCTAAGATATTAGAAAGGGTGTGATATGGTGTGAAAATGTCATGCATGTTAAATTATTTGCCTCATATGGTCCTTAGGAGCGAATGAATTTTAATCCACTTAACAATTGGAGTAAGAAATTTTGAATTGCAAGGGTTTTAAGAGAACAATTTCATAATAAGTAGGTCTGGGGATGAAGGGTAGCTTGGCCAAAATCACAAATTATAGGCAAAGTTGGATCTCAAGCTCAGATCTCCAAATCCTCAGTCCAGGCTTCTTGCCACTGTTTCATGAGGCACTTTGTTGAGATTTCTGGCCCCTTTTTTCCCCATGCTTTTTCTCTATTTTGAAGTCTCCTTTCACATTCTGAGAGCCATGTGCCAGAGGCCCTTGCCTTCTTGAAATCATCCCACCCACCAAAGACTATCATGTCACTGAGTTTGTGGACACTTGGCCCTGTGAAAAAGAGAAATGTTGCTATCCAAAGGGGACCAGAAAGACAGACTGAAGTTGCCACACTGAGGGTCAGAGCCTTCATAATTGATGATTTCAAAACATTATGACCAATATGCTGCTGTAGTGTACATTGACCAGAGGGGACACTCAATATTTCTGGATTATTTTTTAACACAAAGACCTATTATAACTCTAATGATCAGGCTTGGGTCAAGAGAGACGATCACAATCCAGTCATATTTCTTTGACATGATTTGCTGAAACTCTACTTTCTATTTTCAGTGGTGATCAATTGAGGGTGAAGAAGAGGAGATAGGTCGGAATCATAAATTCACTTTGCCTCTTGAAGATCTTGAAAAATGGAACTGACAAAGAAGTCTTGCCTGACAGTATCATTGCCTATTTTGTTTCCCCATTGTTCCCGTGGGTGGAATTCTCATATTTGGAGAAGTAGCTTTAGTTGTGTTTATACTAAAGAAAGAGAACAAAGTAACCCCCTCACTGTTCTTTCTAGTAGAATTCTTAGGTCCAAAGCACAAAGTCTTAGTGACAGTTTGCCCTCCATGCACCCTATGCTAGGACAGCAGGGAAGACCCACCTAGTGAAATCTTTAAAACAAAGCCTTCATTTTCAGAAAGGACCAAAGAAAGACCCAGATTTCTTGAGTGTTGCAGTGATCAGATTTTATTGGTCAATAAATTTCCAATGCTGGGTCTCCTTATTTTTGTTCTAGGAGAAAATATGGAAGATCATACTTCTGAGATGCTCTAGAGTTCTGGTAAAGACAGTGTCTCCATGCAGAAGCATTTGTTTTCTCAGTAGACCACTGCCCTGCAGTAGTGATGGTGGTACTTTCTTCATGCTGCAAGGAAGCAAAGACAAAACTGAAGTTATAAAGGTCCCTGGTTAGGGTGGGAGAGTCTCAGAAACTTCTTCAGGGGGGCACACAAGACCACCTTGATTTTTCCAGATTTTCCTTTATGACTTTTATTACCTCTTTAGCTATGGTTTGGCCTGGTTTACTTGCAGGTCAGTCAAATTTCCCCAGAACTAGCTACATTATTTGTGGGGTCCAGTGCAAGATGAATATGTTGGACTTTTGTTTAAAAAAAATACTTTCAAGATGGTGACTGCAGAGCATAAACCAAGCCTGAGCAGCCCTGGGCACAGGGCTGTTTGTGACTGCACAGGTCCTATACCCATGAAGCCTACCTTGTCCCTCCTGACTGAAGGTACTTCTTATGGTAAACATTCAGATAACACATTGAAATATCCCTATCTCATTCATCTTATAGTCCAGGAGAGCTGGTCAATGTCTTATTCATAATGGGGGCTTGATGAATACTTACAAATGGACTGCTTCTCACTGAGGCCATACAAGGTGCCCCAGAATGAATGAAGCCTCTTTGTTAATGGCTCCATCACCACCTCTTCGCTCCCTTCCTCACACACAGTTTACAACTACTCCCCACGTTCCTCCTACACTCCCTCAGGACCACACATTCAAGAGCCTTGCCAATTGCCACCACCATGTTTCTCCTCCTCCATGCTCCCCTCAGTGGTGTTTTCTCTTATGTACCTGCAGGAAGTCTGCCAAGTCCTAGGGGATATGCAGCACTGCAGTATCCTAGTGTGGTTGCACCTAGTCATGGTAGATATTAGAAGCTTGGTGTGGGCTTTCCAGTCATTTACCAGAAGATGGTATTCTCAACCTTGAGATATGGGGGTTGAGGGGCCACCTGTAAAGAAACTAGGCCCCTGTGACTTGGACTTCCCCACTCTAGGATTTCACAAAGTCCACATGAGGTAGCAACCAAATCTACAGGAGAAGAGCTGAGCAGTGGGACCTGGGATGATTTCCTTCAACATTTAATCAGACTGATTTTCTGGTTCCAAACCTCTCAACCTAGTAAACCTACTAAGACCAGGATAAATTATTTCATTTCTCTTGGTCTTAAAAATCTTCTTTTAGTTAAAGCCAGAAGGACTTGGACTTCCTATTATTTCACTAATGAGGAAACAAAATACCCAGTTGGAGATTACTTCCTTACAGGCTTCAGGAAATTGTTCCAGGACACATAGATACCAAACAGCAGAGCTGGGATTTAAATCCACACCTACTTAATGTTAGTGCTTGTGCATGATGTCTCCTGGTGCCTTTGCTCCCTTGGTAGGGAGGGAGAGGGAGATGGTTAATCACCTAGGGGGTGATATCTTTTTCTCTCATCATGTTTTACCATGATGAGAGATATGAACAAAAGACTTGAATATTAAAGCCCGGAGGAGACTGACCCAAGTCAGTGATGGGGATGGAAAAGAAGGGGTAGATTATAAAATACTGAGGTGACTGATGAGATGTGGAGAGCTTTGAAGGGAAAGTTTGAAACTCAGACTTCTGCCCCCAGTGAATAACTGCTAGGTGGTTACAGAAGCAGAAACTGTATTTGGATAGAAAGTACTGATTTTAATTTTGCGCAGATTGAGATGTCTACTGGACAGATCTGGTGTCCACTTAGGTTCTCAGTGGACAAATTAGATATAGGTAACTGTAGCTCAGAAGAGCATTTGGGGGTGATGATGTAGATTTGGGTGTTGGCAGAGTAGAGCTTTGTGTAGTTGAATCTACAGGAGTAGATGAGATGGTCTAGGGACAAAATTTTGGGATTCATCATCTTCTAAGGTTTCCAGAGGAAAAAAACTGAGAAAGGAGACAAAGAGAGCAGAAGAAAACTCAGGAAAGAGAGGAGTTGCTAAGTAACAGTAAGGAGTTCAAATATGGAAGCTGCCAAACTTGCGGCAGACATAACACTTATTGGACCTAATGAGTATCAGGTGCTGTGCGGAGCACTTGAGGAGCCTCAAGTCATTTTTTCAGTCCTTACCTTATTCAACCCCACAGAGCATTTGACACCTAGGTTCCTGCAGAGGCAGGGTGGAGGGTGTGGTCAGGAGTGCGGTGAGTAGAAGAGAGACAGAAGGTGAGGTAATAGAGGGTGAAGGTTGTTTTTGAGAAGAGGAAGGTAAGTCTATCTCTAGCAACCATCCTCTTCAAGCTTCTCAAAAGAGAACTTATTCAACCACTATTGTTCTGCCATAAAAAAGTGACAAGCCTTCTCTTTGTGTTCTATCCTTACTTTTTTCATGTGTCCTTTATCCCTACCTGACCTCTGCATCCTCTTACAGGTATAGATAAAGCTGCAATTTGAGATGGACATCCAGTTTTTTTTGTTGTTGTGTTTTGGCAGTGCCGCACGTCATGTGGGATCTTAGTTCCCTGACTAGGGATTGAACCTGTGTCCCCTGCAGTGGAAGTGCGGAGTCTTAACCATTGGACCACCAGGTAAGTCCAGGACATCGAGTCTTGGCTGGTCCTTGTTATTTCATCTTGGTGCCTTCCTTCAGACACCTTACACTCTGGGAGTACAGAGACAAGCTAATAGCTTGTGCCTGACAGTGCTCAGAAAATGGTAAGTACTCTAGATATATTAACCCATTTCATCCTTATATCAACCTTGTGAGGTGGCTACTACTATTGCCATGTTCTAGGACCAAGGTGGTTAAGTAACCACCCAAGGTTTCATAGCTAGTAAATGGAGGATCTGGGGTCTTGTTGTGTAAGAAACCGTAGTAATTTCTCATGTTTCCTATATAGTTGACATTCTTTTTAAGTACTTAGCCCCAAGATAGGCTAGAACAAGAGAGGTTCTCAGTATATCCTTGCCAATTGAGAATGGATTCCCTATTGTTTATTAAAACAAAGTTCTTGATAAGGATATCGTATTCACAAAGTGAAGATTTATTCAGGCTGTTGATGTGTGTGTGTGTGGGGAGAGAGGGCTCCATGTTAATATGTACTTAGGCTGGTGAGTTCTCAGGCATATTTTAGCCATGATTTGGAATCCCAGGAAAATATCTCTATCACTTCCTTTTTGCCCATCCCTCACACTGACCCATGCCTCCATGCATGCATGGGAAAGAATACAGAAACAGAAAGTGGCAGAGATAATATTAAGGAGATAGCTGCAGATCCTCAATACAAATTTGGATGGACAATGGATTGCTCTATCAAGCCATCTCTAGGACATAACATCACAATCATAGACTCCAATCATAGACAGTCATAGACTCCAATCATTTTACCTTAAAGATCTGAGTTCTTTGGGGGATGGAAATAATCTGATTATTAGTAACTTTTGACCAGGAAAAGAGCACATAGGATAAATTAAACTCAGTGTGGCAGATATGCACACATAGTCAAAATACATCTACCCCCTCCTCTTTCTTCCTCTTTCTCTCTTCCCAAACTCTGTAGCCCTCCCCAGGATTCAAACCTTAGATCTTAAGTTAAAAGAACCACAGAAGTACTGTAGAATCCCCTGCCTCTTAGAGTCTGCAAGAGGTAGGAAATTAGAGTGACTGCTGGAGGTACTTGGATTATCACCTCCCTTGTCTCCATGTGTATTTGACCCTCTTGGAGCAGGTGAGCCACTACAGCTTTTGTTCAGGAGGTGTGCTTGAAACCAGGCTTTAAAGGAAGAGGGGAGATTGCATCTCTTGGGGCCTCCCTGCCAGCCTCTCTCTTCTGGGTGGCACCACCCAAGAGCCATACTAGTTAGGCTTGAAATCCAGGAGTCCTTGAACTCCTCCCTCTCCTTTGAGTCTTTGTTGAGTCTTCCTTTATGATGCCCACAGTTTTTGCTCCGGGGTGGCAGCCCTTGAGCAAGCCTTGTTACCTTTGGACTACATTACTGTGGAGGCTGCTTGAATCTCTTTAATGCAAACTATTATTCAGTGAAACTTCCTAAAGTGAGACTAATCATGCCACTCTTCTGTTCAAGACATGTGGGAACCTCCTTCCTGCCTGCAAGGTGTACTTCAATTTCAATTTTCATATCAGCCCTCCTAACCCCAACTTCACTTTCTAGCCATGTCTTTTATTCTCTCCCTCAGGCAAACTCTGCTTATTCTAGTCAAATTGGGTTATTTCAAAAGTATAAAAAGTATAGGTGGGCTTCCCTGGTGGTGCAGTGGTTGAGAGTCTGCCTGCCGATGCAGGGGACGCGAGTTCTTGCCCCGGTCTGGGAAGATCCCACATGACGCGGAGCGTCTAGGCCCGTGAGCCATGGCCGCTGAGCCTGCACGTCCGGAGCCTGTGCTCCGCAACGGGAGAGGCCACAACAGTGAGAGGCCCGCGTACCGTGAGCCATGGCCGCTGAGCCTGCACGTCCGGAGCCTGTGCTCCGCAACGGGAGGGGCCACAACAGTGAGAGGCCCACATACCGCAAAAGAAAAAAAAAAAAAGTATAGGTGTTCGTGGGAAATTCAGTGTCTTAACTTGCACTGTTACTTTTTCTAGCATTTTAATCTATTAAATTCCAATGGAATGTTTAAAACTTAAAACAAAGGCCCCTGATTCTATGATGACTTCTTTAATAAACTCCTATTATTCATCTTTTGAACACATTCTATATCATTTATCAGATTCTGTCCAGAATTTTTTATTTCTATGCATGTCTTCTCTTCTCAAACATTGAGTTTCTTGAGGTTGAAGCTGCATCTCTGTGAGGTTCTGGGGGATGGGGCAGGGGTAATAGATTAAAAAGATGAGTTGGACCAAAGCTTTGAATTGTACATTATTCAGGATTTGAGTGGGGGCTAGGGAAGGGCAGGAGGGAGAGATTATAAATGTGCACAGGGAAACTTTTGTGAGTGGAGTATATGCTTACTATCTTGATTTGTGGTGATATGTCAAAACTTATCAAACTGAGCATTTAAAATATGTGCAGTTTATTGTATGTCAATTATAATTCAATAAAGTAATTTAAAAATTCCATATCATTCAAGTCCTCACTAAAGAGCTCTTTTTAGAAAGGAGAAGATGGAACCAAGAATGCATGCCTAAATGTGCCAGCGAATGGAGTCTTTGATGAGGCTAGACTTGTGTCTGCAAGGCAGGGGGAATTTTACTTGGCTTATATCATTCAAGGTGGTTCCTATGGGCTATACTGATGGGCAACCAGCTGATTCTAGCAGTCCTAACAAGTACTTTCTTGACTTTATCCAAATGTCTCAGTATTCCCCAACAACCCAACCAAGCTCTCATGTTAACTGTCAGCCATTGTGAGTCATCAATTATTAGGTCCTTTTACCAGAAGGGCCCATGTCATGACCCTGTGTCTTCATATATAAAGGGAGTGATGAGTGGGCTGCTTTGGACAAATGGACTTGGGGTGGAGGAGGGGGAGCTGACCGAGGCTGCTGTTTCAACAAGAACCCCACTGCTGGCCAGAGTTGGGAAATGTAAGAGGATGGTGAAATCCTGTAGATGTAAGTGTTCAGCATGCCATGTGAAGGATTTACCACAGAGACAGAAAGCAAAGAAGTTACGCCAGAAAAAAACCAGGAAGCCAAGGTATTAAAGACATTTTCTGATTAAGAAAGGGGACTCTCAGACCTGAGAATTATCATCCTAGCTTGGCAGGTGTTCCAAAATATCATGTCTTTGTCAAAGCAAAGCTTTCCATTTGCCTTCCAAAAACTGCATCCAACTCTTCCCTAGCACTCTCCCCTCCTCCACCCAACACCCACTCTTCCCATCCCCACCCCCGACCCTGATTCCTCACCAATCCTGCAGAGAACCAGACTTTCTGTGTTCATTGCTTTTCTTCTTTATGCTGTAGAGCCTCTCTCTATTCTTGCCCATTCAGTAGAAATATTGACATAACCTCTGGACCTACCTTTGAAGGTAGGTTTCTTAAACTCTTGATAAACTTATGTCTGATGGAGTCTCCAGGAAACTGACTAGGGAGGTCCCTATATGAAAAACGAATGGGTTTCCTGAGTGTAAATCTTACATTTTCTCATTCTTGTCTCCTTAGTCAGCTACATACACCAATACTCTGCTTGAAGAAGCTGATTGAATCCATGTCTTTCCATGTCATGTTTTCTTTCATGGATGGCGAAAAGAAAAGCTTCTTTCGGTTCAGGCCCAAGACCACCATAATCATCTTTGATTTTTCCTCTCTGCCCCAGGGTCTCTGAATAAAATCTCTCTCCTTTCACTGACCAATGGTGTTTTTGTTTAGCTGGAGAATGACCTGTGGCAATCTGGAGAACTGGTCCCCCCTTTTTTTAATGTAATAGGATAAGTGGGGTGTGATGGGTAGAGGCATAACCAAATGAGTCAGGAGGAAATATGTAGTTTTCTCCTTTGTTCCTATTTAAGAGATTTGCTAACAAAATGTGTGTTTGGGTTGTGGTTTGGGATAGGTTGTGATGCTTTCTGGATATGAAAAAAGCTTACTCTGTTCGATAGACCTTCTAAACTGGCTGGGCTGGGGGTACAACAACCAGAAAACCTGTAACCTGATCACCGTCAGCTCACACTTCTGGTTTCATTTGTTGGTAATTAGTTATGAAGATTACCGTTTTTCTAGAAACAAGCCCAGGTCATGTCAACATGAAACATAGGAATTGTAAACACAGGGAAGGGGAAAACATAACATACACCTAGAATGGCATATGTGTATTTGGAACTTTTTAAAGGACAACCTTCTCAAACTTCTCTGAATAGCGTATTTTAGATAAAATGTAGTTTTGGGGCTCTCTGGGGTCAAATAATTCTGATAAGTGTGTGGAATCCCTTGTGTAAATGAACCTGAACCTTGTGTAATTCACATAAAGGTACTAGGTCATCTCCTTCCCCCTACTCATTACCATTAAACTGCAAAAGTTCTGGAAAGCACAGCCTGCCACACCCAGGAATCATAAAAGCAATCTTTAAAAATCTCAGGCCAGCAAGGCTAAAGCTAATCTCTGAGGTTGAGGCCTCAAAACTTAATGCTTCTATCTAACTTTAGAACATGAAAGATGCAGAAACTGGAAAAGGAGATGGGAACTTCCAACTTAGTTAGGCCCCAGGGTTTTGTCATGTTTCTTAGATGTTGATGAGTTTTTGTTCCTGATGGAACATGGGTTTCTTTGATGGTTGCTTTTGCTCTTGGGTGATCACATTTTGTCCTAGTGTGGGAATAGGGAGAGATGGTAGTTTGAAGACGTTATGGTGGGTGTCCCTGGGCCCAGGAGCAGAGGCATCTTCCAACAATATGACAGGAGGAAGGCAGCTAACAGGCTCTTCATAGGGTCAGGGCCTCCTGTAGTACAATGTGGTCATATTACATCCACCATTATCCTTTACACCTCATAATGGCAGGTATGAAACTGGTCCCAAATTAAAGTTCATAAGCTTATGAATTTGCCCTTGTACAACTCATTCTCTAGAGTCTTTCTCCATTCTTTCTGTATAGTTGTCAGTTACTATGGACTTTTAATAACTCTCCAATTATAGTAAATTGTGTTACTCCTATAATGTGTGTCCAATTGATGGTCTAGGAGCCAACTATAGCCCACAAATATGTTTTCTTTGACAAGCTGTGCAGGCCAACTTGGAGTGGGTAAAAAAATCATTTGAACTAGTTGCCATCTTTGGAGGTAGCAGCTTTCATGTAAAATTTAGATTTTTGACTTCCTGGTTGCTCTTAAAAACTCTCCTAACAGCATTGGATCCCAATTGACTAGAGTTCAGAGGTACCTTTCAGATGCAGCATACCTTCTTCAATTTGCTGTCATCTCCACCAGTCTCTGCTTGTTTTACTTATATTGCCAGCCTGGACCTGAAGACATTGACTCTGTAACCTCTGTTAACTTTTGGAATCTACCACGACTGACCCTGTTCATTGTATTTCTCTCTTGCCCACATTTATCAAATAGTTCAGAGGCCGGTTTGATGTACTAGGCAGGGGAGCCAAGGATAAGAATCTGGGATTGTGTACAGGGCAGCCTCCCTCCCTTTGGAATCTGATTCAGATCCCTGGGACCACACATTATCAGGGCCACTGCATTCCTAACCTCAGAATCCCTCCTTTTTCCTGAAGCATAGTTGGAAGTTCATGAGGAACGAGAAGAGAACCAGCTGTCTGTCTAGATGTGACTTGGGTTCCATGTTGGGAATGAGAGCACCCCTGGCACTCAACATTACATCTTGGTGGGTCTGTAAAACATGGTCCCCTTCTAAATAGCTGGTGCGGTCACATAATTACATTAGGCAGAATGACTGTCTTAAACAGGTCCTAGCCTCATGAGTCTTTTTCCAGTGTTGTAAGTCCCGACAGGCAGGGACCCTGTCAGACTTCTGTGTCTATGGCATTTTGACAATAATAATGGCAGTGATGATGACAATGTTGTGACAGGATAACTCACTGAATTATGAGTTTGTGTGTATCACGTGTGCATTTCTCCTCCCTCATTTGAAGCATAGGGTCACATTTTCATGTTGTTTCCTTGCTTGGGGTTGGGAATAAAACACAGGCTCTTTAATATAACTTCCTTTTTTTGTTTTTGAGATTCAAAAGCCTGAGCTCAGAAGAGTATTCTCTCTTGGGGGTGACTTAATTTTGCTCACCTTCCAATAGAGGCTGAGATAAAGACCTGAGTACAGGTTTTATTCTGGGAAGTAGATTCGAGGGAGCAGGAGGGAGAGGATAGAGTGTGTGGGACAGGGAAGAAAGAGAATAAAGAGCGTGCTACTGAGCTGATCACTGTCATGGGCAATGAGGGTTCAATCCCCCGGGAGACCTTCTGAGGAGCTATGAGAAATGTCCTCAGAATTGTCCCTCTAGGTCCTGGGAGGCTGGGACATTCATCCATTGACTTCCATCCATCCCCTACTAGCTGAAGGTTTCCCCTGGGAATGATGTTAACTGTCCCCTTGCCAAGCTGCCTACCACCTTTGGTTGTGGAAATACTCCCTCCCCGTTATTTCATTCTCTGCTCTTTAGGGTCTCAGCCAAAAATGAGACAGAAAATGTATCATTTTAACATTTAACCTTTCTGATTGTGTGTATGTGTATATATATGTCTGCATAATATTCTATTATTTGGATTTACAAAATCTATTATTTAAACAACATTCTGTATTTAGTGCATTTATAATGTGCTTTTATTTAAAAAATATATACAAAGTTCTACCTATTTATTCAGTATTTATCAGTACTTTTCCTATTTTCTTAGGATACAACTACAGAAGTGAAATTATAGGGTCAAAGAGGATGGCACCCTTAAGACAATACATTTTTTCCAAATTGTTTTTCAGAGGGGTTTCATTGACCTATAATCCTCTCAGCGGTTTGGGAGAGCATTTGGGCTAAACTTTGGCAATGACCTGTGAGTGGTTGACTAAGAGAGGTCATAAAATCTTATTGCTTAGAGAACTTTTAGCACAGTGGAAGCCTCTGTTTATTTAGGATAGGTTAAGGGCTATTCCACTTGAGTAGAAAAGGGATGGATGACATTCATCCTGCATTCCCTGTCTCCCTTATTCTGAAAATGCTTCTTTATACAGGCACACCTTGGAGATATTGTAGGTTTGGTTCCAGACCACTGCAATAAAACAAATATCACAATAAAGCAAGTCACACAAATTTTTTGGTTTCCTGGTGCATATAAAAGTTATGTTTACGCTATACTGTAGTCTATTAAGCGTGCAATAGCATTATGTCTAAAAAATGTATGTACTTTTATTAAAAAATACTTCATTGCTAAAAAATGCTAATCATCATCTGAGCCATTGGTAAGTCATAGTAGTAACGTCAAAGATCACCGATCACTGGTCACCATAACAAATATAATAATAATGAAAAAGTTTGAAATATCGTGAGAATTAACAAAACACAGAGACATGAAGTGAGCAAATGCTATTGGAAAAATAGTGTCAATAGACTTGCTTCATGCAGGGTTGCCACAAACCTTCAATTTGTAAAAAAAATTGCAATATCGACAAAGCGCAGTAAAATGCAGTAAAATGAGGTGTGACTGTAGCTGAAAAGAGCACATACGCAGCCATATGAACACATAAAACCCATAGAACAGATTCTTAGAAAAGAGTCCCAATCTACCAATATTTAACTGAGTTTTCAAATGTTCTGAATTTATCATCACTGTTCACTCTTATTTTCTGTTTATCCAGAAAATTACCAGGTGTTCTGTGTTCGAATTTCTGTGACTATGTGGGAAAGGCTAAGCCAGATAAGTGTTAGGGTTCTTGGAATCTGAATCATTACCAAGTGCTTTGAAGAAAGTCTGACAAAAAAAAAAGGCTTGAGCTATTTGTCAGCAGAATTGGAAAGGACTTAATGTTCCTTCATCTCTTCTGTTTCCCAAGAATGAAACTAGTAATCAAAAAAAGGGATAAAAAAATGGAGATCAATATAAAGAAGGAAAATTGAAGATCAAGATCATCCAAATTTCAGTTCAGCTGCTGGATTAGTAAGCACGAACCACATTTTTTTATTAGAACTCAGGTGAAGGTAAATTGCAGCCACATCTATTTTTTTCCAGTGCTGCCTCTGTCTTCCTTTTTGATATTCTTGTCTCTCTTACATTTTAGGCTCAGAGCACATTCATATCTGTCACCAACAAAAAATGGGCCTGGGTGTCATTGGAAACAAGGAGAATAGAACTTAAGAATTCTCAACCCCCAAATAAACTCCGACCTCTCCATTTCCTCTGATCCCTGCCAGATCTTAAAAAGATCTAGTGAGAAGATAATTTGTTATTTTAATGGAAGAATTAGGTAAACTTCTGATTTCCAAGACTTTTTGGGCCCCATCAGTATCTAAGAGAAGCCATTCCTCCAGATCACCAGGGAGAACTGTTCCAAACCAAGTGTGGATATAGACATACATATCCAAACCATCAAGACACCAGCTACTTAGGATACACTAGTCACAGATGGCAGAATGTTTGAAATTGGGACAGTCCTAGAGTTTCTACACCTTCTGGTGCCTCCCCAAACCTCCCCGTTAAGCACAGTCACTCTATGTTTTGTTTCATGATGAAATCTACAGATAAAATAAGTGAAAAATGAAGCCTCCCCCAAAGTGATAAGGAGAGTGCATCTTAGAGAGAAGAGATGCAGAAAAACCCATCTCTGCCTCAGTATAGCTTACATTCCATGTTTCCGAATTCCTGGAATGTTTTATTTATTGATATTTTCCATGGGCCTAGACCTGGGGCTGAAACAGTAGATGCTCAAAAAGTATTTACTGGCTGAAGGAATCATTCCAGTTCCAGGGCTTGTCCTGACACTTTCTGATCACTTGGTCCTTCTGGGTGCTAATAGGTGCTAGTGGGTGGGTGGAAAAGTGAGGCTGAACTAGGTAAACACTGGAGTCCTCTCTATTTGGGATGTTCTACAGTTTCCATACTGAGGGACCTGGTTAGTTAAATGTCTTAAGTAGAGATCTTTATTGTCTCAGAATAAACTAACCTATATATGAAACAGAAATAGTCCTGTTCCTGAACACACATCAGAGCATGGGCATGTTGAATCAAAACAAAAGATCTCTTTTCCAGTTTTGGCTCTGTCCTCTGTTAATGTCAAGTTGCCCCCGGATCTCATATACATTGCAGGTAATGCGATTCTAATGTTTCTGTAGGTAAATGAATCTAATCCCGCTCTGAAAGGCAGCCCCCAGTTTGGCTCGGCCAGTGCTCCTTCCTGTTTGCTTTCCGTTCCTCTATGTGCTTCCTGCTCCTTTTGGCATCACTTAGTGATGCTTTTTCACCCTGGCAGCTCCTTCCAGTTGCGGCCAGTGTTCCAGTTGTAGTTTTTTCCAACACTTAGAGAGCCAGGCCTATTGTTCAGAAATACCCTCCCCAGTTGGCAGGCACCCAATTCTCAGGGTCTGGGTCCCAGCTCCATGGGTCCCCTCCTCCAGCAGATCAGCAACCCCTTCCAGAGGGCTGTATTTCCACCCTGTGAGCTCTTCCTTCAAGCTTTAAAGTTTTGTTTTTTTTAAAAGTAATTTATCTTATCTTTGGCTGTGTTGGATCCTCGTTTCTGTGCGAGGGCTCTCTCCAGTTGCGGCGAGCGGGGGCCACCCTTCATCGCGGTGCGCGGGCCTCTCACTATCGTGGCCTCTCTTGTTGCGGAGCACGGACTCCAGACACGCAGGCTCAGTAGTTGTGGCTCACGGGCCTAGTTGCTCCGCGGCATGTGGGATCTTCCCAGACCAGGGCTCGAACCCGTGTCCCGTGCATTGGCAGGCAGATTCCCAACCACTGAGCCACCAGGGAAGCCCAGCTTTAAAGTTTTAATAATTCTAATTCCCACTTTTGTTACCCCAGACTAAGAGTGTTAGATGCTTCTTGTAATTGCTACCATTTCCTTTTTTATTTTTTTTTTTGATCTTTGCTACCTTTTCTTAATATGTATTCCCTTTGGCCTTTTCTGTCCTTAGTACTGAGTTAATAATTCTTTACATTAAATTCTCTATTTAAAAATAGCTGATGATTGCTACCATTTCCTTTTTTTTTTTTTTTTATCTTTGCTACCTTTTCTTAATATGTATTCCCTTTGGCCTTTTCTGTCCTTAGTACTGAGTTAATAATTCTTTACATTAAATTCTCTATTTAAAAATAGCTGATGTGGTTTCTGTCTCCTGAGGCTAGATCCCTGCCCTAGAACAAGTGAGCCAGAGGTCACCCCATGAGGTCATAAGTTCCTAGGCATGTCAGGCTCTCTGCCTGTGTGCAGGTAAGGTGGCTCCAGTGGGCTAAAGGTAACCCTGCATAGGATAGTCACCTGTATGGGGCCCTGGGAAAGAAAAAGCACCCCAGAGCTAGAGGAGCATGCACAGAACCAGTAAAAGTGATCCGAGGGGATCTGCATTGAGAGTGTCTAAGAGAAGCCATTCCTCCAGATCACCAGGGAGAACTGTTCCAAACCAAGTGTGGATACAGACATACATATCCAAACCATCAAGACACCAGCTACTTAGGATACACCAGTCACAGATGGCAGAATGTTTGAAATTGGGACAGTCCTAGAGTTTCTACACCTTCTGGTGCCTCCCCAAACCTCCCCGTTAAGCACAGTCACTCTATGTTTTGTTTCATGATGAAATCTACAGATAAAATAAGTGAAAAATGAAGCCTCCCCCAAAGTGATAAGGAGAGTGCATCTTAGAGAGAAGAGATGCAGAAAAACCCATCTCTGCCTCAGTATAGCTTACATTCCATGTTTCCGAATTCCTGGAATGTTTTATTTATTGATATTTTCCATGGGCCTAGACCTGGGGCTGAAACAGTAGATGCTCAAAAAGTATTTACTGGCTGAAGGAATCATTCCAGTTCCAGGGCTTGTCCTGACACTTTCTGATCACTTGGTCCTTCTGGGTGCTAATAGGTGCTAGTGGGTGGGTGGAAAAGTGAGGCTGAACTAGGTAAACACTGGAGTCCTCTCTATTTGGGATGTTCTACAGTTTCCATACTGAGGGACCTGGTTAGTTAAATGTCTTAAGTAGAGATCTTTATTGTCTCAGAATAAACTAACCTATATATGAAACAGAAATAGTCCTGTTCCTGAACACACATCAGAGCATGGGCATGTTGAATCAAAACAAAAGATCTCTTTTCCAGTTTTGGCTCTGTCCTCTGTTAATGTCAAGTTGCCCCCGGATCTCATATACATTGCAGGTAATGCGATTCTAATGTTTCTGTAGGTAAATGAATCTAATCCCGCTCTGAAAGGCAGCCCCCAGTTTGGCTCGGCCAGTGCTCCTTCCTGTTTGCTTTCCGTTCCTCTATGTGCTTCCTGCTCCTTTTGGCATCACTTAGTGATGCTTTTTCACCCTGGCAGCTCCTTCCAGTTGCGGCCAGTGTTCCAGTTGTAGTTTTTTCCAACACTTAGAGAGCCAGGCCTATTGTTCAGAAATACCCTCCCCAGTTGGCAGGCACCCAATTCTCAGGGTCTGGGTCCCAGCTCCATGGGTCCCCTCCTCCAGCAGATCAGCAACCCCTTCCAGAGGGCTGTATTTCCACCCTGTGAGCTCTTCCTTCAAGCTTTAAAGTTTTGTTTTTTTTAAAAGTAATTTATCTTATCTTTGGCTGTGTTGGATCCTCGTTTCTGTGCGAGGGCTCTCTCCAGTTGCGGCGAGCGGGGGCCACCCTTCATCGCGGTGCGCGGGCCTCTCACTATCGTGGCCTCTCTTGTTGCGGAGCACGGACTCCAGACACGCAGGCTCAGTAGTTGTGGCTCACGGGCCTAGTTGCTCCGCGGCATGTGGGATCTTCCCAGACCAGGGCTCGAACCCGTGTCCCGTGCATTGGCAGGCAGATTCCCAACCACTGAGCCACCAGGGAAGCCCAGCTTTAAAGTTTTAATAATTCTAATTCCCACTTTTGTTACCCCAGACTAAGAGTGTTAGATGCTTCTTGTAATTGCTACCATTTCCTTTTTTATTTTTTTTTTTGATCTTTGCTACCTTTTCTTAATATGTATTCCCTTTGGCCTTTTCTGTCCTTAGTACTGAGTTAATAATTCTTTACATTAAATTCTCTATTTAAAAATAGCTGATGTGGTTTCTGTCTCCTGAGGCTAGATCCCTGCCCTAGAACAAGTGAGCCAGAGGTCACCCCATGAGGTCATAAGTTCCTAGGCATGTCAGGCTCTCTGCCTGTGTGCAGGTAAGGTGGCTCCAGTGGGCTAAAGGTAACCCTGCATAGGATAGTCACCTGTATGGGGCCCTGGGAAAGAAAAAGCACCCCAGAGCTAGAGGAGCATGCACAGAACCAGTAAAAGTGATCCGAGGGGATCTGCATTGAGTCCTAGCGGTTTCTGCTGTGTGGACATGGAAAAAGCCAGCTTACAACACACAGAGGCTCAGGGGTCAGATTGGCGATTTAGGCAATGCATGCTCTGGGAGCTCAGGGAAGGCAAAGATCATCCAAGACAAGGAGAATTAGAACGTTTCTTGGAGAGATAGAGAAACAAAAGGGGACAGGGCTTTCCAGGCTGGAAAACTGGTGACAAGAATGGTCAAGGCTAGTCCAGGGGCACAGACCCTACTTCAGAGAGATCTTATATGTGAGGCCAAGGAACCTGCTTGAAGCTTTGTTTCTGTGTGTTGGCATGATATTCCAATGTCATCCTCGAAAGCCATGTACATACGACGCAGGCACTGTGAACCCCACCCAGCAGGTCCCAGGAACAAGCTGGGATTGAAACAAAGATTTGCTTGTTCAAGAAAAGGACTGCTTTTTCCCTGGACTAGCTTTAGATCATCCTGGGATGGCACCCTGTCTACCGGCACCTCCTGGAGAAGACCTTCAACTTGGTTTAAGAAAATCTGCCTTTGGTGACAGAATGCTGGAAGGTAGGAGGAATTTTGAGGTGTGACCTGAAGAATAGTCTCCTTCAGATTTCCACTCCATGTCATCTTGGGTTCATTAGCCAAACAACTAAGCACTTGGACACACCTTGTCTGAACTATTCCATATCTCTTCCAGACCCGGCCGGGGACAGTAGTTATACATAATCTCCACACATAACAGATTTTCCAGCAGGGCCTCAAGTGCAAGTCTGTTGGTGTGGGAATAATAGTCAAAGTGGCCTTGAACTACACTGTCAAAAGGCACAGGTCTTTCCTTCAAGAAACCTGCGGTTCAGCAGGTGAAGCTGCCTTGTCTGATAACTTCGTGCTTTCAGAGCCAATGCACGCGGCTACCACAGAGGCACAAACACATGAGTGGTCCTAACATCCTTCCTCGGTCTTCGGTGAAGGAGAAAGGGATGGAAAAAGGCAAGTGAAGTGTGCGTGGTGGTGCGGGGGGCACGCAGTTTGGAAAAATGAGTGTTGTTCAGCTCTCAGAGAGCGGTCCTTGGGCTCGGCGGGCACGTTCACTTGGGAGGAAGGTTTCTTGGAGAAACAGTCTTCATTCTGTCACCACCACCTTCTCGAGCTCCTCCTGATTTCACGTCTTATTGGAGAGAGAGACCATGAGGCAGGCTGCAGAACCACTTGGGTGAAGTGAAGCCCCATGGGTACTCCCATCTCCCAACCCTGCTGGGCATGGATGGGGCTCAGGACCAAGACCCACC